>NC_056739.1:1109028901-1109376401 GCF_019279795.1 Protopterus annectens
AGATGAGCCCTAGGAGACAAAAAAAGAACATTCCATTTCCAAGAACAGCAGTTAAAATTTCGTAAAACAATATTGATGATGTACTGCTCTTAAAGCTAATTAATTGGTAATTACTATGAAATTACAGTATATTACAGTATATTACAGAAATTACAGTATATTTAACTTTTTATTCATGGAAAGCATATGCCATATAAGTAATAAACATACAACACGCCAGAGAATTACAGAAAAGAGTACCTCAAAAAAAAAAGTACGAAAACTAGCTATATCCATTTGCATTTGTTGAATGGTTTATAATTTAAATATTCCTCAAAATGAACAATAGTATAGTCATATACTGTGGTGAAAACTTCATATGACAGCATGAAAAGGCAAGTTATTTATAAATCTATGCAGTGGTTATGTAAAAACAGGAGGTACACACCATACAGCATATCATATGCCATGAAAAGGAAGACATGACAAAGTGTAATGAAGGGAATCAGCATGGGTAAAGTATTAAACAAGGAAGTTTTAACAGGGAAAATAATTAATCATTACAGTTTTAGAGGGAAGGGTATAACAATTCAGTTTAACAACAACAAAAACTGCATCCACAAGAAACATCAAAAATGTTGAGCACTTTTGTTCACCTTTATTATTGACAATTTCCTCAGAAATAATTAAGACATAACCACTTTGCCTTAAATAACCCATCAATACATCACTTGATTGTTTTGGACCAATAACAAATTCATTTTATCATTCTTTTACTATGAACACCTTTTATAAAGATATATTCATATTTAAATGAGGGAGAAACGTAGTCACAAAATTCAATTGCCAAAACAACTCTTGTTTCCAAAAAAATATTAAAATTATCAGCTCTGACATCTAAAACAGGTTAACCTAAGCTCTCAATATTTTTCATGATTCTTGCGGATCTTCTGCAGTAACAGTTATTGTTTTGGGTTGCCATAGAGCTGTAATTTATTTCTTACATTTTCAGAACTAGATGTTTGCTGGCAGCATAGACTTGGATGCCTGTGTGCCCCCATTTCAAAGATTTCCGCAAAGTAAATTAAAGATAATGCCAGACTGGTATTTGGTGTTAGCATTCTGTTATTTGGCCTGTGTACACTGCATTATCATCCTTTATAGTATGTTTGCAACACATTTAGATAAAAAGGATTTGATTCTAATCTAAAACTTTGCATTTAGATTTATATATAATTTATTATAAAAACATGAGCCATTTTAATTTCTATAGTAAAGTCTGCCTTTGTTAGTGCCTCTGCTATAATATGACTTCACTGCAAAATTCATTCTGTATCATTAAAAATGTATCCTTTCACTGATTATGTACAGAGAAGAGATACTTCAAAATCTATGAGCAATATGGCATGATCTGGATCTAAATTTGTAGGTTAGTAATAAAATGTGGGATACAGGTCAGCTGGAGCTAATACGTAGGAATTCACATAGCCAGAGGAAATAACATACTTAATCATAAGATACAGGAAATCGGTTTAGATCTGATAGAAAGACAATGTACATGAGGATATTTGTGATCTTTAGTTTCCTGTATAATACAGAGATGCCATATGCACTACTGAGACACGCTGAGCACATTTTCTAAGGAATGTTTGGAAAGCCAAAAACCAAAGGCAGCAGTTATAAATCTTCCATAGTTTGTGGGCACTCATCATTATTTTATTTATTAACACCAAAGCCATCCTGTGATATAATATTTGTGAATGATCACCACAACATCTTTAGTTAGACTTGCTGTTAGTTAAATGTCCATTGCTGATAGGCTGCAGTGACCATCTGAGAAAGTAAGGGCACCAGTTACTACCTCCACATCTACTGCATGTTTATTTATCAGACTTGTAGATCTTTGAAAAACTCTCAGAAATGCTTAAGTGTTCACTCTGTTGAGTGAGGCCAAGAAATATATAAATAAATAAATGAACACATACTGCATTCTTATCTCAAAGATCAGATTCAGAACTGAATACAGTAGCAATAATGCTGCTGTAGCTGTTGACACTGACACTACCCTACACACATAAACATACACACACACACACACACACACACACACACACACACACCTGCATACCGAACAGTGTTAGCATAGTTTTCAGTATCAATTCAGCTGACATTGTAACAGAGCTGTTACTCTGATATGTTCTTCAGATGTAGATTTTTTTATTTTTAAACACTCTGTGTCCCCACTTTGCCTACCAAAGTCTCCCTCCCAGCCAATCGGCCCATTCATTCTCAGTCAGAGAGTTGGGAATTTACTGGGAGGGATGGTTAAAGGGTTTTCTTCTTAGCCCTGTGGTCTGTGCAAAAGCTCAGCTTGTGGAGCTAAAAAGTGATATGCACTGGGGGTCTGCACTGGCTGTCCTTCATTTCCACAAGAGGGATTACCAGCCAGCCAGAAGCATCACCCATTCCCTCAAGCATAGGAACTGTTTTCCCCTTTCTCCACCAGAGAAAATACACTTTCCTATGTGTTGCCAAGTACCTACTACCTTACCCATCCCCTGGGAGAGGCAAGTGGCTTCCTCTCTCCTTGTCTGACTCCTCCAGTGCCGATTCTACTAACTGAACTCTGATTGCCTGGGTCACAGTAGCAGATCCATCCTTCTGCACCATGGAAACCAGCTGTGACATTTAGCAGATGTTCTCTGTGTGTCTTGAGCACTGTTTTAGGTAGTGCTACTGCAAGATGTAACAAGGCTGTCACTTTCATTTCATCTTAGTGCAGAAGTTCCTAGTTGGTCATCCTGATAATTAATTCTTCCATATAGTTGCTTCTTCTTGCAGGGCTTCCATCTCCCCTTCTCTCTTAATGTTATATTAATTAGCAAGGATTTTGGCTGAAGATCTTACACCTCTCCTTAGCAGAACCAAATGCTGATATCACAAATGAGCAAACACAGATTCAGGTCTGTCAGAGCTTCTCAGCAACACTAGAGTTTATGATCAAAGAATCATACTACATGCCTGATCCTTATTTGTAGTTCATAAGAGTCATTTGAACAGTAGGTCTTTCTTTATCTACAGAATATCAATCTGTAGATACTCCCTACTCCCAGTATAGCAGCTTTCAAGTTGTACAGTTTCCAAGGTTGGCTATGCATTATTTCACTGTTCGCTTTCCTCAGGGAGGATCTGAACCCTTTGCATAAGAGTCCAGCAGATGCAATGATCATGAAACAATCTCTAAATCCTTTAAATTGTCATGAATCACAGCCAGTGTTAGCATGCACTTGACAAGGTGTACTACCTGTCTGTTCTTGTTTTAATTTGCTTCTCCATGCCTATTAGTTGTTCATAGGTTCATAGGTTCATAGGTTCATACTAGGCTATCTGCCCGAGGGCATTTACAAGCCTAGCCCATAGTTTTGTGGCTTACGCCACCCCTTTAGTATGGGGAACTATACCCATTATTTTGCTGTGCCTCTGTTGAGCAGTGACACTGAGGTAATCCCTGGGGTATATCTGCGATCTCCCATCCATTGGTCAAGATTTCTCTTGAACAAGGCCAGCGAGGTGCTCTGCCTCACATATACCGGGATTTTATTCCACAGCATAGGGAGTCTTTGGGTGATGAATCTATCCCTCCAGCACGTCCTATTAATAGCCGTGTCGAGGTTTAAGTCTCCCGCCCTTGTGGCTCTGACGGATCTAGATTTTTGAGGTGAAGCATATTCATCAAATCTGGGTTTGACATGGCCTTGTATGTTAGGCAAAGGTCACCTCTGAGCAAGCGGTGGCGACTGAATAGAGCTGGAGTTCTTTCAGTCGGGCAGCATAGGACAGATGTTTGAGACCCTTTATCCTTTTGGTGAGGAACTTTTGTGGCCTCTCCAGCTGCTGCAAGTGTCGGGTCAGATACATTCCGAATGGGGCATTGTACTCAATCATTGGTCTGATGAGTGATGAGTATAGGGAGACTATGACCTCCCTTGATCTAGATGAGAATCCCTTCATGATAAGGTGGGCAATGTAGAAGGTCTTCCTAACTACTTTAGCTACATGGGTGTCGAATGACAGACTACTATCAACCTGGGTCCCCAGGTCCCTGATAACTTCTTCTGTACTCAGTGGATTGCCACCTATTTGGTAGCTAGGGTAACCTTGTTTTTCCCGAAGGGTATGACTATGCATTTTTGGCATTTAACTTTAGGCCATGGCTCTGGCACCAGTTATCCGTTTCTGTGAGACCCTTCTGAAGGATATCTGTGTCAGATGTGTTTTCTACTATGGCGCCCAGTTTGCAGTCATCTGCAAACTTTGTCAGCCATAACCCTCCTGTGTTTGCTTGTACTCGGAAAAGTAGATGCCAAACAAGAGTGGGCCCAGGACTGAGCCCTGTGGTACACCACTTGTGACAGGCTTTGAGTCTGACATGGCGCCAGCAACTCTGACCCTGTGGGTTCTGTCACTCAGCCAGTTTGCAACCCATCTTGTGATGTATGGGTTAACATTTAAGCTGATGAGTTTTTCAATGATACCCGAGTGGGGTATTGTATCAAAGGCCTTTGCCAGATCGAGGTAGGCTGTATGGACTGCCTTTCCTCATCAATGGCTTTGGTGACTGTTTCAAAAAGTCAACCAAGTTTAGAAGGCATGATCTGCCTTTGACAAAGCCAAACTGGGATGGATCCAAAGTCTGCAAATTCCCTATGTCTTTATTTATGAGGTCCATTATGATCCTCTCCATGGCTTTGCAGATAAGGCTTGTCAAGCTAATGGGCGGTAATTTCCAGGGTCGGTGGAGGCACCGCCTTTGTGAAGTGGGACCACAGTTGCAGTGCGCCACTCCTGGAGTGCGTATCCAGAGGTAAGACTATGATTAAACAGCTGTCCTAGCTGTGGGTTTAATTCCTCGTTGAGTTCATGGAGCACACAGCCGGGGACACCATCAGGTCCCATGGATGCTGTGTTTTTGCTTTGGAGAGAGCAGTTCTCACTTGGGCGTTGGAGATGTTTGGGGGCTGCAATCGCTTGGTATAGATATCTCTCCTTTTGGGGAGGGGAGAAGTTTGCACTGAACCTGTCAGCCAGTATGTTGGCAATGTCTGTAGGATCAGTAATCTTCACATCATTTTGAACTAGTTCTGAGCATATCTGGGAGTTTCCTCCCAGGTTTCTAACATAGCTAAAGAAGGCCTTATGATTGTCTTTGAGTCTTTAGCTATTTTTCTCTCAAAATTTGCTTTGGATGATTTTATGAGAGCTCTTAGTTTTTTACTTATAGTGATCAAGGGTGTCTTACCTTTTAAGGATTTTGCTCTATCTTGTAGTAGCTTCCTCCTTTTGTTGTAGAGTTTGTTTATGGCTGGGGTCCACCAGAGTGGACGCTTGCCTTTGGTACAAAGAGTCTTTGTTTTGCTTGGGATTGCCTTATCCATGCAGTCGTGCAGGTGCTGGTAGAAGGCATTTGTAAGTGATTCAGCGGCTTGAGTACTGTTTTCTGTCGGCTCGGGGGCCTTAAAGGAGACCACACTAGTCTTTAGAAGTGTGAAGTCGGCTTTCGAAGTTCTTCACTGTGGTCTTTTTATTTCAGGTGGGGTGGGATGAGGACCTCCAGCGAGATTAGTTAGTGATCAGATCGCACCAGTGAGGGGAATACTTCGGTGTTGAACATTGTGCTCCCATGTTCGTGATGATGAGATCAAGTATGTTTTCTCCTCTTGTGGGGATGGTGACTAGTTGTTCCATGGCATTTGAGTTTATGAATTCCAGGAACATTTGGGCTAGGGTGTTTGGGCTTGAGTAGTGTTCCCAGTCTATATTAGGGTAATTGAAGTCACCTAGTATGATGGTGTTTGGTGATACATTTATCCCTCTAGTGTTTTCAGGAAGGCCATGTGAGGTTCCTGAGTTTGTGAGGGTGGCCTGTAACATGCTACAATTTGCAGAGCAGTCTTGCCTATGGTTAATTGCACCTGGATGGTCTCCGATGCATCGTGCGTTGCCACCAGTCTTGAGGTGTGGGTGTCTTTGATGAATATGGATACCCCCCCTCCTTTCTTGGTATTGTCCGGATTTTGGGGCCGGAACGCATGATAAGAGGTAAAACCTGATAGTGCTGGGGTGCTCTCAGGAGCCTTGAACCAGGTTTCTGTCACTGCACAGACATCGATGTTCTCCATACTGAGAAGGGCCTCGAGTGCGTGCATTTTGAGATTTAGACTTCTGGCATTGAGCAGCATTACCCTTAGTTTTTTTCCTTTTTTGTGTTCTAGGGTGGTAGGTTTAGAATTTGAGCCTTGCCTAAAAAAGGCACTATGGGGGTGGCAAGAGTTGTGTACCATCGTTAGCATTAAACATTGCATTTCTTTGTTATACTACCATTGTTATACACAGCACACCTCTACAGAGGCTTTCAACCCCTATCCTTTGAATCATTCACAGGTTGAGTTCACTTTATAGCACTCCCACTTTTGAAACAAGTATCCACTAGTTTAAAATCATATTGTGTCCCTAGTTATCAAAAAAGCCATAAAAGGAGTTTCACAAATAAACAATAATTAGATTCTTTTGCATAGTCTGTTAAATCCTGAGGAATTACCAATTTTTCATAATCAGATCCTTCTCCTTTGAAGTTCCTCCTAATGTATCAGTCCCATTTCTTTGAAGTGGAATAAGTCACTACCTGGGTCTGAGGGTTTTCACAGATTAAGTACTCAACATGCACGTGTGTGTGTGTGTGTGTGTGTGTGTGTGTGTGTGTGTGTGTGTGTGTGTGTGTGTGTGTGTGTGTGTGTATACGTGTGTGCATGTGTGCGTGTGTGTGTGTGTGTGTGTGTGTGTGTGTGTGTGTGTGTGTGTGTGTGTGTGTGTGTGTATATACGTGTGTGCATGTGTGCGTGTGTGGGGGCACTTATCAGCACAATGTTCTGGCTATAATTGAGTCTTCAATTATACTGTCCACTATGATTTTGTTTACTGGACTTGCTTAAAACAGGAAAGCCAGGTGCACCGCACAAGGTGGGGGTCTGTCTTACATACTGTTGATGAGTCTTCTTCCCACTTCATACTGGAGGAGCTTACCCTCTAGAAGAGAAAAAAAGTATGGCAACAATCTTCCTGTTCATTTTCCTCAAATGAGAGAAAACACTATGGAAGGTCAAATGTATTGTAAACTTGTCATGGCTGACAACTTACTGCTAGGACACAGGAACTGGGTAAGAGATAATATCTCCTCTAAACTGCTTCTGTTAGTAGGCTTTCACTTAATTTGTGTGGAGCTTAGTCCTAATGGGAACTCTTTTCTCCTTATCCTTGGCTCATATTAACAGGTTTTAATCTAATGCACAAAATATAAACTGCAGAACTGTGAATCGCTGCTTCTTGGACTATATACTCCTATTATTGCATCACACTGCATATGTTTAATAAAAAAAAGGCACAATGCTTATCTGGACTGTAAGAAAATATCTCTCTTAAGCCATGCTTCAGGTAAAAAAAAAGGTAGAGGAAATTTATCGCTTAAAAATTTACCATAATCAGTTCAGTTGTTGTACTAGCTATACAGATCACTATGAAAACAATGATTAACACACATAGTCTATGATGGATTGAAATACTTTCAGAGGATTTATATTCAAATATTTAATGTTATCTTAACAGACAAATTGCTCTTCCAAGGTTGCTGCCTGATAAAGGACCTACTGAAGTATTATGCATGGAAACTAGTAGTATTTATTAGTCTACTTGCATCTTTTGGTAGAAGTGTCACTACCTATTCTGCTGTCTGGTGCCATCCAGTAATCTGGCTCCCCGATCAGCTTTAAGTTGAGGAGAAAATGAAAAAAAAATATTTCTCTAGTATGAAATAATTTTGAATTTAGAGACAATTTTGAAACGTCACTCCCATATAGCCAGCTTTACTCAGAATGATTTACGCACAGGCCTAGAAATAATCTCTTGAGCTTAATTACCACTTTACTAAAGCTTCCACATGTTCCGTATCAGATGTTTTTGAGGAAGATCAGAGTGAAAAGAGAGTGCTGTAAATGGTTTGATTTGCACATAAACTAATGTAATTATTCAACTCATTAAGTTTTCATTTTTTTATTTGGTTTGGATTAGAACCACTAGGCCAATGACTTGTTTTCAGAGGAGACCAAAGGTGGTATTTATACATTCTGTGACAAATTTATAAAGACAATAAAAAACAGTTCTATGCACTTTCTCAGCAAAGTAATTTCTGATATAAAAATGGAAGTCGGTAAGTTGTGGTAGAGATAGTGGTAAAGGATGAGAAAGCAATGAATAGCATTTGTGAATATGAAGAAGTAGTGGAAATTCTTTTGAAAAAAACTAATTTTAGCAGCTTTGTGTTTAAAAAGTTTAAGTCTCACTGTGCAGTGAATCAGGTGTAGGCTGAGCAAATTAATATAAGACCCTCAGAGGTTCTTTGTATGACCTGGCAGGCAAAGATGCCAGGAATTTTATAGCTGATCATGAAATCAGTAGTGCTGAAGTGTGGTCACAAGCATATTCAGTGAAGGGCTTTCATCGAATGAAATTTGAATGCTTGTGGGAGATATTTTGGATTATAAACAGAATACAGAAAATTCATATTAAGGGATTACTGGAGGAAACATGATTTTCAAACTTGAGCTCCAGGTCAGAATGTCAATGGGCAAGTCATAGCGGAAGCATATAAAATGCAAAAGTGCAATGTCTTACATGTAAGTAGTACAATCAACAAGTAGGAATTGTTTCTGTTGTATGGTTCCACAAATATAATATGTTTAGATTAATACACAATGTGGATTTAGAAGGACATCCAGACCGGAGCATTATGAGAAATATTTTCTTCACAACATCTTTGCGACTAAGCTGTAACAGGTGCATGTATTCATACCTGAAGAAAGTGAAACAAATCTTGATGTTAGTATTAGAGAAAGGAAAGTCATGGACTATGTTCTAGAAAAATATGTGAATGTGAAAAAAAAATGAAACAGGAAAAGAGGAAAGTTTTGTATGAGCTATGAGAAATTTTATTTATCCTTTTCCTGACCATGTTAGTCCTACTAGGCTAGTAGCTACTTTTCAGGGGAGACTCAAGATGATATTTATACTACTAGTGAAATTTAGCCAATGTATTAGGGAACTTCCTCTAATCTTTTTGGTAGGTACTATAGGATTTTTATATCCATCTGAGCTACCACCAACTCAAGCAGGTGAGCCTTAGTTTAACATCTCATTGGAAGGATGGCCCACTCAGGAGTGGTGACCCCCTTATGCTGCGCTGCAATGTCAGCAGTTGATCTATGTGGTGTGGGAACAGTACCCACAGCCTAGGGTTGCCACTTTTCAGGAAATTTTCCTGGCAGTTGAGAAATTAGGGCCTCTGTCATGAAATCTGGAAATCATAGTCTCTGTTAGGAACTTTAGTTTTGGTGTGGACCTGTCAGGTATTTTGTATAATTCTGAGTGCTATGTTTCTGAAGTATATTTTCCAAAATGATTAATACTTCACTTGGATTTTCTATTTGCATTTAAATTATTTTATCAGAATAGTTTTTTGTTTGTTTCAGCTGGCATCATCAGTGATGTGAAATGTAATGAAAAACAATGAAAGCATCACAAAAACACTGTAAAATCATGATAAATCCATATTTTATTGAAAACTGTGAACAAAGATATTACACCGGTTTCAATATACAAAGTATCTTCATCGGTAATGTAACAACAAATATGTGAGTATTCTGAATATTATCATGTTACTGAGAAGACAATCATAGAAGGCAAATTATCATGTCTTGTCATGAAAGTGACAACCTGAATTCAAGATTACCTTAAATTACTTAAGTAAGAATCCAGCTTTAAAACCTGGTCATATAGTAAAGTTTATATTTATTACAAAGAAAGATGAATTAACCAGTACAATCAATTAGATTTGTAACAACTAAATTAAAATAAATTAAATATATAATGGACATAACTAACCTAAAAATTCAGCAAGAAGCCTAGTGCTCACAATAATTACTTTAGTAAAAGCTCTGTTTCTGCAATGCATTCTTTTGTGATTCATAGACATATTATCCACATTAAGGAAAAACCTCATTACTGGATAGTCTGCATGCCTCCAAATAGGTGTTCTCTATCACTACTGCTAATCTGCACTTTGCAGATTAGCAGTAGTGATAGATAACACCTATTCGGAGGCACACAGACTATCCACTTCCACGGGGGTGCAGAGGTAGCATTGTTGCCTCACAGCAAGAGGTTCTCCCATTCGATTCTCAGCTTGGGTTGGGAGTGCCTTCTATGTGGAGTCTGCATGTCCTCGCCATGGTCGAGTGGGCGTTCTAAAGACATACGTTGAATGGGCGTGCCTTCGTTGAAGGTTGGGTGTCGTGCTGGCATCTCAACACCATAAAAACTAACTGCCAATCATTAGTGGACCGAAGTTCCACTGTGGCAACCCCTAACCAGGAAAAGACAAAAGACAAACAACTGCTAATCTGCACTTTCCTGTGGTAGTTAACACTGGTGGCCAATGCATTGTGCTAGCACAGGCAACCTCTTCCAATACAGTAAAACAGAAACACACACAGACATGCATGCATCAGCTCATGTGTGCATAGGTTAGTACTAGGCTAACTGCCCTTTTGAGCCATTTTTAAGCCTAGCCAATTATATCCCTTGTGAGACTCAAACCCTGTATCTTGTGTTTGCAAGGCAAGCACCTTAACCATTAGGCCACCCTCCCAACAAAAACTAAACTGCCTTTGCAAGACTCAAACCCAGGACCATACACACCATATACAAAGTGATTTACCACTAAGCCATGTCAACACATATACACACACACGAGCGTGCACACATGCACACACACCACATGCCCAATCCTTGTCCCTGTGTTGCAGAACAAAGACAATGTTTACATAATGTTTTCTTTTTTCCTGTCTTCATAAACCATAGAATACAGTCATACTTCTCAAATGTCCAAATTTTTGCAGAATGTCCTTATTTTTGCCTCATATTTTTGGTTTGTTCTTCATAAAATGTGTGGTTTTCTGGCAAATCAATGAGGACTGAAGTCACTAAATAATGACATACTTTTGAGTTTCTTTATGTCCTTTAGAAAGTACATGCTAACAGCAATCCACTTATTCTGGAAACTATCAAAGTTTAAGAGCAGCATTTAAAATCTGTCCCTATTTTGGGCCTTTGTCCCCCCATTATTTTAAGCTTTGTTCAGATTTCTTGCTTTAAGAGGTTGAAAGGTATGACTACAGTCATTCAGTCATTAATGTTTGCCTTCAGTAAATGCATGCTAGAACAAAAGTTGTTATTCAACAATGTTCTACGTTTATAAGAAGA
The DNA here is from genome assembly GCF_019279795.1 of Protopterus annectens. Classification (NCBI taxonomy): domain Eukaryota; kingdom Metazoa; phylum Chordata; order Ceratodontiformes; family Protopteridae; genus Protopterus; species Protopterus annectens. The sequence continues at coordinate 1,109,040,251 of NC_056739.1, forward strand.
ATAATTAAAATCTGTCCCTGAATATGTATTTCTCCAACCATTCATTTTGGCTTAATTAGATTTCTTGCTATACAAGTTTGAGTGGTATGGGTACATTAGCCCTGTCCTTATTCCTCTTAACTCCCAAACTGGCACAGGATCTGCATAATTCCATGAATGTGTGTGTGTGTGTGTGTGTGTGTGTGTGTGTGTGTGTGTGTGTGTGTGTGTGTGTGTGTGTGCATGAGTGTGTGTGTGTGTTTGTGTATATATATATATATATATATATATATATATATATATATATATATATACACACACACACATATATATATATATATATATGCATGTATATGTATATCTGTATCTATATCTATCTATATATATAAATACACACACACACACACACACACACACACACACACACACACAGTATTCCCCTTAACAATGTTATAGGACTTGCTCATTACTCTAACGGAGTGTGCAGATAGGCCACCCCCCACCCCTGCACACACACAGTCCCCTCCCCACATGATCACACTCACGGACTTGCTCATTCATCCATACATACAAACACACACCCCTAATCTTCCCCCTCACTATCACCCTCACCTGTGACCTCCCAGGCTGATATACACTCACACATGCAGTCCCTTGTATATACACACACACGTATACACTCTACTCGAACACTAAACTTACCAGCTGTTACTTGTACCACAATGGATGAACATGGCTTTCTCGCCATGCTAATTTACACAGCCGAGTGATTAGCTGCATATATAGTTAGCATTTGCACAACCGTGGAGATAGCTCACTGTAGTATTGCATGTCTTCATGCAAAAGCACTGCATTAGGGCTATCTCTGAATATCAGAAAATTACTGCAAGTATTACACCTCCTGGCAACTTTTCTGAATTCATCACTAAGGCTGGTCAAAACCAATCTGTTAACAGAATACCAGATTTGTTTCCAATTTTTGTACACACTAGACTGTGTAATTTTTGGATAGGAAGTTACGCTGACTCAGTAAAAACTCAAATTCTAAGAAAATAAGAATGCCTCACCACTGCCTAACTGATTATTTGTATTGTTGTGTTAGTATTGCTACAAGAAAAAACATTCATCTCAGCCCTGACTTTATTATGGTGTTTTATCAAAGAGCACCTGTCAAAAGAGATGAAATTCAAGCAAGCAAACGTCACTGATAGTCTTTCCACTATAGAGTAGTGACTGCCCAAACAGCTATATGTTCTTATATTAATACCAGATTTATTTTTTCATCTTTATTTCTAATATTACAGGTGTTTAAATAAAGTATGTTGCAGAAAGTAAAACTACAAGAACTCTATTGGAAAGTTTTCAGAACTGGTTAGTCTGAAATGAGAACTACATGTATTTTGCATCACTGTTATTGGAAGCCAGTATGATATTGAAATTGGAGTAATTTTGTTTACTATAAAGGTAGCTGACTTGGAAAAGGAACCATTCAGTGTGACAAATTTAATATATTGTTTGATGCACATATTAATGTTTTTCAACAATTATGAAATGTATGTTTGTAACAGTATAGCCAGATGACCTGGAGGTCACCAAAGTGAGTTTATATTGGACAGGCCATTTATTTCAAAAGCAGACATTTTTGGAAGCTTGCTTTTCAGTGATGTGTTGCTCCTTGATTTATTTTATGTTTACCCTACTGGAGAATGAACATTCACCAGCTGTATATCAATGTACAGATAGCATCCAATAAAAAAATAAAGTTCACCTCTTAACAGCACAGTATTAAGCACCAACTGAAAAACTACAAATGGCTGCCATTTTTTTTATTCTTACTACATGTGGTTTTGTTGTTTAGTGAGAGGAAAATTAAAGAAAGGAAACAAAAATAAAAAAATAGTGTTTTGGTTTTGTGTGGTGTGTGTGTATGTGTGTGTGTGTGTGTGTGTGTGTGTGTGTGTGTGTGTGTGTGTGTGTGTGTGTGTGTGTGTGAAAATGAGGGAGATAGAAAGAGAAACAGAGAAACACAGTGACTGAGTAAGAGAGAGAGAACAACAGACAGACCACATACGTATCAATTTCTTTGCTTGAAAATCATTGATAAAGTCAACAACATGATGCAGATGACCTGAAATCCAGCACAATTTCTAAATATAAGCCTAATTCACTTAAGAAAAGAGAGCAAAAGATTTAACCTCAACTTACATTTCATGAACAATAAGAAGTAGGGAGCTATAATAATAACCGACAGTAATCTCAAGTTATTCACCCAAAAAGCAAATGTTTTTGAGAGGCAGAGCAAAATTAGAGGCAGTAAAGAGGTATGGGGGTTTGCAAAGCTTTGCACTGTATTCATTTTTTTATTCATTTGATCACAATAATGTGTGTGTGTGTGTGTGTGTGTGTGTGTGTGTGTGTGTGTGTGTGTGTGTGTGTGTGTGCGCGCACACGAGTCTGCATGTCTGTTAAAATTAAATATTGCATTACCTATATTTTGGATATAAACTACTTCCTCCAACCTCAATTACATATGCTACAAGTTTGAAACATAAGTGGATAACTATTTAACATCAAAAATGTAAAAAAATACATATACTAATAAAAGTACAACAACAAATAGCCCATTTTCTAAGTGCAATAATGCCCTCCAGGGTGGGCATTCAGCCTTTCCACAGGAGATGAGAGACTGGCTGCTCCTAACACCCCTGGATGGGCCATGATTTTCTCAATCGTGCCCATCCAGTTGAGCAGTATTGCTTACATATTGTAAAGATAGCATACAGGGCACCTAGGGAGCTTTAGCTGTTTTGTGGAATTTCACAACTTTCAGTCCAACCTACAATTTCATCTGTTTCCCTGGAACTGATGCTGGCAGTGTTCTATTTGTGGTCATTTATTCAGATCGCTCTTCATTTTGCAAGACTCTGTGGTCATTAGTTTCATTTCCTGAGATGCTGCTAAGTGGGTTTGAGGTGTCAAGCTTTGTCATTACTTTCTTCCTCTTTGTGTGTTTCAGCTGACAAGGTTAACTTTCAATAGGGATACATGGTTTGACACAGAGCAGACGGAGCTTTTATCACCTGACAATAGTTCATTACATTACTGTTTAACTAAGCATCCCCCTCTGTCTGTTCCGCAGCTACCTTGCACTACAGCATGTGATCTTCAGTAGGTCACACCAGGCACAAACAGCAACATAACACTCTGCAATGTTGCTTTTTTGAAATTCAGTGAATTATTTTTCAGTTTGGGAAAAAAGACATAGAAGTGGGTTTTCACCTACAAGGTGCAATATCACCTGTATAAGTAACAGTCTTAAAAGTGGAAAAGATTTTTTACCTCTCAAGCAATTATTCTGATGTACTTGGTCATTAAAGGTGTATAACGTAAAACTATTTGCAAACTCTGCACATGCAGATAGATACAAATTAGAACTAAAGCAATTAAAGGTTTATCCTTTGCCTTTGGTTTAAAGGCTGTCTTCTCAGGTGCTGGGTAATCTTAACTCCAGAAAATTCCACAGAGCCTGTGGCTTGATACTGCCTTTCCAGCCCATCTCCTCTACCAGAAAAACTCAAGAGACTCCATTATACTTTGATTATAGCATTGTCCTCTCAGCTTTCTGAACCAGTTCTTCCCGGCACCCTACTGTTCCCAAAGCTGCATTATCTCCTTAGGATGTAATATCATCATCATCATCAATATCAGAGAGAATACCACAGAGGTGATTTACTTTCAATCTTATTCATGCCTTTTCTTCTTAAAGCTTTACTAGATGGTTTTGGCCAGGACGATTCTTGGCAGAGAATATAAATAGTCCCAAAAGCAGAAATTGCAAGGAGTAAGTTTCTGATGTGAATCCACACCTGTGTACCATAAGCAAGATGAGCAGTGAATTATCATACAGTGGGAGCACTGCTTGTCAGCTAATCAATACATGCTCACCCACCAAATGCAATGATAGTATCTCTGCTTATACAACAGCTGTGTGTGTGTGTGCCATATCTCTCAACTGTCCATATTTTCCCAGAATGTGCAGATTTTTGCCTCATTACTTGAGTAAAGTCACTAAATCATGATATACATTTGAATTTCAGATTCTATATATTCAGAAAATACATGCTAATGCAAATTCCATTATTCTAACAACCTTCTAAGTTTCTAAGCACAATATTTAAAATATGCCACTATTTTTGGGCTTTTGCCCCCCTGTTTTCAGCTTTGTCAAGCTTTCTTGAACTAAGGTTTGAGAGATATGGCATGTATTATAAGCTGTATATTGTAACAGTTTCAGCATTTAAGGATTCTGTGAGTCTTGAGTACAATGTTATTGCTACCCACAAGCCTAGTGCAACTGGCTACAGCTACCACAGAGACACAGAATGAATTTACATTCAGAGGGATCTACTGTCTACGCCAACTTCATTTGCTTCTTCTAGTGGTTTTTCTTTTTCTTCTCAGGTTAAGAAACAGTGATCATCTATGAAAGGGATAATTGTTAACCTCTGTTTCATACCTTTCTATCTCATCAGCTTACCAGTAAGCTTTCCCCTACAAATGCGAGTGAGAATATAAACAATTTTCATAACACATAACTTGATGGACTTTTTGTTACTGTTCAGCCTTTGTCCATCTAGCTGGTGATAAGACACATAAACTACTCATAGTGATGTTGCAGTAATATTTAGAGGTGTCTATCAACTGGTTGATCACTCATGTGCCACTCAACCATACATATGCCACTCTTGATGGGAAAATTGCAAAGTTATGCCAGGTGGCTGATTCCAGGTTATTGTGTTAGCAATTTGTCAGTCTAATTTGTGCATAAAAAAAAAAAAAACAACTGGTACTAAATGTCAAATGAACAGCTCATCTAAAACTAAAGCACTTGCTTCATCAGTAGGACTATACTAAGCAGTCGAATGCTTGCACTTCTGTCTAAATACAGTTAATGTTATCAAGCAGCCATATGGAATAGGTTAATACAAATTGCTTCACTGCTTTAATATGCTGTTAGCAAGATCCCTGGATGTAAACTCATATGGATATGGTTCTTTGGTCTACTTTGCTGTAATTAGGACAGGTGACAAAAATCATACACGTTATTTGTCCATAATACTACTGGAAAATTCTATTCTAGTATATAGTTTAAACTGATGCATATAATACATATGCAATGCAAACCCTTGTAAAAGTGCTGGAGTGGCTGTTTCTTATTCACCTTCTCGGACGTATAGCTGGTTTAGGTGGCGTCTCTCTGAAGTGAAAGTGATCTGTACCACTGTACACTACCAAGGCAAATTATGAGGTAATGCTGGATCAAGCAGCATCCTTGAATACTGTCATAAATAATTTAACAGATGCAGTGAAATACCTAGGTTCATAGGTGGTTACTAGGCATGCAATTCAGGAGACCATTAGGGGGTTGGCATAATGGTTAAGGATTTAAGGATTTTGCCTTACAGACACAAGGTATAGGGTTTGCTTCTCATCTTTGAGAAACATGGCTAGGCTTAACCTACCCCCACCCCCAGGATCATTAGCCTAGTAACTACCTATGAACTTAAGCAGCCTTCCCCAAATTCCTAAATGTGCCAAAGCAATATCTGGTTAAGTGACTTGCTCAAGGTTGCACAATAAGCATAAAAAGCTGAGGGGGATCAAGCCCCATAGAACAGTATCCAGCTCACTAATAGCTCATAGCCGTCTGTGCTAACTGCCAGAATGAAAGAAACAACAGCATGCATCCCCTAGGGAATGTTAACACATAACGATCGTCACCTGTAACCTAAACAGCACTGCATTTGCACGCTGATCTACATCAGCAGTCTGGTGCAATTACACAGCAGGATGAGTCTGTCTACGTGCATCACTGTTTGAATGCCAAAGCAGTATAGGGACTGGATATATCTCTTTACTTCAAAAAAACACTTTCTGAAGCAACCTAGCAATTGTTATGCCATATTGCTGTCAAAATAGCATTGATTCTTTTATTTATTCATTTAATTACTGGCATTCATTAACTGGGATAGTTTGACTTCCACAACTGCTCCCTTTCAGAGGAGGCCTGGGGATAAAAGCTCCACAGATACAATTGTTATATCAGAAACATTCAAATGCAATAACATTGATTACATATAGAAAACATTTATTTTCAGTACATGCTAGATAACTATCAGTTGAAGAACTAAGATATTTGTATATAGTATCTAGTATAATAGATGTTTATATATATATATATATATATATATTATCAATTTCATATACAACTTTCATGGCTTGTATTTTTTGGAAAGTCTCACATTTCAGAAACGTGGCAAGCTTTCAGGAAATATATCATTGGTTCACTTTCACATTTTTCCAGATTTGTGGCTATATAGTTATCCAGACTTATAGACACCCATTTTCTAACAAAGATGAGAAAGGAATCTACCTTCTACCACTCTTCTTGTAGATATCTGCATCATAAACCAGAATGAATAAGATACATGGCAAATTGTAAATATTCTCATTCTGTACAAGCAAATCTACAGTATTACATCTGTGTAAAAAAGTACATTATATACATTATGAAACGTACTGGTGACACAGCAGAATGGACCTTTACAATGACTCAGTGACACGGATAGTACAACCAGTATGTGTTTTGAGATTTCAGATAATAAGATACCATAATTTGTCAAACTGCAATATGTTCAGTAAACATTGCAGCTGTGTTCATTTTTATATGCCATTATTGTAATTTATCTGAGTGGCACAAGGCCATTTTAAAAACTTTAAATTGAATTGACTCATATGTTGATAGCCAGATACAGTTTCATGGTACCACATTTCATTGTTTTAATTTATCTGAGTGGTACAAGCACAGTTTAAAAATGTTAAACTGAACAAAGCCTAGTGACCAGAGTCAACCCAATCTGAGTAGTCCTTCGTGTATGTGAAACTGAGATTCTATCCAAGGCAAGAATAAGGCAGCCCCGGATGTTTTTGCAAGTTGTTGTTTTTTCTACATGTTAAGTGGGCACTTGCTAAGGACAAACAGAAAAGTATGACCAAGTGTTTATTTTCCTGTCTGTAAACTGTCTTAACAGGAAACTCCTCTATAATATTCAGACCTCCTGTAGTGAAATCTCTTACCACAGAGTTCACTTGAGGTACTCTTTGCTCGGATTTTACAACATATATGAAACAAGATCATCCCTTTACTGGGGCCATAGGAGAGAAATGATTTATCCAACTCATGCACCCAAATGGAGTCATAACAGACTTTTATACATGTTTAGACTTAAAGAGTCTGCATTTTTTCCTAATTTAAAGGCTTAAACTATTTATTGCAAAATATTACATTTTGTACTGAAAATGGTCACACATGATCTTAAAGGGATGTCCATTAGATGCAGCTGTTCTGTTGTTTTTTTAAACAGACCTTAAGATGTTATGGGAATACAGTTTACTGATACAACAATACAAAGCCGAGATATGATAGAGAGTTATACATTTGTAAATACTTTGCCGTGGGTAATATATGGATCTTGTCTTTTAATGGTATTTTATAGAAGAATGACTCATGGTCTGCTGAGCTTTTCATTTCTATATCTTCAGAGGAACTCAAGTTCTCAGAATGCAACTCATCTGTGCTGGGTGTCTAATGGAAATCTGAAGTCACACAGTTTGTTTCTTTGTAAAAGATGTGAGGCCTTTGGCATCAGCCACAGACTGTATTGCTTCCTGTTTTTTGCAAACAAGCACAACCCATTTTTCTTCAAGAAAAGAAATTCTGCTTTATTTTATATATCAAGTACACCAGAGTGTTCCCTTTGTATGAATATTGGATTATCAATTCTAAAGTAACAGAGTTTACTAGTAACTAAATTTAAGATTTTTTCTATAACAATTGTGTTTCTGTACTTCCAAGTCGAACAGTACATGAACATGTTCAATAAACCTTTTAAATAGGAAATTCTGTATTAAGAAAGCACTTATTGTTGAAAGGTATTGATGACAAAGATTTTACCATTTAAGTGTTTAGCTTTAGTCAGCTGTTACCTGAGTGGTATGTTTTCATTCTTCCATCCTGTAACACCTATAGGCCATTAAAGAAGATTTAGAAAACATTACACTTCTGCAGTGTCTTACCTAACTTATCTTAAATTCTCCTGAAAATCAAGTTCACTTGTACCTGGAGACCAGTAAAGGTTTAAGACTTAAGTTGTTTTTAAATATGTCTCTGCATTTGCTAGAAATTATGTGGTAGAGGTAGAACTGTTTTTTTGTGAAATGAAAAACTTAATTTCAAATATATGAATTTTGGCAGAATTTGTGAAATTATGTGGTACCAGTAGAAATGTTGTTTTTTCCTCATATATAACTGTCACCACTCTCTGAAAATGTGGCAGCGCAAACAAAATTTTTTTGTTCCCAGTGAAATGAAAAGCTGACTGTATTGTGTATAACTTATGGCAACCCCTGGAAATGATCTAGGGTGATAGAACTTTTCTTTAAGGACTAAAAAAATTACAAAATTGCTCTACAAAAAAGTGGACCTTTTATGGACCTGGTCTGGATAGTCTCATTATGTAACACCATGAAAAGAATAATCCTAGATCTGACAAACAATGAATTAGGAAGCCTACAGACAGTTGGGTTTGTCACCTACTTAACCAGATAGACCTTTTGAGAAGGTCACTAAAGCAATGAATGAGAACTAAAACAGTGAACATTATCCACTTCGGCCTGGCCAAGGCATTTGGCATAGTATCTCACTTGAGTATTATAAACCCATATGTCATGTGATGGATGACCAGCTTGCTCACTGGTAGGACTAAAGAAGTTAGGATAAGGGAATCCACCTAAATAAAGAAGCCACTCACTAGCAGAGTCCCACTGGGGTCTCTCCTTTGTGGCATATACTTCTGTGAAGTCAAGGAACATGTCGAGGACCTTTGACTGACCAAGTCTGCAAATGACTGCAAACTGAACATGATCATTGAATTCCCTACTGACACAGATACCATTCAAGAGGGCCTGACACATGTAGAAAAGCCATTTCAGAGCTATGCATTGAAACTCAACGTGAAAAAATACATAACAGTACCCTTTGGAAATACAGCCATCCTGGAAATTTCCACATTGATAATACAACTGTAAAATTAGACACAATGGTCAGGATCTGGAAATAACCACCATATGTCTACTATGGTGAGAAAATCGTTCTGTTTTACAGAACATATAAGCAACGGCAAGGAATCCAAGCCCAAGGAGGTCATTGTTTCACTGTATTCGTCTCACATCAGACCACTCATTGAGTGCAATGCACCTTTCGGCATGTACCTAACTAGGCACGTGCAACAGCTTGAGAGACCACAGATGCTCCACACAAAAAGAAAAAAGGAGTAAACAATAAATACTATGTGGATGTCTCAAAGCCTTTCCCTGTACTCAGTCTCCTATGCACAATCTACGCCTGTCCTACAAGGCATCTCCTAATCCCACACTGATGGAATTGTTGCATATCCACAAATTAAATAGCATCAGAAATACCTGTTCTAAGGACCTAAACCTCATCTGCGACATAAACAGGACATGTTGTAGGGAACGGTATGTGTCTCAAAGCTTACCTCTTCCCTGGAACAGGCTTCCTAGTCATGTGAAGTAAAGATCATCCCTAATCCTATTCAAATGTAACTTGGGAAATCGCAAATTTACACCTCATAGGTTCATAGGTTCATAGCTAGGTACTAGGCTATTAGCCCTAGGGCCTATATAAGTCTAGCCAAAAAGGTACCCTGGCTTTCATCACCCAAGAAAATTATTTTCCTGTGCCCCTGTGAATGCTTGATAGGTACAAGCCTACATCATAATGATACAATTTCTTGGGGTATTGACATATATTATGAATACTTTAGTAAATCTGAGCTAATCTTGGCTAGGTTTAAAATGGCTCTTGGGGCTTATAGCCTAGTAACCACCTAAGAACCTATAAGAATCTGTAAGTTTCCTATGCAACCTAGTAATCAGCTTCCAACCAACCTTTCCATGAACAAAAATATTTAAGTAATAGTAATAATAATAATAATAATAATAATTATAATAATGCAGTTGTCTAGCTGATGTAAAAAATTTAACCTGAACCTATTTTTCCCAAATTCACCTAATACTTGACAAGACCACAACTGCTTCCTTTGCAAAACAAAAACAGATAGTCGATGCATCTAGAATAAAATATTACATGCTCATAAATACATTCTAATTCGAACATGCCATAAATAGATTAGTATATGACAGTGCAATAAGTCATAATCAAGCTCATACTCTCCTATCTCTTCCCTATGGTGAATTTATTAACACTAGAAGACTGACTCTATATAGTGACTATTTGAAAGAAGCAAAAAAAAAAAAAAGAAGTGATACTGTGGAACTGTTTTTTAAGAAAAGAGGTATGACCAACAAAATGTGGCCTCAGTATATTAGAGTTATATTTTTGCTACAGACTTTAATACTTTAACAGCTAAAACAGTAGAATGTGTAAAGAAAAAACGTGCTCTATTAGGTAATTCGGTAGCCACAGTGGTGCAGCGGTAGCATTGTCGCCTCACAGCAAGAGGTTCTCCCGTTCGATTCTTGACTGGAGCACCTTCGTTGAAGGTTGGGCGTTGGGCTGGCACCTCGGCACTGTAAAAATCTACTGCCAATCATTAGCAGACCGGAGTTCTGCTGTGGTGACCCCTAACTGGGAAAAAGCCAGAAGAAGTTTTGTTCAACATGATTCAAAGGTTTCACCAGCATCTGTATCAAAGGGGCATAGTTTAAAGGATAGCTAAAAGTACAAATTCTCCTTCAAAACACAAACTCATTTATACATCTATGGGATGCAGAGGTTCCCAATCCTGTGGAAACTGCATTTCTCACAGATTCTCTGGTTTTATTGTAATCACATTTCATATTCATAAGATTAATTTAATTAGTTTTGAAAGTGCATATAGCTTCAGTTGTAATACACCAGTAATAAATTATACCTTGATATGTTCCTGCAGTATGTTTTACATTGGATAGACAGGTAGAAAGTTTAAGGTGAAATAACAGGAGCATGTGAGAGGCGTTGAAAATTCTAAATGTGAGAATTCGTTAGTAGCTCATTTTTCTGCTTTTCATGACAGCAATCGTAATCATGTTAAAGTTAATATAATGGAAGACTGTAAAGCAGGTATAAGAGAAGGCCAGTGTCTGCAAGAGTATTTATCATACAAAGAAAGCATTTATATTTTTATATCTGGGAGTTTCAGTTCTAGGGGGCAAAACAGTGATGTTAGTTGGAAGCATCTGATTCACCAATATCACCAAGTATTGTCTTTTAAAACTTCAATTGATGCAACTACTTTAATTAATTATAATCACCTACTGTGCATGTAATTTTTAATTACTTCAGGTGGGTGATTTAGTGTCACTGTCTTTCATTCTTTGCCAAGGCACCAAAGGTTTGCAGTATGTTTTAATAATATTTTAAAAGTTTTGTCATGCTATTTGTTGTAGTGTTATATTATTTAAGTAATGTTTGACTCCATCATATAAACTGTTGCAGGCAGAAACAGTAGTTTCACTTTGTGGTTATGGCCATATTGTCTTTTTATATGTTGCTACCTGAATTTAAACAGTTTCCATTTTAGAACCTTTTACATATAGGGTCAGCTCCATGGCACAGAGAAATGAAGCCCTAATTATGCGCCAGATGACCTGGAAGTGAACAGCGGATGGAGGAAATGACAATGTGAGGAAGAGGAATGATTACTGGCTGCTGGATTGCCTCTTCCATGAAGGGCTATATAAGTATATGCTGGGACATATCAAGTCAGGGGTTCTGGACTAGTGGTAATACCAGTGTGCTACCGACTGGGTTCAAGGTGAGTAAGAATTGAATGGCATGCCTCCTTGTAAGTGGGGGTGACTCTTTCTAGTACAACTGCATACCCCTGAAGGGTGCAATATGACTTAGCAGGGGTCTGGTTAGGATACATAAACAAAAATCTTGTGGTAGTATTATTGACACTGTGACCAGGATACCCTGCATCTCAGTCCACCCTTCCAATATAAGCTAAGTCTAATATTCCCTGTCTGACCAGAAGGTGACTGGTTGCCATGCATGCACTACAGAAATTTAGGACAGCCAGGAAAATTTGAGATCAAGAAGAGACATTGGCTAGCTGATTGTGGTCCAGTTCATATGAGGCTAAAAATAAAAGTAATAAAAATGTTAGAATCTTTTACATCTGGTCAGGGTGTTTTTTCTATTGGCTTTGTCAGCAGTAAGGTGCAGTCTAATGATAAAGCTTTGGTCATTCTTGTAGAAAATGGCTGCAGATTTCAGCTCCCTATTTTAATTATCAGGCGAAACATTTTGAGTGCTAATACTTTAAAAATGAAACTATTACCCTAATTAATAATAGCAAATTCTGAGAATGCAATGTTACACCTTAAAATATCTTCATAGTTTGCACCCCCGGCATACTCATGCTGATTGTGTATTATTATATACAAGTGTGTCACGGAGTGCTAGATTCCTGACTCTCAGAGAAAAAGGAAATAGTCCTGACATCTCAGTTTGCACCCAAATTACACTAAAAGGGTCAGTGTTCAAAGGATCATGCTAAATCATCGAGCTTTCAAAGGCAGTTGGAGTTATTCCATAAAGGTATATGTTTTTAAACTCTCACTCTCACTCTCTCTCTCTCTCTCTCTCTCCATCCAAACATTTAACCTCATGTCCACTACATCCATTCTTTCCTCCTGGTCCAGGAAGGAAGGGATCTAAGAGTTGAAGAGTATAACGAGCATCCAGAGGGGTGTAGGAGATTTGTTATATTTTTAATACTCTCCACACAGCAACAGTCAGACACATCACCAAAGCAGGGCCTGTGATGCTAGCCCAGATATGAATGTGCTTTCAAATAGCTTCCTTACCATTGGCCAAGTTTGGAGTGGGCAAGGCTGCAAGTAACAGATCCCATCTGAACAAGATGGCCAATCAGCAAGTGTTAATTTTCATAGCGAATCTTTACAGCTGCTGCACTTATTACAGTTATATGCTGGCAGTAATTTATTCGATATCTCTGTCTTCCTCCTTTTCTCCCTCTCTCTCTCTGTCTCTGTTTCCCTCATTATTTCTTTTCTTTATGCTTGTATAATTTGGAATTAGTGTACATAAGAAAATGGGGGAAATGAAGTCCCCCAACACACACACATAGGGGGCTTGCTGCACTGTAAATGAGTACCAATTATGTTTTAGGTGTAGCTTTGTACAGTTGCAGCTTGATGATTTATAGTGGAACCCTTCCACATACGTAGACCCACTAAAGTACTACACACTGTTTTGTAGACAGATGCACCTGTCCTTACTCATCCTTACAGCTGCTATATCATCCAGCCTCCACCAGGTGGTACTGTTTCAGGGTGCTGAATCCCCCTACAGCACAATCAAGCAAGCATCAATCATTCAGCCCCACCCCCTTGTCTTATAGAGGTTCATCTAGTGCATTGATGAACGAATTGAACATGAACTAATGTGACTGTAATCATGGTTCCACCCTTCTACACCACAGAGCTAGGATGATGGCTAGAAACTTCAGCATTTTTATCTTCTAGTTTAATAATTCATTATTGGTGTTCTCATTCCTTTTCTACTTAGGAAATATATTTGTCTTCCCTTAGACTTGTGGTTTATGTGATGATTTTTTGATAAGGGTACCATTTTCCATTTAATGTCCATTTAAGGAGTGAAAGTAGACCTGCTTTTACATTATTATTAGCTGTAGTAATAGCAGTGTCAGCTATGTCACTTGTTTAGACTCTTTTGAAAATAGTAATCAAAATTAGAGATATTTAGTTCCATTTTTTGAGATGTTGATGAATACTGGTAACTCTAGTTCTAGACCTATGGGTTTTGGCACATGTTGGTCAGTTTAGGAGATATTTGATATAGCCTTTGGACAAAAAGTAGAGATGCACATGTATGCTGGCAGGACACGACCTTAGTTTGATGTCATTGGCACGAGAGTTGCAGATAAATCAGTGTAGCTGCTGCTCCCCTTTTATCACCCTTAAACTCCTTTGCAAATCATCATGTACCTTTACATCCTTTCATGAGCCATAATCCATCTTAACCTCAGAGAATCATACCTCTCTGTGAGTTTGCTCATGAATTCTGGACAAAGACAAAAACAATAGGGGACAAAAACCCAAAATCAGGGACATTTTTTAAATAATACTCTAATTCACTTAAGTTAATGTAACAACAGGTTTTTTATCAATATGCATTTTCCAGACAATAAAAAGTATGAAACATTATTGTCGGCAATGACTGTCTCACTATAATCCTCAGGGATTCACCAGAAAATAAAAACATTTAAAAGAGACAGGGCAAAATATGAAGTAAAATCAGGGACTTTCCCCAACAATCTGGCCAGCTGAGTGGTATGCAGAGAGTATTTCAAGAACCCCAGCATTAACTAGCTGAGATCATGTTTCACCCATATATCTGCCTATATCTCTGATTTTACATCTGATCTTCCCTTATATTCATATAACACTAACTTATAATGTGGTGCACCTGTATTGCACCTCTGCTTTCTGTTTCTTCCTTCGTTGTTCGACGTCTGTTTTCTCGTAATTAACATCTCCATTCTCTTTATCATTATCGCAAGTCTTTGCTGCATGTGCTCAACAAATGCAAGTCGCTTTTTTAATTATAATGTCACAAACGGCCAATTGCAGATGAGGACTCATTAGCACACTCGCTGTTAAACAGGAGAACGATGCTGCACCTCCAGATTATGCACCTCATTAAATGCTCCTATACACTACTTCAGCCTCTGGTATAGTAGTTTGATGTTGTGTGCCCTGACTTGAGCCTGATGGCATACCTCTACCTGGCCAGAATTTTGTTGATTGTCCAGATTTTTCCCTCATGTTTTTGGTCTGTCTCGCTTAAAATGTGTGGTTTTCAGGCAAATTATTGAGGATTGAAGTCAGCAAAGAATGATAAACATTTGAGTTTCAGACTTCATATCTTCCAAAAATGGATGCTAATGCAAAAACCATTATTCTAGTAACTTTGTAAGTTCATAAGAGCAATACTTAAAATCTGTCCCTTATTTTAGGCTTTTGTACTGCCATTATTTTGGGGTTTGTCCTTATTTCTTGCACTATGAAGTTGAGATCTATGTCAGAAGGTGATTATAATACTCAGACAGGTTTCTTTCACTACTCTAAAAGGTACTTTTAATCTAAAATACTGTGCCTGTTTCCTTCAAGAAAGTCTGCAATGTGTTTTCAATAATTTAAATGAGTCTTGTTAGCTACCTATCTGCTCACATTTCAGGTGAAGGTAGATCATGTTAGCTATGCGTTCCTGCATCATCATGTTTCTGACATTACTGAACAGTGTGACATTGTCTTTCAGCCATCATGTGATATGTGAACCAGTTCCAACATTAAAATGCAGAGCACATGACTTGTCACTGACTTTTAGGCCAAGTTCGTCTGTTGTGTTACCTTCTGCTTCCTGCCAATTAACTGTTTACTGTAAGCATTATAACACTGGGTCACCCACTTGAACTTGTTTTTTTTTATGTGATTATTCAAAACTAGTTTAGTGCAAAGTGAAAAAGGTGTTCCTCAGTTTCTCTACTGCCAAAACTAGATCAGATCCTTGACATCTAACAGGTTTAATACAACTTTTGCCACTGACAACATGTTGACATTTCTCAATATTTATGGTACCTCATTCATAAATAACATCAAGTTACAATGCTAAAATGTCTGCTCCGTCACTCCATGCTGTAGCCAGTATTCCAGATGATTAGCATTCGGAAACTCCATCAACATACCCAGTAGAATTATATTAATAACCGTTCTTGCAATGCAGATAAGCCTAGCTAGACTATGAGAACCTTCACAAAGCTTCTGTTTCATATAGGTACAGCCATTGTCACCTTCTCATCTGGTGGCATCAATCACAAATTAAAGATCTGCAGTTTGATCAGTAGTTCTCACGATATCATAAAAAACATGCCCCCAGATGATGAAGTCCATTAACAAAAAAACGATTACAGTATTTATGCAGAAGTCTTTAGACAGCAATAAGAAAACAAGCGACTGGTTTAATAAGTGGATTGATGGAAAATGAAGGGCTCTGATGTTAGATATTCATTATATGTTGAACATTTATACTTTAGAGGTAACAAAAGTATTTCATAATAAGAAAGCCACACATCATGAAACTTGTACTATACCCAGCAGAATAAAATTTCCTTACCTATATAATACCATCACATAATCTGAACTGGCCTGACGGAAAACCCTAACTGACTGTATCCTGGTCACTTTGCATTCTTATTTCCTTCTTGACCAAACATTTCCTCCTATATAATATTTTACTACGATGTAAAAATATCACTCCTTATTTCATCTTCAGACATTTTACCTACCAGACTTCTTTATACGTATTCCTGCCTCTCTCTTCCCTTTGTTCATACTTCTAGTTTCCAAGTTATGTTTTGTTTTTGCTTGTTTGCTTGTTTTTCACTTGTGTTTGTATTCTTTTACACTACTTTCCAGGCAGGTTGAAGTGAGGCATTCTATAGTTCCACATTTGTGTCATACTTTCCTTCCCGTTCTGGCTAGCAGGATTATGAACCATAGTGGGAATGTATCACTGTTGCCCAATAGCTGCCTTTCTTCTGTTGTTCAGTCCTTCTATACAGGTATGAACTTAGTTAGTGGTATTAGTTTTCCTTGCTGAGATCCACATTTCTGCCAAAATATAGCTTCCAGTAAACCTTCTTCCAACTATTCCCACTCTCCTTAACATGGAGGTGGGTGCCTGCCACTTTATGTCTGAAATATTATGGTCCTGCATAACTTATTTGTGGCTTTGCAGAGTTGTCTAATTTTCTTTTTATGTCTTTTGATATTCCCTTTTCAGGTGTATGGTTGTTTATGTACTATAGCCAACCAATAGAGTCCCGACAAAGTCTTCTAGCTGGAAGGATCCATCAGACTCTTCCATGGCATACATTATTTGTTCTGAAATGCCACTCATTGCCTTCCACTTTCCTGTATTGCATGTCTTTCCTAAACACCCTGAACCTAAGCAATACCATATTCTAGTCCCTATCTGCTGTAGGCACTGACTGTATTCTGACTGCACTGACAGTGCTGCCTCTACAAACAGCATGTGCATCTAATCTATTTCACTGCCATGTCCCTTAATACAGTGCAGCATAAATCATCATCCCTCACACTGCTTCCTTCCCCATCTTGACTGAGACATGTGGTACCTACTTTCTGCTTTAATGGCTTTTCCCCACTTGCATTTTTTCCTTCTTTAGCAGAAGCATTGTTTATTTTTAACCTTGTCCCCACCCATTTTGGCAACTTTTTGTCATAGAAGAATGTTCCCTCGACTGCCAGCTGTTAATTAATTACTGAAACAGTACTGCATGCTGTTTACTTCCGTACTGTGAGAAAATAGGTTACAGATATTGTTGCTTGGCCTGAATTGGTACAGGTTACTTACCAGCATTAATTTTGGAGGCTGCGGTGGTGCAGCGGTTAGTGTTATCACCTCACAGCAAGAGTCTCTCCAGTTCGATTCTTGGCTGCAGCGCCTTCTGTCCGGAGTCTGCAGGTCCTTCCCTGTAGTCGAGTGAACTTTAAAGACATGCAGATAGGTGAGTGGGTGTGCCTTCTTTGAAGGTTGGATGCCGGGCTGGCAACTTGACACTGTAAAAATCCACTGCCAAGCATAAGAGGACCGGTGATCTGCTGTGGCAACCCCTAACCGGGAAAAGCCGAAAGACATTACTTTACTTGCCAGTATTAATTTTAGTTGGTCTGCATGGTCATCTGCTTTTAAATTTGATGTATTTGTGCATATGACCTCTCTATTGTGCTAAGCTACAATATGAGAAACATGCCCTGAAATCTTGATACCATATTTGACTTTGAAAACAGTCCAACACCATTCTGAAGTAAATGTTTTTACTTATTTTGCATGTATTTAATTCTGATTTAAAAGAACTTTTGTGTTGTGGTAACTTTTGTATCTGAAATTGGTCTGACCTGTTCCACTCTGGTGACAGAAGGGACTCTACATGTTGTTTATGGGCCTGGAATGCTACTGGTTATTTAGAGGGGATGACCTGCATGCTCTTGTTGCCATCTTTAAATTCTGTATTTATTGATGCTGCCACTGTAATGTGCTAAGCTGTGACATGATGAATTTGCCGTGAACTCGTCCTACCAGATTTGACTTGAAAAACAGTCTCATATCATCTGAGAAGTGACTTTTTTTTAATTACTTTATACTTTATAGTGTGCTTGTGTTGTGTTGACTAAAAAGTCTTATTTTATGCTGTGATATATTTTCCATCTGAAAGTGGTCTAGCAAGTTCCTCCTAATGAAAAGAGAGTTTTTTGTTTTGTCTGGGCCTGAATTACTACTGTTTCTTTGGCAGGGTTAACTTTAATTATCTTGTGTGCTACTGTTAGTTTTAAATGTGGTGTGTCTGTGGACATCACTTCTCTGGTGTGCTGAGTTGTGACTACAAACTTTCCTTGAAGCCTTGCTACTAGATTTGACTTGGGAAAACAGTCCTACACCATCTACGTAGTGTTTTCTGTTTCTTATTTTCTGCATTAGTATGTGCTAGTGCTGACTGAAAGCTCTTATTTTAGGCTGTGGTGACATTTGCGTCTGAAATTGGTGTGGCGGGCCTGCCCCAGTGAGAGAAGGGGTTACAGCTGTTACTTCTTGGCCTGAGTAACTAGCAGTATTAATTTTAATAGGCCTGTATACGTTTGTTTCCTTGTTTTAAACTTGGTGTGTTGTAAGATATTGCTTCTCTATTGTACTAAGCTACCCTGGGCTATTACAACTGTGTTCATCTTAGAAAAAAGTCCCTTAACAGCTGAGAAGTCACATTTTTATTTATTTTATTAGACTTTACGAGAACTGATCTAAAACATTCTGTTTTGTGCTGTGGTTAATTTCTGCATCTGCAACTGGTCTAGCTGGTTCTTCTGGAAAGGGAAGGAGCAACTGTTGTCTGTGGGACCAACCTGATATTGGTTACTAAGCAGTGTTAACATTGATTAGCCTGTGCACTCGTTGCCTGGTTCATTTGAACCCATCACCACTCCACTGTGTTAAACTGCAACATGACAAAATTGCCTTATTTAGTAATTATATTATATTATATTATATTATATTATATTATATTATATTATATTATATTATATTATATCATATTATTTTTATTAGACCCATGCCATCTGAGAAGTGCCTGTTTTTTACTTGTTTATATATTAGAGTACACCAATGTTGATTTAAAAGTCCTGTTTTGTGTTAAGGCAATCTTTTTGCATCTGAAACTGATCTAGCTAGTTCTATCCTTGCAAAAGAGGCAGCTACTGCTATTGTTTCTAGGCATTCGTATCCACTGGTTGCTTAGCACTGTTATCTTTAATTGGTCTGATGACTCTTGTTGTCTGTAGATGCTGTCACTTTACTGTGCTGAGCTATGGTACAACAAACTTACCTTGAACTCTTGTTCCTGGACTTGGCTTGGAAAACAGTGTTGCACCATCTGAGAGGAGCTGTGGAGTAGATCATAGTGGACACCACAACAGCAGATGCTGGCCTTGCTAACTACCCTAGTCTTACAAACCTGTACAGAAACCAATCACCTTATTCCATCTGGTAACACAACTTAATGCTCACCTGTGTCTGGCTGTGCTTGGTTGCACAAGTCAGCAGCTTGCAGTACTGTCAGCTAGTGAAGTTTATTTGTTTGCATTACTGCTATTACTATTACCTGTTGTATTAGTACTAATACACCAAGTGCTTGCTGAGCCTGACTGCTCCTAGTTGTGAACTCTGCCAGTTTGTGTCATGCTGTTTGGCTAGTGACATACAATTGGCATTGCTGCTTTTGTTGTACTCTGCTGTGTATTTCTTACCTATGACTGTTTTATTATGTTGCTATATTATAGCTTAGCTGTGGTAGTATCTATTGTGTCATTTCTTAACAACTTGGTCAAGCCCCCTTGCCTCTTGTATTTACACATCTCATTGCCACATATTATGCTGCATTTCTTCTACTTTTCTGCACTGCATATAGCACTGTGGTATCCAGGCTTGCTGTTGTTAAGCTGGTTACTGTATTGCGGCATTTGTGCCTATTCTATTAAATGTCTCATTATATTTTGTCTGCTGTGTAAACCATCTTTCAGAATCCTGTAATCTTGGAATCAACTGTTATCTACAGCTCTTAAATACTGTATTGTACTATCTATGCCTGCTGACCTATAATTAATTCATAATTTAGTACTGTACTGAGCATTAGCGGTGGTGCAGCGGTAGTGTTGTCGCCTCACAGCAAGAGGTTCTCCCATTCGATTCTCAGCTGGAGCGCCTTCTGTTTGTAGTCTGCATGTCCTCCCAGTGGTCGAGTGGCATTCAAAAGACATGCGTAAATGGGCATGCCTTCGATGAAGGATGGACATTGAGCTGGCACCTCGGCACCATAAAAATCTACTGCCAATCATTAGTGGACCGGAGTTACATTGTGGCGACTCCTAACTGGTAAAAGCCAAAAGAATAACATTGAACATCAGATTGGAATATTATGTTGTGGCATCTTTTGCCTGCTGTTCAACTGATCCTTATAATATTGTGTTGCAATGAGCTATACTGTATTAAGCTGCAATGAGCTATACTGCATTGTGTTGTATCATATTGTACTGTGCTGTATTACACTGTGATGCACTGGTTTGTACTGTTTTTAATGTCCTTTTCCATCTAGGTAGATCAAAGGTTGTCAAAGTTCCATAATATCCCAAATTGCATACCTCTATGTGTTTCTATGTCATCCCTCGGTCCTCAGTTTTTTTCTGCCTCTGTCTATCTATCACCAGCCACCTAACACTAGGCACTCTGACACAGAGTACAAACTACCACATGCTTACTGACAGGCATTTGCTATGTCCACAAAAAGGGACCATGTGAGAGGTGTGAATACTTATTGGAGACAAGTCTCACATACTATCTGGCTATCTGGTTCTATTATTCCTACTAACACCATACCTTTTCTGTCCGCTACTGAGTTGAGGATATATGGCATTTATAAGCACTTGAGGTTACTTAAATTATCATGTACTACAGCCTTTCCTGCAGACTCTCAAAAATATTTCAGCAGTTCCAGGCTACTGGGGCACTTCTCTATTTTATTAACTCCAGGCATTTTTTCTGTCCACCGTGACAAGAGCAGTATAGCCATAACAAGAAAGTATTACAAACTTGAGATACATGGGTAGCATTCCACTTGCTCATCTAGATAATGGTAGATATAATGAAAATTATTCAAAATGAGTATATAGAATCTACTGGAACCACTCACAGAAATTCTACACTGCAATCCAACTTCTGTTGCATTCAGTTTGATTCTCAAAAAAGAAAAAAAAAAAAGCTAATAGGTATAGTAAAACTTTTTTTACCCCAAAACAATGAAGAAATGTATTTACATATAGAGACATTAAACTGTATGGAGAGGTCCTGTCAAGTCACAGGAAGACGTTGCCATGTTGTGTGCTGCTTCTACTCTTTTAAAATGGAGAAAGGGGCGGTGAATGATAATTTAAGTGGGATAACCATATCCGGGAAACTGTAGCATAAACTTCCTACCAGACTATTCTGAGGACCTGCAGAGCAAAAGGAGACATGTTACAAGGGGTTAAAAATAGGAGCTGTGAATGCATGGGATCTTCATATGGGCAGTATACCCAATGACAGTGGTATTGTTCTGAGGGCAAATGCTTCACTATGCAAATAGAGCTATTTATTCATTATTATTGAGAGTAACAAGGCCTCCTGACCTTCTGTAATATGAGTGATTGGGTAATAGCAGGGGCTGAGTAGTAATTTTATCTTCTAACTCTTCTATTCTTACTGGTATATAAACCCTGTGTCTTGAAAAGGTTGTTCTTGTATTGCTCAGGTTGTCAATTGTATTGCATTACTGAAACTAAGTGGAAATTCCTTAAGATTCCAAGAGCAGGATAAGTTATTTCTTACACTTATTTCACTGAACTGCACTTCTGAAACACTTATAATTGTGCTATACAGTTGATCTACTACATTTTGCACTGCTATAAAGCTTTTTTTATTGTTTCACTGCATTTATGTATTGTTTTATACTGTTTTAACTGTACTTTTCATTACATTGTCCATGCTGGTGTGAATGACCTGAGATGTACCTCCCTGGACTACATGAAAAGAGACATAGAGGAGCTCTCTGAGCATGTAGCCCAGGCCGGTATGACCCTGACCTTGAGTAGCATCTTACCCTCACCAAGAATGATGCCACAATATGAAGACAAGGTAATCAATTTCAACAATTGGCTTAAGTATTGGTGTCATTCAAAGGGGATCCAATGCCTGTCAGCCTGGGATGACATGCTCGACAAGCCACAATGCTTCACTAGGGACGGCTTGCACCTGTCACCCCTGGGCTTTCGGATATTGGCAAAGGCTCTTGCCACCCCCATAGTGCCTTTTTTAGGCAAGGCTCAAAAGACAAACCCACCTCCATAGGTATCACAAGGGATAAGAATCTAAGAGTAATGCTACTCAATGCTAGAAGTCTAAACCTCAAGATGCACGCACTTGAAACTCTCCTTAGCATGGAGAACATCGATATCTGTGCAGTAACAGAAACCTGGTTCAAGGCTCCCGAGAGCACCCCAGCACTACCAGGTTATACCTCATACCATGCTATCAGCCCCAAAACTTGGACTGAACCACAAAAGGAGGGGGGAGTATCAATATTCGCCAAAGATACCCACACCTCCAGGTTGATGGCACAGCACGAAGCATCAGAGACTATCCATGTGCAACTAACAGTGGGTAAAACTGCCTTCCAGTTTATAGCCTGCTACAGACCACCCTCCCAAACCCAGGAACCCCACTCGCCCTTCCGAGAACACTGGAAAATATGAAGGTCTCTCCAAACACCATTATATTGGGCAACTTCAACTACCCAAACATAGACTGGGAGCATTACTCTAGCTCCAACACCCTAGCCCAAAGGTTCCTAGAATTTATAAACTCAAATGCTATGGAACAACTTGTTACCAGTCCCACAAGAGGGGAAAACATACTGGACCTGATCATCACCAACATGGGGGCTCTATGTTCCAGACCAGAAGTGTATCCCTCACGGGTAAGATCAGACCATAAACTAATCTCACTGGATATTCACATCCCGACCCCACCCCCTGCCCAGAAAACCACAGTGAAAAACTTCTCTAAAGCAAATTTCACACTCCTCAAAACTGAGGTGGAATCCATCAAAGCCCCCGGGCCTGTGGAAAATATGGCCCAGACCGCAGAATCCTTTATAAACGCATTCTATGAACACCTTCAGGAATGCATGGATAATGCAATCCCAAATAAAACCAAGACCCAATCCTCCAAAGGCAGGCGTCCTGTCTGGTGGACCCCAGCCATAAACAAACTATACAATAGAAGGAGGAAGCTACTACATGATAGAGCAAAATCCCAAAAAGGGAAGGCATCCCTGATCAGTATTAGCAAAAAACTACGGGCACTCATAAAATCATCTAAGACCAGCTTCGAGAGAAAAATTGCACAGGACACTAAGGATAATCACAAGGCTTTCTTTAGTTATGTTAGGAACCTGGGTGGGAATTCCCAGATATGCTCAGAATTAGTCCAAAATGACAAAAAATACACCGAACCCACAGACATTGGCAACATCCTAGCTGACAGGTTCAGTGCAAACTTCTCCCCCCCCCCAACAAAAGGGCAAATATCTATCCCAGCAGAGTGCTGCCCCCCTGACCTCTCAGATGCTCAGGTAAGAGCCGCCCTCTCCAAAGCAAAAAACACAGCATCAATGGGACCAGACGGTGTCCCAGGCTGCATCCTACATGAACTCCAAGAAGAGCTAAACCCAAACATAAAACTACTGTTCAATCTCAGCCTTACTACAGGATATGTACCCAAAGAGTGGTGTACAGCAACAGTGGTCCCTCTCCACAAAGGTGGTGCCTCAACGGATTCTGGAAACTATCGCCCCGTAAGCCTGACTAGCTTGGTCTGCAAAGCTTTGGAAAGGATCATCATGGACCTCATAAATAAAGATATTGGGGACCTACAGACACTGGATCCTACCCAGTTCGGCTTTGTTAAGGGCAGATCCTGCCTCTTAAACCTGGTTGATTTCTTTGAAACAGTCACCAAGGCCATTGATGAGAGGAAGGTGGTCCACACAGCCTACCTGGATCTCGCAAAAGCCTTCGATACAATACCCCACTCGGGCATTATAGATAAGCTCACCAGCTTAAAAATAAACCCCTATGTCACTAGATGGGATGCAAACTGGCTCAAGGACAGAACCCACAAGGTTAGAATTGCTGGGAGCCATGTCAGACTCCAAACCAGTTACAAGTGGCATCCCACAAGGCTCAGTCCTGGGACCTCTCTTGTTCGGTATATATTTTGCGGAGGTACAGGCCAACACGGAAGGACTGTGGCTGACTAAGTTCGCAGATGACTGCAAACTAAGCGCCATAATCGACTCTCCAGCCGACACAAGCATCCTACAAAAGGGCCTCATAGAAACAGACAACTGGTTACAGAGCCATGGCCTCAAGCTAAACGCCAAAAAGTGTATAGTCATCCCCTTTGGCAAAAACAAAGTGCCCACAAATTACCACATAGGTGGTAATCCATTAAGTACGGAAGACGTAATTAGGGACCTGGGGACCCAAGTTGATAGCAATCTCTCATTTGAAAACCACGTTGCAAAAGTGGTTAGAAAAACATTTTATATAGCCTACCTAATCATGAAGGGATTCACATCTAGATCAGGGGAGGTCATCGTGCCTCTTTACTCATCCCTCATCAGGTCCATAATTGAGTACAATGCCCCTTTTGGGATGTACCTTACCAGATACCTGCAGCAACTGGAAAGACCCCAAAAGTACCTCACCAAGTGGATCAAAGGGCTCAAACAGATGCCATATGCTGCCCGGTTAAAGAAACTCCAGCTCTACTCAGTGGCATACCGCCTGCTCAGAGGCGATCTGTGCCTGACGTATAAAGCCATGTCCAACCTGGAATTAACAGACATGCTGCACCTCAGAAAATCCAAATCCCATCGAGCTACGCACTCGAGAGACTTGAACCTCAGCACTTGAAATAAATAGGACATGCTGGAGGGACAGATTCATAACCCAGAGGCTCGCTTCACTCAGGAATAAAATCCCAGTCCAGGTTAGGCAGAGTCCCTCATTGACTCTCTTCAAGAGGAATATTGATGAGTGGATGGGAGATAGTAGGTTTACCCCGGGTATCACTTCTGTGTCACTGTTAGACAGAGGCACAGTATACTAACCTCAAAAAAGGGCATAGCAAAATTCATTTAAAATAGGTGGCGAAAGCCAAACACACTCTGGCTAGGCTTATAAATGCCCTAGGGCAGATAGCCTAGTATGAACCTATGAACCTATGAACTAGATACTGTTTCATTACTTTAATTGCATGTTTACTGAATTACTTAACTGTAAACTGCATTTTTATACTGAGAGTTGTATTTTCTTTTTGTGAGTGCTCTATCCGAGCTTTTCTGTGCATTTTTGATTTTTTGAGGTTTCTGTGTTCTACAGCTAGGAACTGTAATAGTGTGCATTACTATAGTCTGATTGCAGTTAAAATAATTCTCTAGAGTCTGCTTGCTCTTTGATCTATTTAAAACTTTCATTTAGTGGCTACAGCTAGGAACTGTAATTTTTGCCACCCACCCTCCCTAGTGTTGTGGTGTTCTTATACTTGGTGGCTTTGCAGTTGCCCACCCATACTGTATATTTGATCTGTGACATTCCTCCCAGTCTAGTGTCATTATTTCATTCAATCGAATAGAGAACATTTGTGAAGGCCAACCCACTCAGATTCTTAACGTTGAATTAACATCTGTTCCAGCCTTCTATATTTCCACTTTTATTGAAAAAAAAATTCTAAGCTTGCTTCCCTCCTTTCCTGTGACAGGTCTTGTCCAGATATGGATTTGCTGTGTCCAGGACTGTTTGTGAGCTCATGAGCACCCCCCCCCCCACTTAACTAGGGTTAAACTATTCCTGGTGCCATAAAGTCTGTTCTTCAAATACTCCCTTGCAACCAGCCATCTTTTTAGTTTTAGCACTCAAATCTGTTTCTTTGAGCTCAGCACTTGTTCAGAACTCATTGTAAGCACTAAATAAGTTACAAATTACTACAGCACTCAACTTTCCTCACTTGTCTAGAGGAAAACAATTTTTAGTACTTAATAAATAAGCACCTATTCAGGCATGTCTAAAGGTCAGCTCCTGGTGTTTTCTCCTGTCTACCTGATGAATCTGGGCATCTTGGGACAATGCAGCAATTGCCTCATGTACACAGACAACCCTCTCCTCCTACCACCCAACACTACAACCTGTGAGAGATGCACTTATATAGCCAAACTGGAAGCAAAGCTCTCTTCACCGAAGACTGGACTAGACAGTCAAGAGGAGAAGGTAAACACTTGTACCGCACCACACTCTTCACATAGTCCCTCAAAACCTACACCACCATAACACACACACAGAAGCACAAAACATGCACTACATTTGCGGAGGCTCTCAGTAAACATCTGCCCAAGCAACCGAGACCTCCAAAGAAGAAATGCAAGCAACCTCCACCCCCCAACATAACCCAAATGACACATAGCCCACATACTCAGTGTGCCACTCAACTACAGCCCATAAGGCATAACGTACCCAACACTCTATTCATAGGTGACTCTATAGTCAGGCACACTGATGTTCCACTCACCAGGCTAAAGAAGGAAAAAGTTACTGTCAGCTGCCTGTCAGGTGCCAGGATCCGCCACATAATGCATGCACCCAGATCACGCCACAACAAGTACAAATATGACTCTGTCATTGTCCATGTTGGTGTGAATGACCTGAGACGTACCTCCCAGGACTACATGAAAAGAGACATGGAGGAGCTCTCCGATCTTATAGCCCAGGCAGGTATGACCCTACCCCTGAGTAGCATCCTGCCATCACCCAGAATGATACCACAGTACAAGGACAAAATGATTGACTTTAACAATTGGCTAAGCTTCTGGTGAAATTCTAAGGGAATCCAGTATCTGTCTGCCTGGGATGACATGATCGACAGACCACGCTGCTTTGCCAGAGATAGCCTGCACCTGTCGCCCTTGGGATTCTGGATACTGGAAAAGGCTCATGCTACCCCTATAGTGCCTTTTTTAGACAAGGTTCAAATGACAAATTCACCACTGTAACAGGTACAAGCAAGCAAAATCTGAGTGTAATGCTACTCAATGCTAGAAGTCTAAACCTCAAAATGCACTCACTCGAGGCACTCCTTAAAATGGAGAACATTGATATCTGTGCAGTGACAGAGACCTGGTTCAAAGCTCCAGAGAGCACCCCTGCATTACCAAACTATAATTCATACCACACCTTTCGGCCACCAAACCCGGACCGAAACACTAAAGGTGGAGGAGTGTCCATATTCGTTAAGGATATCCACACCTCCAAGCTAGTTGCTCAGCATAATGCATCCAAGATTATCCAAGTTCAACTAAGTCTGGACAAAACTGCAATCCATATTGTAGCTTGCTGCAGACCCCACACCATGCCCCAGGATTCCCACTCCTCTTTTCTTGATGTTGTTGTGTCTTTCGGCTTTTCCCGGTTAGGGGTCGCCACAGCGGAACTCCGGTCCGCTAATGATTGGCAGTTGATTTTTACGTACCGGCTTGCCATGCCTGACGCACAACATTCAACGAAGGTATGACCATTCATGCATGTCTCCACGCAGAAGACGCTCTAGCTGAGAATCGAACCAGACAGCGTCTTACTGTGAGGTGACAACACTACCGCAGCATAAACTGGAAAATATTAAGGTACAATCCAACATTCTAATAATGGGTGATTTCGACTACCCTACCATTAACTAGGAAAACTACTCATGTGCCAACTCTTTTGCTCAACGTTTTCTGGAAATCATCAATTCCAACACCTTGGATCAACTTATCCACACCCCCACCAGGGGCAGCAATATCCTAGACCTGGTCATCACCAACATGGGTGACCAGTGTTCCACACCATAGGTCAGCTCCTCAATGGTCAGATCCAACCAAAAGCTAATCATCCTAGACATCCACATCCCGTTCCCACCCCCCATTAGGAAAACAACCGTAAAAAATTTCTCCAATGCCAACTTCACACTTCTTAAGACAGAAGTGGCAAACTTCACGACACTCATGCAGATGGACAATAGAGGTACAACTGCTGAATCCTACACAAATGCACTTCATACGCACTTACACAAGTGCATGGATCATGCTATCCTCCAAAAAAAGGGAACCTATCTGGTGGTCTTTTGCCATAAACAAACTCTACAACAGAAGAAAGAAACTGTTGCAAAAAAGAGTAAAATCCCACGATTGGAGGAAATCCATGGTCAGTCTCAGTAAGAAGCTGAGATCCCTCATAAAATCCTCCAAAGCTAGTTATGAAAACAAAATTGCCACTGATTCTAAAGACAACCACAAAGCATTCTATAGCTATGTCAAGAATCTCAATGGCAACACTCAGATCTGCTCTGAGTTACAGCACAATGACACTAAATATACAGAACCAACTGATATTGCCAACATCCTGGCAGATAGGTTCAGTGCTAACTTTACCCCCCCTCTCACCCCCCTAAAGGGCCCATCTTTATACTGGAAGAATGCAAAGTTCCTGTAATCACGGCTGCACAGATAAAAACCTCACTCTCCAAAGCCAAGAACACAGCATACATGGGACCTGACAACATCCCAGGCTGCCTTCTACATGAACTACAGAATGAACTGGCACCCCACCTAAGTACCATGTTCAATCATAGCCTCACCTCAGGCTTTGTGCCCATTGAATGGCACACCGCAACGGTTATCCCACTCCACAAAGGGGGGCGCCACAACAGACCCCAGGAACTACCGCCCCATTAGCCTGACGAGCCTGGACTGCAAGGCTATGGAACGTATCATCATGGAACTCATAAACAAAGACATTGGAGATCCACAAACTCTGGACCCCACACAGTTCAGGTTTGTAAAAGGCAGATCATGTCTCCTAAACCTGATAGACTTCTTTGAAGTAGTCACCAAAACCATAGATGAGGGTAAGGTGGTTCACACAGCCTATCTAGATCTCGCCAAGGCGTTTGACACCATCCACCACTCTGGAATTATAGATAAACTCACTAAACTAAGTATAAATCCCTATGTCACAAGATGGGTTGCCAACTGGCTTACTGACAGAACCCACACTGTGAAAGTAGCAGACTCCAAATCAGACTTCAGACCAGTTACAAGTGGAGTACCACAGGGTTCAGTCCTGGGTCCTCTCCTGTTTGGTATCTACTTCTCTGAAGTACAGGCTAACACAGAAGGTCTTTGGCTAACTAAATTCGCAGATGACTGCAAACTAGGAGCCATAATCGAAACTCCTAACAATGTGGACATCCTACAAAAGGGCCTCACAGAGACAGATGCCTGGTGTCAAAGCCATGGTCTCAAGCTCAATGTCAAAAAGAGCATTGTCATCCCCTTTGGTAAAAACTCTGTACCCATGAACTACCACATAGGCGGTAGTCTACTTAACACTGAAAGTGTGATGAGACCTTGGGACACAGGTGGACAGTAGTCTCTCCTTTGATAATCACATCGCCACAGTAGTCAGGAAATCCTTCTACGTGGCATACCACATCACAAAAAATTTCTCATCCAGAAAAAAAGAGGTCATTGTTCCCCTCTACTCATCACTCATTAGATCCATTATAGAGTACAACGCCCCTTTTGGTATGTACCTCACAAGACATCTACAACAACTGGAAAGGCCGCAAAAATACCTCACAACGAGGATTACTGGCCTCAAACAAATGCCTTACGCAGACCATCTCAAAAAACTCCAGCTTTATTCCGTCGCATATCACCTACTCAGAGGCGATCTCTGCCTAACATACAAAGCTATGTTAAACCCAGAGCTGTTGGACATGCTCCACTTAATGAAATCCCAATCCCTCCGAGCTACATGCTCTAGGGACCTAAACCTTGTCATCACAATAAACAGAACATGTGGAGGGATAGATTCCTGTCCCAGAGACTTCCCATACTCTGGAACAGACTACCTATCTATGTCAAACAGAGCTCCTCATTAGCACTCTTCAAGAAAAATCTTGATGATTGGATGGGAAATAGGAAATTCACCCCGGGGATCACTTCTGTGGCTCTGCTTGACAGGGGCACAGGAAAATAATTTTCTTGGGTGGCGAAAATCAGGGTACCTTTTTGGCTAGGCTTGTATAGGCCCTAGGGCCAATAGCCTAGTACCTACCTATGAGCCTATGAACCTATGGAGTAATTCTTGACAGCTGCTAATAGATATGGCAAAACAGATGAAGAAGCAACAGTCAGCCAAAACAGAGGTGCAAAACAAAGTTGATGAATATCTGACTTGAGGGATTCATAAGTTAGGTCACCTGTATAAAAAAAGGGAGGAAAGGGTCAAGAGGGCCTGAGAATGGAGATGACTATTTAGAAAAAAAGGGAAACTCTGCCTGCACACTAACATGCAACAGAAAAGAATCATGATAAACTGGAAGACTTGGATAAAGAGGGCAGCTACACGCAGAGGAGCAACACAGTTTTGAAAGGAAGTATACCCTAAGAAGTAGAGAATAAGAAACAAGGATAAATTAAGAAAGGGCCTGAAGAAAAGGATGAAGATACGGGGTAAATCAGACAATGACAAAAACAACTGCTAATCACAAGAGGATATGAAGTGCCAGAGTGTTCTGGGAGAGATGGAAAGACCTCAGAGATACAAGAGTACTAATTCTTCAGAGTAATGGAGGTTGAGGGAAGACTTATGGGTTTACCAGATATCACAGCAGTTGGAAAGAATGATTCTAAGATGCAACATGGAGGTATTGGGGATATTGAGGGTTTAGAGTAAAAACCTGTAAAGCTATAATGTTAAAAGGACCTTGGTTGACTCAAAATGTAATGCTACTGAAATGAGTAAACCCAGTATATATCATGTGAGGGATCATGGAGTGAGTAGGCTGAAGCAGTGGAAAGAGTACAGGTAAATGTGAATAAGCAAGAAATGAAGTCAGAAACAGAAAGTGTCTAGTAGTGTGAATCAAAGTGTAATTTTAAAATCAACAGACATATAAGAAAGGTAGCAAATAAATATAAAAGGTATGGGGAATAAAATGAAGCAGCAAGAGTGTTTGGGGTTTTGATGACTGCCTAAATAACATAACAAAGTACCGAGAACAGATAAATATGGTTTCTGAAACACCACCTATTTCAATGAAACCCATTTCAGTAAAACCAGTGCAGTGAAAGAGATTGATAATCTCTTTAAAACAAATAAAAAATGAAAGTTTGTTGTTCTTATGGGTAGATCAGGAGAACCTAAAACTGAGGTTGTGGGAAATGATCAGAATCAGGAGCCATGGCAGTAGAAAAAAAATGCTTACATTGTTGGAAATCAATCATAAAAATAAACTAAATGTGATTCGTATGGTCTTCATTCCCTTATTGTAGAGCACTGTGTATACTGTACCTAGTTAGCCACTGTAGTCAGAGAGCACATGCATATAAGTTGCTGAGCACATGCAAGATCAGTGCCATTTTGTATAGTCATTCAGTGTGAGTGCTAGCTTGAATGGAGATGCACCTGTGAGTGCGTTTGAAGTAATGAGTCAGTCATTAAGCATATGATGTTTGAAGTATATGTTCCAGTTATAGCTCCTGATATGTTTGAAATAATTACTGAGTTATTCGAAATGTCTGAAATAGCGACAAAATGATTAAAGTGTTTTTTTACTGATTACTGCGTTTATTTTAAAATCTGCACTTAAAGTTACATTTAGTCGAATTTAATCGAAAGTTTGCTTGTTTGTTTGTTTAATTTAACTGTGGAGGCTGCCCACTAAAGTGTGCTAGCCTGTGTAACTAATTTATCACTGTCTCTGCATTTTATGTGTGTTTCTACAAAAAAAAACAAAAAAACAAAAAAATAATCCTTGTTTTCCCGCCTTTCTCGACTAGTTTATTCCAGTATACAGGCATTGCTGTATTCTGGGCTGTGGTGTAGTTCCTGTGTTGTCCATTACCTTACTTGGATAGAAGGAAGTTTATTTGCTCACCAGTGGGAGTGGGGAGCCTTGAGTAGCCTACCTGTCCTTGGGGGAAGTGACCTCAGCACAAGAAGCTGTAGTAATTGGTTGTTTGGGACCATTCCTAGCTCTTTTGTAGTTCACTGCTTAAAATCCACCTCTGGGCGTTTTTTTCTGGCTATACTGCTCAGACAAGCTCCACGTGGGTTTACAGAGTGGTCCTAGCAGCAAGGAACTCGAAAAAGTGACTACCTTCTGGATTTAAGTATCTTTGCTTTTTTTCACTGGAAATAGCTTCTGTTGCTTACTTTGTACTAGCCTGAACTGTTTTTTACTGATTACTGCATTTATTTTAAAATCTGCACTTAAAGTTACATTTAGTCGAATTTAATCGAAAGTTTGCTTGTTTGTTTGTTTAATTTAACTGTGGAGGCTGCCCACTAAAGTGTGCTAGCCTGTGTAACTAATTTATCACTGTCTCTGCATTTTCTGTGTGTTTCTACAAAAAAACAAAAACATAATCATTGTTTTCCCACCTTTCTCGACTAGTTTAGACCAGTAAATAGGCATTGCTGTATTCTGGGCTGTGGTGGAGTTCCTGCGTTGTCTATTACCTTACTTGGATAGAAGGAAGTTTCTTTGCTCACCAGTGGGAGTGGGGAGCCTTGAGCAGCCTACCTGTCCTTGGGAGAAGTGACCTCAGCACAAGAAGCTGTAGTAATTGGTTGTTTGGGACCATTCCTAGCTCTTTTGTAGTTCACTGCTTAAAATCCGCATTTGCACGGCTTTGCGTGGTCGTGCGCACAGCGCAGCGCCGGTTAAACAAGGTTAAACTTTTTCTGGCTCCGCCAAGTCTGCTCTTCAATTTTTCCCTTAGAACTGTTCTACTTGCAATCTAAACAGCCTATACTCTATCTGAAAAGCTCAGCACTTGCTCCTAAAGCATTTTTACACAGGTAAAGCACTCTTAAACAAAAGAAAGTACTTCATTCACCTAAATTCTGTTGAGTACCCATTTCCCTATAGGTCCTTTCTGACTCAGTTACAGAGCAATCTTTTTCACTATTTCTAGCATGTCGAAGGGTCAGTTGCTGGCGTCCTCTCCTGTTCAGCTGGTGAATCTGGGAATCTTGAGGCAATGTTACAATTGCCTCATGTACACAGACAACCCTCTCCTCCTCCCAACAAATACAAATATATGCGAGAGATGCAACTATATAGCCAAACTGGAGGCTGAGCTCTCTCAATTCAGTACTGGCAAGACCAGTCAGGAGGAGAAGGTAACCACGCACACCACAAACCCAGTCTCACGTAGAACTATCACAACTGCAAACCAAACACAAAAACATACTCGGAGGTGCTGATTAAAAATCTACCAAAACAACAGAGGCCTCCAAAGCAGACACCCAAGCAACCACCACCTCAAGACATAGCACATGCAACACATAGTTCACAAAGTCAGTGTGCTAAACAGTCACAGCCCTTAAGGCCAAACAACATGCCAGACACACTTGTAATAGGTGACTCCATAGTCAGACACACTGACGTCCAGCTCACCAGACTGAACAAGGAAAAGGTCACAGTAAGCTGCCTGTCGGGAGCTAGAATCCGCCACATAACACAAGTACTCAGGTCACTCCACAGCAAGTACAAATATGGCTCAGTCATTGTACATGCCGGTGTGAACGACCTGAGACGTACCTCCCTGGACTACATGAAAAGAGAAATAGAGGAGCTCTCTGATTATGTAGCCCAGGCCGGTATGACCCTGACCCTGAGCAGCATCTTACCCTCACCAAGAATGATGCCACAGTACAAAGACAAAATGATCAGTTTTAACAATTGGCTTAATTACTGGTGTCATTCTAAGGGGATCCAATGTCTGTCTGCTTGGGATGACATGCTTGACAAGCCACGCTGCTTCAAGGGATGGCTTGCACCTGTCACCCTGGGCTTCCAGATATTGGCCAAGGCTCTTGCCACCCCATAGTGCCTTTTTAGGCAAGGCTCAAATGACAAACCTACCTCCCTAGAAACCACAAGTGGAAAAAAACTAAGGGTAATGCTGCTCAATGCCAGAAGTCTAAACCTCAAGATGCACGCCTCAAGCCCTCCTCAGTATGGAGAACATCGATGTCTGTGCAGTGACAGAAACCTGGTTCAAGGCTCCTGAGAGCACCCCAGCACTATCAGGTTTTACCCCATATCATGCTTTCCGGCCCCAAAACTTGGACCGAACCACAAAAGGAGGGGGAGTATCCATTTTCATCAAAGATACCCACACCTCCAGGTTAGTGGCAACGCACGAAGCATCGGAGACTATCCAGGTGCAATTAACCATAGGCAAAACTGCCTTACAGTTTGTAGCATGCTACAGACCACCCTCTCAAACTCAGGAACCCCACACAGCCTTCCTGAAGACACTGGATAGTATGAATGTCTCTCCAAATACCATAATTTTGGGAGACTTCAACTACCCAAACATAGACTGGGAACATTACTCAAGCCCCAACACCCTAGCCCAAAGGTTCCTAGAATTCATAAACTCAAATGCAATGGAACAACTAGTCACCATTCCCACAAGAGGAGACAATATACTAGACCTGATCATCACAAACATGGGGACAAAATGCTCCACACCGAAGTATATCCCTCTTTGGTAAGATCAGACCATAAATTAATCTCACGGGAAAACCACATCCGCCCCCACCCCCTGCACAAAAGACCACAGTGAAGAACTTCTCAAAAGCAAACTTCACACTGCTTAAGACTGAAGTGGTATCCTTCAAGGCCCCTGGGCCAGTGGAAACCACAACCCACACTGCTGAATCCTTTGCAAATGCCTTCTATGGGCGCCTTCAAGAATGCATGGATCATGCAATCCCAAATAAAACCAAGACCCATTCCCCCAAAGGCAGGCGGCCGGTCTGGTGGACCCCAGCCATAAACAAACTTTACAACAGGAGGAGGAAGCTACTACATGACAGAGCAAAATCCCTAAAAGGGAAGGCATCTCTGATCAGTACTAGCAAAAAACTACGATCACTCATAAAATCATCCAAGGCCAACTTTGAGAGAAAAATCGCAAAAGACACAAAAGACAATCACAAGACCTTCTTTAGCTATGTTAGAAACCTGGGTGGAAACTCCCAGATATGCTCAGAGTTAGTCCAAAATGACACAAAATACACTGAACCCACTGACATTGCCAACATTCTGGCAGACAGGTTCAGTGCAAATTTCTCCTCCCCCTCCCCCCCAAAAGGAGAATTAACTATCCCAGCAGAGTGTAGCCTCCCTAACATCTCAGATGCCCAGGTGAGAGCTGCCCTCTCTAAAGCTAAAAACACAGCATCAATGGGACCGGATGGTGTCCCGGGCTGTGTGCTACATGAAATCCAAGAGGAACTAAACCCACACATAAGACTGCTGTTTAATCTTAGCCTTACTACAGGATACGTACCCAAAGAGTGGCGTACAGCAACAGTGGTCCCACTTCACAAAGGCGGTGCTTCTACGGACCCTGGAAATTACTGCCCCATAAGCTTGACGAGCCTGGTCTGCAAAGCTATGGAGAGGATCATTATGGAACTCATAAACAAAGACATTGGGGACCTACAGACATTGGATCCTACCCAATTTGGCTTTGTCAAGGGCAGATCCTGCCTTTTGAACTTGGTCGACTTTTTCGAAACAGTCACTAAGGCCATTGATGAGGGTAAGGCAGTTCACACAGCCTACCTTGACCTTGCAAAAGCCTTTGACACAATACCCCACTCGGGCATCATAGACAAACTCACCAGCTTAAATGTAAACCCATATGTCACAAGATGGGTTGCAAACTGGCTCAAGGACAGAACCCACAGGGTCAGAGTTGCTGGAGCTATGTCAGACTCTAAGCCAGTCGCAAGCGGTGTCCCACAGGGCTCAGTCCTGGGACCCCTCTTGTTCGGCATTTATTTTTCCGAGGTACAGGCAAACATAGGAGGATTGTGGCTGACAAAGTTCGCAGATGACTGCAAACTGGGCGCCATAATTGATACACCCACCAGCGAACACAAACATCCTTCAGAGAGGCCTCATAGAAATGGATAATTGGTGCCAGAGCCATGGCCTTAAGCTGAACGCCAAAAAATGTATAGTCATACCCTTTGGGAAAAACAAGGTACCGACAAATTACCACATAG
This sequence comes from Protopterus annectens, assembly GCF_019279795.1. NCBI lineage: Eukaryota > Metazoa > Chordata > Ceratodontiformes > Protopteridae > Protopterus > Protopterus annectens. Next base: position 1,109,076,722 of record NC_056739.1, read on the forward strand.
GTGGTAATCCATTAAGTACGGAAGAGGTAATCAGGGACCTAGGGACCCAGGTTGACAGTAACCTCTCATTTGACACTCACATTGCCAAAGTGGTTAGGAAGACCTTCTATATTGCCCACCTTATCATGAAGCGTTTCACATCTAGATCAAGAGAGGTCATTGTGCCCCTGTACTGTTCTCTTATCAGGCCAATGATTGAGTACAATGCCCCATTTGGGATGTATCTCACCCGACACCTGCAGCAGTTGGAAAGACCCCAAAAGTTCCTCACCAAGAGGATAAAGGGTCTTAAACATATGTCATATGCTGCCCGACTGAAAAAACTCCAGCTCTATTCAGTTGCATACCGCCTACTCAGAGGTGATCTGTGCCTGACGTACAAGGCCATGTCCAAGCCGGAATTAATGGACATGCTCCACCTCAGAAAATCCAAATCCATCAGAGCCACGAGAACAAGAGACTTAAACCTCAACACAGAAATAAATAGGATGTGCTGGAGGGACAGATTCATAACCCAGAGGCTCCCTACACTCTGGAACAGAATCCCAGTCCATGTTAGGCAGAGCCCCTCACTGACTCTATTCAAGAGAAATCTCGACGAGTGGATGGGGGATCGTAGGTTTACCCTGGGGGTCATCTCTGTGTCACTACTAGACAGAGGCACAGTAAACTAAACCCTAAAAGGGTGTAGTATTCTCATCCTAAGGGGTGGTGAAAGCCACACACACTCTGGCTAGGCTTATAAATGCCCTAGGGCAGATAGCTTAGTATGAACCTATGAACCTATGAAATAATCCCTGAAGTGTGGAAAATGTACAAAAAGGCTAAAATGTCCAATTTTTTTTGCAATGTATGACTTTTTCACAATAACTAACAATTTTTTGAAGTGTCCAAAGTGTCAGGAGTGTTCGAAGTATTGGCAGTGTTGAAATAAAGTATTTTCAGAGAGACTGTTGTACATTTGAACAAAATTACAAGTACCAAGTCTATACTTATGTTTAAAAGAAATTTGTTATTATAGGAGAAGGATTTCGCAGACCTGCACTGCTGGTGTTTGATAATTATATTGCAAAGATTTGGAGAGCGTTTGAGCAAGAATATATTATTTTCATACAGGCTGCATATTTTGATAAAGACGTATATACGAGAGCATTTATGCTTCTCAATTTAGCTGGCTTAGAGGCCACTGAGTGAGAATGTTTGTTGTGTATACACCTGCTCTGTTTGCAGGCAAGGGGGAGAACTACCATACTGTGATACAGGCTGAAATGCGGGAAGACCCTGAGTGTTTAAAATGTAAATTTAGAGAAATGTGTAACCCTCAAATGAATATTACAATTGAAAGGCACACATTTTGCACAAGAAATCAAATGCCTGGTGAAACTACTGCAACATATATTACTGACTTAAGAAATAAACCAAAAACATGCAGACTTAGTGATCTAAGAGATGAGTTGATAAAAGACTGTCTTGTGTGTGGTGTTAATAATGATGCAGTGAGAAAGATTTTGCTTTGAGATAGTGAATTAACATTGAGCAAAGCCATTGAGATTTGTCAAGTACATGAGATTACAGAAAAGCATACAAATATGCTTACAAATGAGAAAAGCATGGTTGCAGTATCTGCTAGTGTGAATGTTGATAGTATTCAGCAGAAAGTTAAGATGAAACAGAAATATAAACTGAGAGGCAGTGCCACACCCAACCTCATTGTTAACTGTCGCAGTTGTGGAGACAGTCATGAACCTAAATGGAAAGAGTGTTTAGCTTTTGGTCAGCAATGCCACAAATATAAAAAATGAAATAATTTCAAAGGTTTTGCAAGTTTACAGTGTCACAGACTTATGTAAAAAGAGAGTATCCGAAGAAGCAAATAGATCAGATAGAAGCTGTGGCAAGCTCTAAGAGCTGTGAGCAAACTTTCTGTGTTGATGGTGTCTCTGTGATTGATGAAACAGTTAATACAGGAGACTATCAGTTGTCAGCAAAGAGTGAAATATTTTGTACTGTACCTATTAATGGGAAACCCATAGAGCTTAAAACAGACACTGGATCTAAGTGCAATGTTATATCAGCACAAATGTTTGCCAAAGTAAAAGCTGGTGAGAAACTTGATTCAGCAAAGTGCGTAAAACTAGTTGCTTATGGTGGTGAAGAGATTCAAACTGATGGCGCAGTAGTTCTTTCATGCTATTCTGCTGGAAACAGCTATGACTTGCAGTTTTACATAGTCAAAAGACATGTGCAGTCACTGTTAGGCCTCAAAGACAGTCTGAGAATGGGACTGATTTCATTTAATAAAGAGGTTCACCATATAAGTATGAATAACGATAGTTTTGCACAGAATATTTTTAGTGACTATGCTGATATTTTCAAAGATGAGCTTGGTAAACTCCCAGTTACATATTCCATGAAGTTAAACCATGAAGTAAGTCCAGTTGTCAGACCAGCACAGAAGATTCCAGTAGCAATGCAGAGTAAAGTAAAAGCAGACCTAGACAAAGTGGTGAATTTAGGTATCCTTGCTCCATTAGAAGAACCGACTGAATGGGTATCCTCCATGATCGTAGCTCATAAGAAAAGCTCAGATGACATCGAATATGTGTTGCTCCAAGAGACTTAGACAAAGCACTTAAGCATCCTCATCAATTGATGAGGACAGTAGAAGAGGTAGCTGCTCTCATGCCAAATTCTACTGTTTTTTCAGTCTTAGATGCAAAAAGTTATTTTTGGCAAATTTCGCTGGATTGCAAATCTTCATTGTTAACTACATTCAGTACACCATTTGGTAAATAATGATTTTTGAGAATGCCATTTAGAATCAATTCTGCCAGTGAATTCTTTCAACGTGCTATGGAGCAAATTTTTTTTGGTTATCCATGTGCTATAATAAATATGTGAAATAATATATGTGTAGCTCCCACTGTATTTCATTGTAGAAGTAATAGACTGTAGTTTTCCATTACACCACAAGGGGGAGCTCCTTTTCAGGGATATAAAAGAGAATTTCGAAAGTGAAAGAGGAGCCTGCGATACAAGCTGAAGGAGGGAAGACTGAAACTGGTAGCTGAAGGGAAAAAGGACCTTGCCGCATGACTGGATTTTCTTTTCTAGTGCTTTGGGATAGGGAGGTGAAGTAGCAGATTGTGTCTGTCTGTTGATGGTATTTTGTGGAATCAGGAGAGAAGACTGAAACCAGTAGTATCATGCCTGCATATGATTCAGCAAGAAAAGGAGTTCCTTTGGGCCTAGTACAGAGAAGCTATAGATGATTACCAGAGTTCTGGCAGGTGATTTTTCTACTTTTCTCATCAAAGGAAACATGGTGCCTGGTCACTAGGATATTCTCAACAGAGTGGTGAGTGGCTCTGGCTGTCATTTTATATTTTTATAAGATTGTGGACCCCCCCCAAAATGCTTTGTGGATTACAAATAACTGGGATCCATATGAGCTCCAACTTGGGCCCCTTCATGTCGGCAGCAAGACTGTAAGTAGTCACTGGACAGTGAACAGGGTATAATAGAGTGCTTCATAGTTGGTCTGTTTAGAATTGATCAAGGGGGATGAGGGTGTTAGTACTGTTCAATGACATTGCATTTTCTCATATTTGTATTGTTGCATTATAACTCTTCATTGTTCAATTAAATTGCATTTTGCTCGTGTTAGTACTGCTGCCTTCAAGAATTTTGCTGCTCAATGACATTGCATTTTCTCATATCTGTATTGTTGTATTATGACTCTTTTATTGCTTAATGACATTGCATTTTTCCCTGTGTTTGTATTGCTGCATTATAAAGCTTTACTGCTCATTGATATTGCCTTCTTTGTGCATGTTTGAATGTCAAGACTTTCTTCTGTTGAGTTCTGGGGAAGAGGTTGAATGTATGTTTTCATTGCATGCATATTCTCACCTTGCCTTATTGCTAACTGGTGCACTGTTGAAATAATTTGTTTGTGGTTGTGCTATTGCTTTTTAAACTAGATGTGAGACCTAGAATAAAATTTGTCATTCTTGGCACCTTGGTATGTTGGGCCTATAGGGGTGTCACCAGAGTCAGGTAGGGAGGAACCCATATCTACTTCAGCTACAGCTGTGCGTGCGCTACATATGAATATATATTCATATAATAAATATATGAAATAAATGTGAAATAATAATATGTTATCATCAGCCCTCTTCTTAGACCTCTCATAGGCCTTTGATATGGTCAACCACCAATTACTTATTCACTCTCTGAAATCTATTTTCCTGGACAACCATACTATACAGTGGTTCCAATCCTATCTGAGTGGTAGACAACAAGCAATACTATGGCAGGGCAAACTATCCATCCTGTTACCTCTCACCCTTGGAGTTCCTCAGGGCTCTATTTTAGGTCCTCTACTCTTTTCTGTCTTTTCTGTCTTTATCAATAACCTACAGACTGCCATCCCAGAAGCAACATGCATCCAATACACAGATTACTCCACTCTGATCTGCTCAGCCTCCTCCCCAACCTTAACCCAGAATACATTTAACACAGTTGAAAATTGGCTCTCTAATCACTGTCTTCTGTTGAATCCCAACAAGACTAAACTGTTACTCTTTAATCCCACGTGCAGGTCCAGCCCACTTTCCTTTACTATTACATCAAACAATGGTACCTCTATTTCCCCACATAGCCACACTAAGTTCTTAGGGGTAATAGTTGATAATAATCTCAAATTCAGTCTGCACATCAACAAAACTATCAAAACCGTCGATAAGAAGCTCGGCTCATTATATAGAAATAAACCTTTTCTAACCCCAATAGCTATGATCACAATCGCCCGCTCTAATCTTCTCTCTGCCCTTCTATATGCTTCCCCTATACTCTGTAACCTAAACAAATCAGTGCTTACCAAACTCTTTCACTGTTACCACCATATTGCTAGATTCGCCACTGGATCCACATATAGGACACATCACTGCCAAAACCTCAATCTCCTAGGGCGGCCAGAACTGCCAAGCTTACTTCAGTTCAATCAGCTAATACTAGCACATAATATTCTCAACCAACCCGAAAACACCCCTGCAATTAAAAATATCATAAAACCATATGGTAACTCCAGACCATTAAGCTCATCCAACAAGCTGTTAGTCCAAACACACAAAGCTAATAACTCAGCTAGAGACTCCATGTTTGCCAACTCTGTTGGCAAAACTTGGAACTTACTTCCAGCAGACATTATCCTGGAACCCTCTTTAAAAAAGGCCTCAAACAGTATTATAAAATGCACTGGCTCTGTCCATGTACCAACCCCGATTAATCTCCATAACAACTCCCTAACTTAACAGACATTCTTGTTATATACATTACTTTGTAAATATTAATTGTTGCTGTAATCCACCTGTTTAATATAATAATTGTTGCTGTAATGCACCTGTTTAATATTTTATATTCTACTACACACTGTTAAAATTGTGAATCCCTCTTGAAGGACATACCTTACTTACATTGTAATATTTGCTTGACATGTATGCATGTTTTTATCTGTGCAATTGGAGCTTTTCTCCCCTGTTAAAATTGTGAATTCCTCTTGAATGCCAAACCTTACTGACTTTGTAATACCCTTGGCATGTATGTATGTTTTTATCTGTATATTTGGAGCTTTTCTCCTCGGGCCTCCACTGAAAATTGACATGTATCCAGTGGGACTATCCCGGTCAACAACTGTAAAATAAAATAAATAAATAAATAAAATATTTTAGTAGACAACATTATTGTTGGAGGCAATGGTGAAGAACATGATAAAAATCTCAGGAAAGTTTGAGTCTGTGCAAGTGAAGTCAATTTTAAACTGAATCCTCAGAAATGTAAAATGGAAAGAAGCTACTTATGTTCATAGGTTCATAGGTAGATACTAGGCTATTGGCCCATGGGCCTAAGTAAGTCTAGCCAACAAAGTTCCCTGGCTTAGGCCAACCCAAGAAAGTTAATTTTCTGTGCCCCTGTCGAGCAGAGCCACAGAAGTGATCCCCGGGGTGTATTTCCTATTTCCCATCCACTCATCAAGATTTTTCTTGAATAGTGTTAATGAGGAACTTTGCTTGACATAGATGGGTAGCTTGTTTCAGAGTATGGGAAGTCTCTAGGACAGGAATCTATCCCACCAGCAAGTTCTGTTTATTGTGGTGACAAGGTTTAGGTCCCTAGAGCGTGTAGCTCGGAGGGATTGGGATTTCTTTAGATGTAGCATGTCCAACAGATTTGGGTTTGACATAGCTTTATATGTTAGGCAGAGATCTCCTCAGAGTAGGAGACGATCAGTGTAGGGTATCTGTCTATGGCCAGTAATTCTGTTTGTGAGGTACTTCTGTGGCCTTTCCAGCTGCTGCAGATGTCTTGTGAGGTACATTCCAAAATGGGTCTAATGAGTGTCGAGTAGAGGGGAACAACTACCTCTTTTTTCCTGGATGAGAACCCTTTGGTGATGAGGTGTGCTATGTAGAAAGATTTCCTGACTACTGTAGCAATGTGATTATCAAAAGAGAGATTACTGTCCACCAGGGTCCCAAGGTCTCTTATCACACTTTCATTGTTAAAACGACTGCCGTCTATGTGGTAGTTTATGGGTACAGAGTTTTTACCAAAGGGGATAACAATGCACTTTTTGGCATTGAGCTTGAGGCCATGGCTCTGACACCAGGCATCTGTTTCAGTGAGGCCCTTCTGTAGGATGTCCACATCATTTGGGGATTTGACTATAGCTCCTAGTTTGCAGTCATCTGCAAACTTCATTAGCCAGAGGCCTTCTGTGTTAGCCTGTACTTCAGAGAAGTAGATACCAAACAGGAGCGGTCCCAGGACTGAACCCTGTGGTACTCCACTTGTCACTAGTTTGAAGTCAGATTTGGAGTCTGCAACTTTTACAGTGTGGGTTCTGTCAGTGAGCCAGTTAGCAACCCATCTTGTGACATAGGGGTTTATACCTAGTTTAGTGAGTTCAGCTATAATTCCAGAATGGGGGATGGTGTCGAAAGCCTTGGCGAGTTCAAGATAGGCTATGTGAACCACCTTACCCTCATCTACGGCTTTGGTGACTGCCTCAAAGAAGTCGACCAGGTTCAGGAGGCAAGATCTGCCTTTCACAAACCCGAACTGGGTGGGGTCCAGAGTTTAGAGGTTACCAATGTCTTTGTTTATGAATTCCATGATGATACGTTCCATGGCCTTGCAGATGAGGCTCGTCAGGCTAATAGGGTGATAGTTCCCAGGATCAGTGGTGGCTCCCCCTTTGTGGAGTGGGATAACTGTTGCTGTGCGCCATTCAGTGGGCACAAAGCTTGACGTGAGGCTATGATTGAACATGGTGCTTAGGTGGGGAGCCAGTTCATTCTGAAGTTCGTGTAAAATGCAGCCTGGGATGTTGTTCAGCCCCATGGATGCTGTGATCTTGGCTTTAGAGAGTGCTGCTTTTACCTATGAAGTTGTGATTGCAGGGACTCTGCAGTCTTCCTGTATAGACATGGGCCCTTTAGGGGGTGAGAGGGGGGTAAAGTTAGCACTGAACCTATCTGCCAGGATGTTGGCAATATCAGTTGGTTCTGTAATTTTTGTGCCATTGTGCTGTAACTCCGAGCAGATCTTGGTGTTGCCATTGAGATTCTTGACATAGTTATAGAATACTTTGTGGTTGTCCTTAGTATCAGTGGCAATCTTGTTTTCATAGCTAGCTTTGGAGGATCTTATAAGGGATCTCAGCTTCTTGCTGAGGCTGACCAGGGAGCTCCTCCACTCATGGGATTTTAGTCTCTTTTGAAACAATTTCTTCCTTCTGTTCTAGAGTTTGTTTATGGTAGGGGTCCACCAGATTGGCTTCCTTTTTTTTGAGGATAGCGTCTTGGTTCTGTTTGGGATAGCACGATCCATGCACTCGTGTAAGTGCTTATAGAGTGCATTTGTGTAGGATTCAGCAGTCGTAACTGTAATGTCCATTTGCATGGGTGTCATGAAGTTCACCACTTCTGTCTTAAGAAGCATGAAGTTGGCTTTGGAGAAATTTGTTAGGAAAGTTCATTCCAGACTTGAGTGAGCTTTCTCTAACATTACATGAGTTGATACACAAAAATGTAAACTGGTCCTGACTGGAACACCAAAGAGCATTTGATATTCTGAAGCAGAAAATTGCCCGTCCACCCACATTGAGATATTATGATGTTCCCAAACCTGTAACTCTTTCTTGTGATGCTTCAAAATATGGCTTTGGTGCAGCATGTCTTCAAGAAAGCATACCATTTGCTTATGCATCAAGAACTCTAACTGAAGCAGAAATGGATTATGCACAAATAGAGAAAGAACTTTTGGCAGTAGTGTTCGCATGTTCAAAGTTCAATGATTATATTTATGGCAGACCTATCCAAACAGAGACTGATCACCAACCACTAGTGACAGTTTTGAAAATGCCAATGAATACCAGCCCAGCATGATTGTAAGGCATAATGTTAAAATTGCAAAAGTACAGTTTCAACATTGTTTACAAAAAGGGCAAATACTTGTACCTTGCTGATGCTTTATCACGCGTGTTGCTTATCCTATGTTATGATTTAAGATGAACAGGTGGGGTAGTTCATTTATATGCTTTATTATATAGAAACACATCAGGATGGATAGCAACAACATAAAATATAAACAAACTGATTAACTGACAGACCATTACATACATACATGCTTACATCTCAACAGCTCTCTGCAAAATGGCAATCTGGCTCGCACATACTCAGTATTTATACATATGTGCAAGCCCATGGAAAGCTTCTTAAAGGTATACATACATACATACTGATCTACATCCTCCCTCTTTAGTGAATTGCTCACAATAAAGTGACATCTGAAAAAGACATGCAGTTATACAGACACTGAGAAATAAACACAATGTTCATGTCCAAGTTGTCATTTATCTGGAACATAGTCTGGAAATGTGACCTGATCTATTAATATAGCAATTAGGACTGGGTTTAGCAACAGGGACAGTCATTGGTGAACAATCAGTTTCAGGAGTTTAGGGAATCTTCTCAACAACAGGGATATTTGACGGAATGTCCTCTGGAATTGGAACACTGGATAATTCACTCTAAGATCTACAGTCTTTTTTCACAGGCAAGATGCTACAATAAAGGCTCAGACACTGGTATTAAATGTTTTCAATTCTGCCTAAATTCAACTCCTTGTGATTCCACAATGTACAATCTCAGCTCTGGACATACAATTTTCACAACTCTAATCCGATCAAAACCTTTGGACGTCTGCATCCTCACTATCTCCCCTTCTCATAATGGATTGAGCAGTTTGCTGGACTTATCATAATAGGACTTCTGGGACAAATGCCTTCTCATTTGAGTTGAGCTCTCACTGCCTTGTTGTTCTTAGTACAAGGAACCAACAAATTGCTACTGATTGATAGTGTGGTTTGGGTTTGTCTCAACAAAAGCCTTTGTGCAGGTGAAACAAGATGTTTATCACAAGGAATATTTCTGAAATTCAGGAGATTCAGAAAAATATCACTATTGTCTCATTTCGACTTCTCTAATAACTGTTTTTCACTTTAAATTGCATGTTCTGCAAAAATTCCAGACTACTCATAATATGAATAATGTCCCACTCTTCAGAAAATCTCTTGAACTGCTGGCTTGTAAACTGAGTACCATTGTCGGAAATAACTTTGTGCAGACTACCATGGACTGCAAAATGATGCTTCAACTTAGTAATGACAGTACTGGACACTAGATTAGGAAGTAGGTCAATCTCGAACCAATATGAATAAGATTCTCCTAACCGCAAGTAATGCTGACCATTCCATTTGAAAATGTCTGTAGCTACTGTCGACCTAGGTAGTTCAGGAATCTGGTGTACCTGAAGTGTTTTTTTTTTTTTTTGTTGATGTGGCTTAGTACTATTATATACAGAACAAGATGAAAGTATTCTCTCAATATCCCTTGACATAGAAAGACAAAATACTAGTCCTCTCACCCTTCTTTTGGTAGAATCAGTTCCTGGGAGGCCATGATGCAAGATGGTGATATACTCTTGTTGCAAAAATTTTGGAACAATCACTTTTGGACCTTTCATGATGATACCATTGTCAAACAAAATCTCATCTCTGTGAGGAAAATAAGGTTGCAGGACATGAGGTAAACAAGATTGCTTTGATGGCCATCTCTGACTGATAAAGTGGTTGAGCTTCTGAAGTACTGGATCTGAGGCTGTGTGACTTCTAAGCTCATCAAGACATGTGCAAGAAAAAATTCTCACTTCCATGACTTCAAAATCAAGTTTCTCATTTTCATGCTGTTCAGTGGCATTGCTGGGCAACCTGGACAAAGTATCAGCAAGATAAAGAAGTTTGCCTTTAGTGTAGACAAGACTGAAATTATACTTTTGTAATTTGAGCATAATGTATTGTAATCTAGCTGGAGCTGTATACACAGGCTTTCTCAAAATACCAACTAGAGGTCGGTGATTTGCTTCAATTTGAATAGGTAGGCCATAAATATAATCATGGAATTCTAAACATACAAACACAATTGCCAAGAATTCTTTCTCTATCTGCGCATACTGCATCTCGGTTTGCGTAAGAGTTCTCAGTGCATAAGCTACTGGTCTACCCTCGTGAGGAATGACTGCACCAAGACCAAATTTCGAAGCATCACAAGAAAGAGTTACTGGTTTGTAAACATCATATTACCTGACAGTTGGTGGACTGGCAATTCTCTGTTTCAGGACATCAAATGCACTTTAGTGTTGTTCTAACCAGGACCAAGATAAATGCTTGCATGTCAACTCTCTGAGTGGTGCTGAAAGTTGGCTTGAGTTTGGAATGAACTTGCCTAGGTAGTTAACCATGCCAAGAAAATGTTGTAGGGCTTGAACATTGTCCGGAGCTAGCATCTCAAGAATTGCTGTTTGCTTGGAAGGATCTGGTCATAAGGCTGAACTGGTAAACAAATGAACAACATAAGTAACTTGTCGTAGCCTGAACTTTGGAGGATCCAGCTTAAGATTCACCTCACGTGCTCTTTCTAGAACTTTCTTGAGGTTTCTGTCATACTCGGCTTCACCATTACCTCCTACTAAAATATCATCTACTATAATAGCACACAAATAACCAGAAAAAATTTGTTACATGGCACACTAGAAGACTTTAGTGGCAGAATTTATCCCAAATGGAATTCTTAAAAATCTGTACCTGCCAAAAAGAGTACTGAAAGTGTTTAGCAATGAAGATTTTCGGTCAAACAAAATTTGCCAAAATAAATTCCTTGCATCCACAACAAAAAAAACTGTGGCATTTTGCATAAGAGCAGTGGCTTCTTCGACTTCACGCATTAGATGATGAGGTTTTTTTCAGTGCTTTGTTCAAATCTCATGGTTCAATACATATTCTGATATCATCCGAGCTTTTCTTATGAGCTACTACCATGGAAGATATCAATTCAGAAGGTTCATCAACTGGATAAATCACACCTTGCTTCACCATTATATCTAGTCCAGCTTTGACTCTGTTCTGCATAGCTACTGGAAATTTCTGTGCTGGTCTGACAACTGGGCTGACTTCAGGGACTAACTTCATGGAGTACTCAACTGGGAATTTGCCTAAGTTGTCTTTGAAAAAAATCAGCATAGGTAGAAAAATTAGACTGGACAAATTTAGAACAGTGGTCTTTCAAGCTTACATGCTGGACTTCCTTATTAAATGAGTGTAGTCCAATTTTCAAACTGTCTCTGAGGCCTAATAATGACTGTACGTGCTTTTTGACTATGTAAAATTGAAAGTCATAGCTGTTCCCAGCAGAGTAACATGAAAGCACTACTGAACCATCAGTTTGAATTTTTTTCATCGCCATAAGCAGCAAGCTTTACACACTTTGCCAAATCAAGCTTCTCACTAACACATACTCTAGCAAATGTTTCTGCTGACATAACATTGCACTTTGAACCTGTGTCATCTTTGAGGTCTATAGGTATTCCGTTTTTGCCCATAAATCTACTATACTGACTGTTTCATTAAGCACAGACATACCATCAACATAAATAGTAGGGCCACAACTTTCTAATTGATCAATTTGTCTCTTTGAATGTTCTGTTTTAATAAAAGAATGAGCCTCTTTTGATTTACAAAATCTTTGGAAATCATTCCACTTTTTACATCCATGACATTGCTGAACAAAAGCTAAGCACTTTCCTCTTTTACACACATGACTTCCACCACAATTATGACAGTTGACTATGAGGTTAGGAGAGGGCACATGCTTTGAGTTTGCTGACTCATCCTTGTGCTTCACTAAGACTGTGCATGCTCTGGAATTTGCTAGAAAGCTACAGGGTTTACCAGGGAGTGTTACAAGACCTGCAACAGCCCTCATGTGCTTGGGCCCATTTCTTCTAATCACATGCTGCATATTATCAACATTAGCACTAGAAGATACTGGAAGCAAGCATGTCTCAATTGTAAGCATATTTGTTTGCTTTTCTGTGAGCTCATACATCTGACAAATCTCAACGGCCTTATTCAAAGTTAAATCACTGTCACAAAGTAAAATCTTTCTCACAGTATCATGTTTAATACCACACACAAGTCTGTCTTTTATCAACTCATCCCTTAAATCACCAAATCTGCATGTTTTAGCCTTGTTTCTCAGGTCAGTTATATATACTGCAAAAGTTTCAGCAGGCTTTTGATCCCTTGTGTAAAATAAATGCTTTTCCATTGTAATATTCATTTGGGGGTTACACATTTCTCTAAATTTAAATTTTAAGCACTCAGGGTCTTCCCTTGTTTCAGCCAGTGCCACTATATGGTGGTTTTTCCCTGTCCTGCAAATAGAGCAGGTGCATACACAAACAAACACTCTCTTTCTATGGCTTCTGAATCAGCTAAATTAAGCAGAATAAATGCCTTTGCATGTGCATCTTTATCAGAAAATGCTTCTTGTATGAAAATATTGTACTGTTGCTCAAACACTCTCCAATTCTCTGCAATATTATTATCAAATACGAGTGGACCAGGTTTTCGAAATCCTTCAGCCATGCCAACAAAGTATGCTTAAACACACTGCAAATATGGCCCTTGTAATTATATATGAACATGCACGCACACACCAGGGACTTGTAATAACATTCAAATGCACAATAAACTTCAAAATACCGTACTTTATGAAATATGCTTTGAAATGGCTGTATTTTGCAAAATAACTGCACTGTCATACTGCACAAACTTGCGATTACTCTGTATACTTAGGATATCTCAAATAGTTTTAATTAATGGGAAAAAGTAGTACATATCAGAAAAATGTGGTTGTTTTCCTTATTTTATACATTTTATGTCATTCGGACATTATTTCAAACATTTTTGTAACTATGTTGAATATTTTTTATCAATATGTTGCAGTTTTGGACATTTCATTTAATTAGAAATTTGTTTTGAGCAATCTGAGTGCTTTGTTTTATATTCTTGGAATCATTTAAGCAAGTTTTAGTACCTGGAATTTGTTTTTAACCTGTTTTGCCAGTTGTACCTGCAGTAGAGATGATCCATTCCTCTATATTCCTCCAACATTAACTGAGTGCTTCTTGGTCTTGATTCTGGATCCCATTCTGACACCATGTCGCTCATCCTATGTTATGATTCAGGACAAATAGGCAGGGTATTTCGTTTATATGCTTTCTTATACAGAAACGCATCAGGATGGATAGCAACAACATAAAATATAAATGAACTGATTAACTGACAGATCATTACATACATGCATGCTTACATCTCAACAGCTCTCTACAAATGGCAGTCTGGCTCACACTTGCTCAGTATTTATACACATGTGCAAGCCCATGGAAAGCTTCTTAGAGGTATATATACATACATACTGATCTACAACGTGCACCCAAACAAATGACAGAGCAGCATATAGATGAAATAGAAGACTTTGAGGTCATGGAAGTCAGAAATTTGTCATCATCATGGCTTGATGAACTTAGAAATCACACAACTTCAGACCCAATTGTCCAGAAGCTGAAAAACATTATCAGTCAAGGATGGCCAACACATCAATCCAGTTTACCACTAGACATTCAAAAGTATTTTCCTTACTGAGACGAGCTCGTGATGGAAGATGCAACCACCATGAAAGGTCCAAAGGTGGTAATTCCTAAAGCATTACAACAGGAGTATATCAAAATCTTGCATCGTGGTTACCCAGGTACTGATTCAACCAAAAGAAGGGTAAGGGATATTGTATTTTGTCCTTCTATGTTGAAAGATATAGAGAAAGAAACTCTAGCATGTGCAATCTGCAGCAGTACCAAACCGTATCAATGAAAAAGAACCACTTCAGCTACACCAAATTCCTGAATTACCATGGCCGTCAGCTGCCACAGATATTTTCGAATGAAATGGTCAACATTACTTAGTGTTAGTAGACTCTTACTTAAATTGGTTTGAAATTGACCTACCTCCTAACTTGATGTTCAGCACAGTCATTACAAAGTTAAAGAGACATTTTTCTGTCCATGGTAGTCCGCACAAAGTCATGTCTGACAATGGTGCACACTTTACAAGTCAGCAGTTCAAGAAATTTGCTGAGTCTTGGGACTTTTTCCATATTACCAGCAGTTCTGAATATCCACAATCCAATGGGTTGGCTGAACGTGCAGTTCAGAATGCAAAATGTTTTCTTTGAGAAATCCAAGAGAGATGGTACCCATGTTTTCTTAACTTACTCAGAAACATACCTCAAGATAACTTGCTTGGTTCACCTGCTCAGAGATTAATAACCAGACAGATTAGAACAAGTCTACCAATCAGTAAACAACTGTTCGTACAAAATCCAAAGAACAACAGACTGGTGTAGGCTCAACTTTCGCGAAAACATCAGTCACAAAAGTTGTACTATGGTAAGACCTGTAAATCCCTTAGACCATTACTACAAGGAGAAGTTGTGAGAATGCAAACATCTGAAGGATATGACCAAGTGGGAATCGTGAAGAACATTTGTAAGGAACTGAGATCTTACATCATACTGTCGGAAGGAATGGATTTCAGACAGAATTGAAGACATGCGTTACCTGTCTCCGAACTAGTGACACAGCAGATTGCCTGTGCTGATGACTCTAATTCCCAGAGTGACTCTACACCTGTTTGAATTGAAAAGGACAGTGTACGTTCCTCAAATAATTTCAGTGTAATCTCTGATGTTCCTGTTGAAAAAGAATCCCCAGAGACTGTTCCTGTTGCTAAATCAAGTCAAAATTTCTGTTACCAGATCGGGTAGAATTTCCAGACTGAATCCAAAATACACAGAGACTTCGACTTGAACTCAGTTTTGTTTGTTAAAATGTTGATATGATGTCTAGCTGTCAACATGTCTTTGTTTTCCTCTTTACAATGTCGAACAAAATTAAAGAGGGCGGATGTAGATCAGTGTGTATATTGTACCTAGTCAGCCACTGTAGTCAGGGGGTATGTGCAGCTAAGTTACTGAGCATGTGAGAGATCAATGCCATTTTTCATAGTCATTCAGTATGAGTGGTAGCTTGAATGGAGATGCACGTGAGTGTGTTTAAAGTAATGAGTCAGTAAGCATATGAAGTTTGAAGTATATGGTCCAGCACCAGCTCCTGATGTGTTTATATATGATAAATGACTTGAACCCATACCATGCCTCAGTGTCTCATTTGAATACATGAGACATGCAATACTTATGTGTGAGAAAAATGACAAATTTTTTTCAGATTTTGCTGTGGAGTGAGCATAAAAGTTCACAGCAGAATTTGAATGTTGCATTCTTATGGGTGGCAGCAAAGCCATCCCACACCTTCAGTGTAGCAGGCTTTACCTCCTATGACCCTTTTACGAATATGATCTACTCTATGGTCAATGCACCTGAAGGAATGGGGTGTCTCTTCTTCAGCAATCTCAAACAAACCAATTTCTTTTTCATGCTAAAGTAAGCTTTTAAAACTGCTGCAAAAGGTTCTTGCCTTTGCTCTCAAACACAGACTGTCTTTGAAATGTTGATTTCCATTTGTTCAAGAACAAGTTTACATTTCAATATATGCTCTTGCTTTAAAAGCTCCTTATGGCAATAGGGTTATGTAAAAATGCATACAGGGTTTAGAAACAGCTATCATAATTAAATTTAGCAAGCAAATTTCAATTAAATTATATAAAATGTTTTAGAATATATATGTTTGTGTTGAGTGCTACTGTATTTTTTATCTTTATTTTTTTATTTTGATCACAAATCAATTACATTATCAATGTATCACCTGACAAACAAATCTACTATATTTAATTTATTAAATGTAATCCAGTTAAATGTTCTAGATCATCTTAAATATGTGAGTAAAGGATATGCAATCTATTGCAATTTAATGTTTTATATTATCTTAGACTGCATGAAGAAAGGGTGAATGTGTTCTATGTTTAATGTCATAAAAATCCAAAGTCAGGTGATTTTTGTAATGCTTTTATTATTGGGGCAGGGGAATATGGCATAAATGTAAAGCTACGGATTTATATTTACCTGAAGTGCTTTTATCTTAGGCAGGATTCTGTAGACAGGAAGAAGAATTAGAAAAAAGTGTTTGCAAATACAAGATAAAAGAATTGCTGGTGAGGGAATTTTGATGAGGTAGAATATCTGTTGGGACTAGGAAAGATAAAGGCGCAATAGAGGAGGAAAAATTTGATTTGATCTCGTGGTCATTCACAGAAGGAAGTCCTACTCTGTGGTGAAACTGGAAGGATGATAAGATAAAGATATGAGAGTGAAGTAGCACAAGGGACATTACCCGCAAAAGAACTTCACAAAGAGCCTGCTGAAATACATGAGAGCAAAAGAAGCTAGCCGTCAAGGCAAAGTGACAATATCCATGAATGGAGACAAAAGATAATGCCAAGAAAGGGAGGAATAAGTGAGCTCCTGATGGGAGCACAAGCAGAAGAGACTAACAGATAATATGAAAATGCTGTTGTAATTCAGGCCTCAAAACTATGGCAGAGGTTAGAGTCTAAAAACACTATTTTTATGTAAGTATGTATGTATGACATGAAGAAACTGTTTCAGATAACTGGTGATGCTGATAACAAAAATTAAGAGCAGTAGTATCAATGAAAGATTGTCAGCATATTATGGGTGATGTATGGGGATAAAAATGTGTACAGCCCAAGTTGTAATGGAAAAGGAAATTTCAGCAGACATGTGCTTTCCTTAGGGATGGACCTATATTTATAACATAAAAATGAATATTTCTTTTAAAGTATCACAATAAATATATCCTTAAAATGTAGAATAAAACAGATTTTGGTGAGGAGAATAAATGAATTGGACAGTAATGAAAGAAAAAGTTAGGAACATTCAGTTGTGGTATTATAATTTACTATAAATGTAGAAGAAAACGGGAGATACATGCTGATGGAGTGAAAATAGAGATTACAAGAAATGATGTGGCTGGTATTGAAACAGAATAAGGGATAGGATGACTGGAGAAGCAGGCATGAAAAGAAAGGGAGGAAACCAGAGGATGAGAAACAGCAGGAGAGAAGAAAAGTACATATGAGGCAGAAGGGGACTGCAGAAAACTGGCAGCTGGGCCAAAACAGCAAATACTAAGATGCAAATTAGAACAGACAGAAAAATAGCAGGCTGAGAAAGAGAAAATAACAGGCTGCATGTAGGTCCAGAGGCGATGACAATAGCATGGAATGTTGAAAGTCCTAAATTTAAATCCAAGTAAAGGCAACACTTTCCTTTCATATTCTATATGTACATTTATATTCCTGTGTCCTATTTTATATGAAAAGCATGCATTAGCTTTCCCCAGCAAATAGATACTACACTTGTTATTAGTTTAGCATAATTTCTGACATCAAAATGAATATTTCTTCTAAAGCACTGCAGTAAACGTATCCTAAAGTTCTTCTCATGGCCTTCCATTTTTGCATAATACACTATTAAATGTTTGCCATATTAGCATATTTGTTAAATTAAGTCTTGATGTTTAAAAGTCAACTCTGATGTTGATAACAAGCCAGCACTATAATTAAAGTTAAGCAACATGTAATACTGATTTAAATATTGAGTCATGGTGGTACAACAGAGACATGGAATAATTTTATCTCCTGAGTCCTCCTGTAGTTAATAAAAATAAAGAGTTTAAGAGTGAAGTTGTATTTATGCTATGTTTTATGTTGGTATCATGTAAGGCTGAAAGATTTGCAGGATATACCTCTCACAAAGCAAAGTCAGTTCTGCTGTTTTTCTCTGTGTAGGTCTCTGTAGTTGTCAGACTTTGTGACAGATAACCTTCAAAGCTCATCTGACATGAATATGTTTTTTATTATTGCCTACTTCCACCATATTGATTTGCATCAGCTCTGAACAATATCTTGTACAGATGTACAGTACAGCAGATAGGTGTAATACCGTTATATGCTGCTTACAGTTTTATTAAGTGTTCATAACTGTTTATCTGTGCCCTGTTTCGCTTCATTTCTGGGGAGTAATAAATTCTGTTATTGGTCTAGTTTATGCAGCACATATTTCACAATTCACCTCACATATATTTCCTAATTTATTCATGTTTGTAAAAATCCTGCTGTGCTTGTCTTTCAACAGCTTTCTAGTAACAGTTCTATCTAAACTGCATGAGAAAGATAGTTTAGGAAAATTTGGTGACAGTGATTTCTTCCACAAGAGTTAATGATAATACCTCTGGGGAAGGCAGATGTAAAATACTGTTTGATATTTAAATAATATGCAGGATAATGATGCCACAAATATAAGCAGAATTTCTAAAAGTACCTCCCCTTCCCTAGCCTGGGCAAGATGAGCATGCATATTTTTGTTTGTGTGTATAAAATGTAGTTTATCTCAGTAAGAGAGGTGATTAAACCAAGAAAGGGGAGGACTACAAACTCTACCATAGTTTGTAAGTAAGAAAGTCTGAAACCTATTTTAAAAAGGCTGTGTTAAAATATGGCCTATGTCAAATTTACATGCAAATAAGTATCAGCAATTGATAAAATGTGTTACTGAATCTTGAGCACTGTTTTTCCATGGCTGCCATGTATTTCAAGCATCTCCATTTAAGGATGATATCTAATACTTGAAAAATGTTGCTTTTTAGGGCAGTTCAGAATCAGGCTTGGGGGAGGAGAATGAACAGATTGAAATTTATTTTATGTTGCCTGTCAATAGATTTTAACCAGAAAATACTGAAAGCAGCTTTGCTGGTATATAAAAAAACACTACATCTTTTTGCATTTATTCCCATTGATGTCAAGACTGTGAATTCTGATTTAGTATGAATCCTTTCCAGCTTGCTTTCTATAGAAAATGCCCTTCAGCACATTAGCAAACTAGACTGAGATTATATGAATTAATGTATGCCTGCTATTTTTCTTTTGAGTAGTAATGAAGGTCTGTCAGTAACATTAAGACAAGGCCTCAGCATGAGTCACACACCACCCAGTACCATTCTGTCATGTAGAAATTTCAAGAGAGTTGCATGCTTCTTAAATCTTTTAACGTGTGGTTGTTTACCCCTGCAGAGACATGTAGAATAAAACCTCTGTGGTAAGTTGCTTCCTGCCATTCTGAATTGCTGGCCATTCATTGCAGATCTCTTTTGCTTCCTGAAATGTTCTACTCTGTTGTCAGATATTACCACAAAGTGCTTGCATGAGTCTCTTCTCAACACAAACCACATGGTAACCACACTGCATAATGTAACACTTCTGCTCTGAGGTTGCACAGTTTTTATAGAACTAGTTTCTCATGCATCGAGTTCTCAGAAATGGGCAGCTAAGTTCAAAAGAGCACGATAAGCCTGATAAATGAAAATACAGGCGATTTAATGATTGGCTGTACTGAATCATTAGTGACTAAAGGGGTATATTAGTTTGTCAGAAATTATTTTTAATGTAAATATTTCTGTAATATGTACTTCAGTGACACCAACATGTAAATGGGCTCGGTCTCTGTGGTAATCAGGATTCACTTAATGGTTTTACCATTTTTATACCATGGTTATATGAACAAGCTAAGTATAATATGAATACAGCTGTCATTTTGCCCCAAGCTGCATATATTACATTCATTTGCCCACTCCATTCTATGGTACATATAAGTAAGAAAAAAGTTCAGAAGAGTACAAAAGTGATTTTACTTTTGTGGAACTCTGATTTGCATCTAAAATGATCTAGTAGATGAGACAGGTCAGGTATTGCAAAACATTCTAAAAAAATGCTTGAAACCATATGGATATAGTAATTGTAAACCAACTCTGTTGCTTACTGTTCCTGTACAGGATGTTTATGCTATGTAGATGCAGGTTCTTTGGTTATACATCATTGCCAAGACAGCTGGAGGAGGTACTAGGCTTCATCCATAATGGAGCAAGCAGACGAGAGTGAATGATCTTGTAATTCTGTCAGGCAAATGGACTGCTTCAAAAAATGTAAGTTTGTCAAAAATCAAACACTTTCTTGAGCCATACATGACTCCAAGATGGAATCATATTAATGTGTAAGCATTTCCTTTTAAGCGCTCTACCTTATGAGTTTCAAATAGTGCTGCAATAATCCCACCCCCAAAATGTGTTTAATTTAATACTGGCTCACTGCTACAGCAGTAAAGTGCACATTCACAACACATATGAAATAGGTTTAGTAACTGACATCACTATTAGCAAAGCTGGACTGGCAGAGAAAGGTGGAGCGAGAGAGAGAGAGAGAGAGAGAGAGAGAAAACACCTCACGTACAGTTCACTTTCTCTGAGGTATAGACCATGCCTTGTCTAGCACTAAAGAACTTTGGCCAACTCAGATCACGGGTTATACACAACATCTCCAAGAAATACAGAAGCAAACTGACTAAAATAAGCAGTCATTACATAGCTCCTCACCTACAAAAATGGAAGAGAACACGGCTGCTCATTCTCTGAGCTAACCTCTGGTGAATGTTGGCATATTGTGGCATAGGGGACATACTGGCAATATTTGGCAGTGTGTGTAAACAAATTTAATATATTCTGGTGTATTCTACAAAATGATAATTATAACCATATGTTCAATTCTATCTGCCATCAGGGAACCAAAAATTGCACGAATAAACAACAGATGGCTTCAGACAGCAGAACTAGGGACAATGGATTAAATTTTGGTTCCTGTATTTCAGTAAAAGGGATGTGTAGAAGATGAAAATGATATTGCTTAGTCTTGAAGAAAAATAAGTAGCCATGTATTTATAGTCAGACTCCAGAGTAAAATATGTTTTATAACTTCATGCAAACGATTCCTAACTGCAAAGAAATGGCCAGTATAAGTGATCACATGACTACTAAATACAACAGTAAAAAAGACAGTGTTTCTCATCTTTATATTTGTGCTGTCTTTTCTCATTTTTGTCTCTGGACAAGTGGTTTGCTCGTCACATCTGGTAACTGAAACTGCTGAAGTATTAGAAGTTGTAACTCTAAATAGGGCCCACATCTGCATTTTTATTTACTGTTCCAGGTGCATTTCAATGTATATCAACTCTAGATTCTGCTTCTGCTGTACGGCACAAAAATTCTCACTAGGACTTGACAAATTGTGCACTTCCTAGAGAAGATGCATGTTGAACCGTTGACAACATTCTTCCAAATATGACTTGACAAGAACAGGAAGGGAACAAAGCACACCTGTGTGTCTGGGGAATGGAATTTTATTATCACCACCCCTTTTCAGTATACCTTAAACCAGCTATAATGAAAACAAGCAGAGAGCAGGAAATGCTATGTAGAAAAAGAAAAATGTTCTCTCATTGGAGATTGTAATGTACTTTCCTGCTCTTTCCCAAACAGTTTGTCTTCCAGGACTGCATTCTAGTGATATCCATTATATAAAACCCTGCTATCACTCCATCACTGAGTTTACTATATGTTTTCTTAGCTGCTTTCATCACTGGACTGTGTTGTCCTAATGCCTGTTGCCTGCTCATCACTACTGCACCATGTCTAGGACATCTAACTATGGACAGTTCGCAAGCTCTCTGACAATTAGCTTTGCAGAGCCAATCAATATCAGATACAAGGCTGCTAGTATTTTCAGATCACAAATATAATCTTCAGTGCGGTAATTCAGATCAGAAATATAATGTTTATGTTTAGTGGTATGACCAAATTCCAGAATTAGTATAGCAGCCCTACCAACAGTGCAGAAAGTAATTCACTGTACTGTCGGACATGCGGTTCAGTTAACAATGGATGATGTACATAATATGCTGCTCAATTCTATGGCACATTCAAAGCTTTTCTCAAGGGACATCACTTAGTCATGACAATTAGGCACCTTGCAGGGCAGCACTGTGTGTCTCAGAGATCTGTTGGGTTTAGAGAACTCAGATGCAGATTACAGTATTTATAGAGAGAAGACATGGATTATTATATTTATAGAGAGAAGACGTGGATTACTATATTTATAGAGAAAATACGTGGATTGCTATATTTATAGAGAGAAGACGTGGATTACTATATAGAGAAAATATGTGAATTACTATATTTACAGAGAGAAGACGTGGATTGCTATATTTATAGCGAGAAGGCGTTGGTTACTATATTTATAGAGAGAAGACGTGGATTGCTACATTTATAGAGAGAAGATGTGGATTGCTATACTTATAGAGAGAAGACGTGGATTACTATATTTATAGAGAGAAGATGTGGATTGCTATATTTAAAGGTAGAAATCATTTCAGGTTGTGTTCCTTTTTTGAAAACAATAAGGGAAGTACCTGAGGAAATTGGTTGCTTTATGAGGGCACCAGAACTGAACCAACCCTGTAGGACTTGAGTGTGAAGCTTCTAGAATGGGGCAGTGCTACTGTGATGAAAAGCTGCATATCTCTGCATGTTTTGTGCCTAATGCACTGTGCAGTACTAGAAGGAATAGAAGAAAACTGATTTGTATGACAGCTGAAGTATTCCCCATAAAAAATGACATGAGAATGCCCAATTCCAATTTGTTAGGAAGTATTGGGAATGCTGTCTAATTAGGTGATATTTGTGAACTCAATTTCTAGAATGTTGTGGTTTATTCCAAGTGATTTGCGACTTTGAGTTATGCATAGTTTAAACATATTCTTTCACTGAATATGCCTTTTTAAGGTACACTACTTGAAACCTTTATTATGGAGTTATTTGCTTTTGTTGTCTGCATAGTATTTGCCATAGTGAGGGAGGGCTAGTGCTCCCCTTACCCCACCCCTGCTTTTTCCGAGTGTCAAGGTTAGTAATGAGAATTAAGGATAGTTGCAGCACCCTTAATGATGGAATTAACTGATGAATACAGGCCCTGCTATTCATATGCATTGTGTACAGTCCCATTTGGGGATTACACCCAGTGTAAGCCTTATATGGTCCTGACAGCAGCATGATTCAAAAAACCTGGGCTACAGAAAGTCAGCATTATACACAGTCAGTTTTAAGGGTGTGAGGATGATTTACACTACATCTGCTAGTACATCAAAACTGCTCCCGTGTCAGAAGTTTTGGAATGGAGCAATTCTCTTCTCCACTGGCATGAGTAGACAAGGGTACATTACAAAGCTATTCTAATGTGAGGATCCAGGGGGGAGAGATCTTCCACTGGCAGGGGCAGGGACCTAGTGATACTTTAGGAACATATTTAACCACACCACAGGGTACTCCATTTTCCATCATGCAGTGTTATGCTTATACAGTGGAATAAGACTGCATACAGTGTCTTTCCCTACTTTGTTATCCATCCCTGATACCTTGCTCATTCATTACACCATTGTTAAGAGCCAGTTGTACCCAAAGTGGGTGAAAGTTCTCCAGCTCATTCATTCATTTCTGATCATGAGTCTCATTGGTCCACTAATTCCCTTGTTGGGAACAGTCAGGAATTATGAAGAAGGCCAGCATAATTGTTTGAGGAGCTCCACCCATCCATCCTAACTACTCCTCCTTATTGGTGGATATGAGACTCACAATGTCTGGCCAGGAAATAATGTGGTTGATCCTATCCATATCATCCCTGACTCAGAGGCATTTATGCTGCTTAAGCATAGCAACAAAGCCTGCCCTTGATTCTTCCATGAGTAATTGCCTTTGCTCCAGTAGATGTTACCAGTGTGGAAAGCCAACCACATCCTTTCTCAGGATGAGTGAGTTGTCAGTGGTCACTTGATCCCATCTTTCCCCAGCTAACCCCTCCAGAGAACATGATATTAATACAACACGGGACACCTGAGTCATAATCAGGGCTTCATCCATTGATGCCATAGGCAATGTTTTATCCCAGTGTATAAAAACTACCATGAATTGCAAAGGGCTTTATGGCACATCAGCCCTGATCCACAGTGTACAGTGAATGTTATGAATAGCAGCCACAGTCTTGTTCCTCAGTGAGATAACAGGTAACTACTTTACTTACAAGAAAAGCATTATGGCTGGCACTATGCATGATTATTTCTTAAATAAAGGCATACAATTCCCCTTCATCTTTGACAGGTTTAGATATCTGCAATACAGCTAAAATGTTGACATCTAATTTCTACATCAAGCACCAGGACAGAGGAAGAGCATTCCGTCCAGCAGGTTTAATACAAAGGTAGGGGTGAACATGTTATGTTATTATTAAAAGTAATAAGAAATCAAATGTAAACTACTATCATGTCTGTGCAATTTAACAATAGCTACTTAAAGTTTTCTCACTCAGGTGAACCCTACCAGAAAGTATGCACTTAGTATATCCAGCAGGCAGACATAACATGTGTCAGTATTGTCAGATGGAATACATGCAGAAGAGTTACACCTGCCCACAAGAGATAAGAATTACCAATACTTTGCTCACAACAACACAATATGTAACTGTCAGTAGAAGGAATCAAACCCAGAACAAGAGCATAATGATTTTACAAGTCACAACTTTAACCCTATCAGCAAAAGTGCTACATTTATGAAGTGGCTATAGTACAACAGCAGAAAAAGAGCTGTGGAAGTGCACATATTTGTGTTGAGACTACACTTTGGGGCAATGCTATGAACCCTGCATTATTATGGTGCCTTCTTTCTCAGACAGCCTTACATCTGTGAGAAGAATTACATGGTGTCCTATGTTTGGCCCTGCTACACACAGACCATTGTTACAGGTATCAACAATACATTTCCAAAATGTACTAAACTACTCAGTGCTCATTACCCATTCCTGCATCCTATTGCTTATATGTATCCCATCTGAGTTTCCTACTTTGTGACTGCACTGCATAATTTGTATAAATGCATCTGTATGTTTTTCTCTCATGCTCTCTCTTTCCTAGATAGATACATAGATAGGCAGAAGCTAGATATAGAAAAGGAATAACAAATTCTAAGATATGCTCAGTTAGTACACATATTTTTATGAGGTAATAAGCAAGTGCTTTCAAGTTTAATGTGAGCTGAGTATGTGGCATTTTTTTGTTCAGCACTCAACCTTTAAACCCAGCATGTGTTGTATATTATTCAATATTTCTTTATTTTTCATATGCAGTCATTTTGAGTATTCATTTTGTTTTCTCAATGAATTTCATGCATACTACCACCTATCTACCTTTATCTATCTATCTGTCTATCTATCTGTCTGTTTATCTATCTATCTATCTATCTATCTATCTATCTATCTATCTATCTATCTATCTATCGATCTATCGATCGATCTATCTATCTATCTATCTATCTATCTATCTATCTATCTATCTGTCTGTCTGTCTATCTATCTATCTATCTATCTATCTATCTATCTATCTATCTGTGCTCTAGTTAGGTAAATTTAGTGCATAAAGTGCTTCAATGCTACTGTATCACATTGCCACTAACAGCACTATATGAGCAAAGTGATACTAACTTACTCTAATTTCTCTGCTGTGTAGTTTCTGCACCTTTAATTAACTGACTCTAAACTAGATGTTAGCTTGTGTCTGCATTTTTCTTCATATTTACACCATGCAATGTGGACCTTCTCTTTGAATCTCACTAAGAGAACACATAATCTGTATTAATATGTAAGTCTTGGAAGTCAAGGAGAATACTTACTGTAAGTGGGAAACATCAGTCTCACATTCTACCATCATGTTGCGGCTGTGGTCAGAAAAGCCTTTTACCTGGTTCATCTTATAAGTAAAGGGATTGCATCCAGAAAAAAGGAGGTTATTACCTCTCTGTACTCATTCCTTATTAGACTTATGATTGAGTATAATGCCCCGTTTGGTATGTACCTCTCCAAACACCTGCACCAACTGGAAAGGCCACAGAAATACCTCACAAGGAGAATCCATGGCCTCCAACACCTATCCTATGTGGACAGGCTTGAATTACTATCACTCTACTTGGTCTCCTACAGATTTCTCAGAGGTGATCTGTGTCTCGCCTACAAGGCAATATCGGACCCTGCCCTACTAAAGATGCTCCATATCCGTAAGTCTAACTCCTCATGCCTTACCCACTTGATGGGCCTAAATCTAATATGTGACATCAGGAAAAACCTGCTGGAGAGACAGGTTTGTCTCCCAGAGGCTGCCCCATCTCTGGAATAGACTTCCCATACATGTCAAACAGAGTACCTCACTGGCCCTCTTCAAATGTAATGTTGATGAGTGGATGGGAAACCATAAATTTGCCCCAAGGGGTTCCACCTTTGTCCCTTATTGACAGGGGCAAGAGGTGCTGACTGAGGTTTCCTTTTTGGGGATAAACTCTTTCCTAGGCTTGTAAAGGCCCCAGGGGCATTAGCCTAGTAACCTCCTATGATCCTATGATCCTATGGTAACATCTTAAAGAAGAAAATGGGAGACTAATCTTAAAATTCTGTCTTTCTGATTTCTGCCTCAACCTTTACACTTCACTTCATTGCACATACTATTTCAAGTGTTCTGCCTTGAGAACTGCCATTATTCAAGACTTAGAATTGTATATTGAATACATTTTTGACTTATGCTTCCATCGCTAGGCCCTGTTTTGTATATTTTAAGTTTATTGTTTTGTATTATTCATACTACTACCATTATTTTCAGCTGTCCTGGTGTCTGCTGTGGCAATGCACCATCTTTCTTTCACTTATCCTCTATAAAAAATGCAAGCATTTGTTTCAATGGGACTACTCACTTTCCATAATAAAATAAATAAATAAACAGTTAAATTAATAAAGAAGACTATACATGCGAATCAGCATATTTCTACAGGTAGCCTGAAAACATTTTAAACTCTTAATAAAAGGTTAACTCTGAGGAACAGATACAGATTTTTTAAGGATATTATTATTATTATTATTATTATTATTATTATTATTATTATTATTATTATTATTATTATTAATTATACATAAAGTAAATGCATGAACTGCAAGTCTGGCAGATAATGTCTAAAAGGATCACAGAAATGGAGCAATACGTTGATGCTGTTCTTCATTTGACCTCAGTTAGTTTGACCACAACATTTCTACATTGCTACACCTCTAGGTTTTGTATCATACTGTTAAATGAGAACAGTTTAGTGAAGGAACACTCAGAAAATTCAAGGGTTAGGAAATGTGGTTTAGGTTTTGTATAAAGGCTTCTGTCATGTGATTATTCAAAGCAATTTTACTGCAAAGTGAAAAACCCTATGTTTCTCAAATTCCCTGCTGCACTCCTGGCTGCCAAGACAAGCTTTCCTTTGTTCCCACAAAGCTGTTTGACAGAAATACTTTAAGCAGCTCCACAACAATTTTGGCATAAACTAACACACTTGAACAAGCATGTTGACAAGCTAACATTATATTTAAGTTTAATTAAACATTATAAATTACTGAAAAGGTTTGTTCTTTTTCTTAAAGTATTAATTTATATGTGCTTACAAGGAGTTTGAACTGATGGAACTGTCAGTGTTATTTAACATTGCCTCTGTAAGATTTGGTTTTATCTAAGCCTTTCAACAGAGTGAAACAGATTTAAAATTTATAGTATGAATAAAGTTAAACCATTCAACAGTAAATCTGTAAATATGTTAATTAAAAGCAGCGCATTTTTACTGTGCAGCAAGTTTGAAAATAAGAAACAAATGCTTATAAATCTCTGATGAAAAACAGATTATGTATCTCTATAAATATGTATCTTTTTTGTAAATTATGGGCAGGATTCACGAAGGCTTGCATGGAGTCTAAGAGTAGTGTAAGACTCCATGCAGCCTTCGCGATCCAGGAACAGCCCAAAGTCTGTGTAAGAGACCAGCTAAAACGTCTCTTACACGGAGTGGGCGTGGATAAGCTAATCACCTCACTTGCAGCCGAATAGCATGCAAATGAGGTTGATTAGCGATCCAGGAAGCCCAAAACAGCCCGTGTAAGAGCCGTTTTAGCTGCAGAAATTTACTCAGTTGACAACTGAGTACGTTTCTGCAAAAACCACAATGGAGCCATGTCAGCTGCAAATAAAGGGTGCATATGTCTCAGGCAGCATGCCAATGGCCAAATATATGGCCATTGGCAAGGTAACCTGATGCAAAAGTAATAAAAATATAATTTTTTTAACCCAGCGCAGCCCCGTGCAAACGGGCTGCGCTGTATAAAACATAAAAATGAAGGTTATAAACCCACAAATGTGGGTTTTATGCAATACATGGATTTACAATGCAGGGACCAGCAGACCAAAAACAACATGGCCACCGTTTAGTGGTTGCTAAGGGGGGAAGCTGAGTCTAAGACATGTAACTAAGCATTAGTAGGCAATCTGATGCAAATGAGTGTTAGGATACTGAATTCCACTGTCACATAGCAAATGAGCACATTCTGAGTAGTGTAAGAGTTACAGAAGGGGGAGGAACAGAGTAGGAGATAGGTGACATCACAGGGGGAATGGCAGAAAGAAATGCAGTTCATTGGAGGTCAAAGTTACATGACAGATGTCAGACACATATCATGGAAAGAGGAGTGCCACAACATAAGCATGGGAAAGTCAAGAAATCGAAGGTGTACACTGTTGCCTACACCAAAGTTTCTTGCTGGGCGTGCATGCGCATGTGTGCGCACCATGAAGTGCGTGTAAGACAGTGTGCGCGCGTGTAAGGCAGACTGAGCATGTGGGAGCATGTTGGTAGATGTTTAACACTGTTTGCGCGGGTGTGCACGCGTGTAGGGCAGACTTAGCATGTAGAAGCCTGTTGGCAGACCTGTAACACTGTTTGAGCTGGTGTGCGCGCGTTTTAACCCGAATAAGCAGATTCTGAACCGTGTAAGCATGTGTGCACACGTGTAAGCCACTGTGATCATGTTTCTGCTGGTATACATGCTGCTCCCCCCTGAGGAAACAGAAAGGAAAAAGGAAGCAACAGAATTAGTAGGAAGCTAGCAGGGAATACTGCTGGAGCTAGCAGGTGAAAACAATTAGAAGCAGGCAATTACACAGGCAGAATAGTAGCTCAGCCCAACACTTAAAAATCTGCAAACAGCAGTGCAAGATGTTTCTCTCAAGAGACACTGCAAGACAGGAGTAAGCTATTAGAAGTGAAAACTGAAAAAGCTGAACTCAGAGCAGAAATGTTAGGGGCTGCCATAGCTGTCATAATGAGACATAGGCGACTTGCTGAGGGTGGTGACAATGCAGATGGTGCCAGACAACCCACAGTGAGGAGACGGAGAAGAGGGTACAGGCCCAGGGTCACCTACCACGGGTTACATGAGCTGGAGATAGTAGAGCTATAGAGTGGACAGAGACCTCCTGCAGCAAATAGTGGAGCTGTGCAGGCCACGCCTCACACACAGAACCAACAGAGGGGAACCCATCCCAGTGGAAACCAAGGTATGTGTTGGCCTAAGAATACTAGCAACAGGTACCTTCCAGAGACCAACTGGTGATATGATGGGGATATCACAGGCATCAGCCTCCAGGGTACTGCACCAGTTCCTGGATGCCATGTCAGCACATGTCAGTGATTATGTATATTTCCCCAATGCCCGTGAGGTATTGGCCAGCAATATGCGTTTCTTCCAGCAAATAGCGGAATACCCTGAGGTAGTGGGTGCAATAGACTGCACGCACATACATATCAAAGCACTAGCAGGTGAGTGGGGTAGGGCCTACATTAACCGCAAGGGCTTCCCCTCCATCAACTGCCAGGTCGTGGCATTTGACGCAGCTGTACCAGACATTTGCCAATGGGGACATCCCACACGGACACCTAGTGGGGGATGCAGGTTATGCACTGGAGCCGTGGCTGATGACACCCATCAGAAACGCACACACACCTGAACAGGAACGCCATAATGAGGCACACGCACAAATACGTAATGTAATAGAGCATGTGTTTGGGCTGCTCAAGTCACGGTTCCGGTGTCTGGACACATCTGGTGGAGCCTTGCAGTACACACCAACTACATGTACCCAAATTGTCATGGTATGTGCTATGCTACATAATATGATCTTGCGAAAACAGCTGCAGCAGGACCAGCATAGGGCTGGGCCAAACAGCCCCCCACCATTGCCAAGGCCATCACAGGCAGAGCATGACTCGGAGGAGGAACAACCTGAGCCTGCCCCAGTAGGCAGAAGGAGGCGTGCCCAGTATGCCCTGGCCTTGGCAAAGAGGCAACACATAGCACATACACTGGCTCAGTAGGAACCCTGGGAGATACCCCCTCTGACTCACTCAAATAATAACAGGGATGCCTAAAATGACATGACCTGCTCACAAACATGTACAGGGAGTGTAATATGTGCATCCGACAGAGGCAGCCCTGCAGCACCACCTGAGGCATGAATGCCATGTGTTAAGTAATGTAACACCATGTACTATATGCACACCTGAGGACCCTGACTAACATCCTACCCTCACCAAGCATCATGCCACAATATGACAATGAGATGATCAAGTGCAATAATTGGCTGAAGTATCGCAGTTAGTCAAAGGGGATCCAATGTGTGCCAGCCTGGGATGACATGCTGAGCATGACATGATGCTCCACCCACTAGGACTGGTGTGCACCTATCAGTGCAGGCCGTATGGATACTGGCAAAGGCTGTTGTTACCCACAGCGTGCCCTGAATAGGTAAGGCTCAAAACACAAACCTACCTCCATAGGTATCAGAAGGGATAAGAACCTAGATGTCATGCTACCCAATGCCAGAAGTCGAAACAGCAAGATGCATGCAGTCTAAACTCACCCAGTATGGAGAATGTTGATATCTGTGCTGTAACAGAAAACTGGGTCAAGGCTCACAACAGCACCCTAACACTACCAGGTTACACCTCATACTGTGCTGTACAGCCTCAAAACATGGAACAAGCTACAAAAGGAGGGTGACTAGCAATAATTGTCAAGGATAACCACACCCCCATGTTGGTACCACAACAAGAAGCAGCATGGACTAGCCATGGTCAAGTAACAGTGGCTAAAACTGCCCCCCAGTTTATAGCCTGCTACAGACTACCGTCCCAACACCAGGAACTGCACCTGGTCTATGCTGGAATACATGAATATATCAAGTCCTCCAAACCACATTATATTGGGTGACTAAAAATACCCAGACACACTGGATATACAAATCCTGACCACAGTCCCTGGCCAGAAAACCACAGTGAAAAACATGTGTAAAGCAATATTTGCACTCCTCCAAACTGATGTGGAATCCATTAAAGGTCCTGTGCAGGTGCAAAATATGGGCCACACCTCAGAACCTGTAATACAGCCATTCCATGAACGCTGCCAGGAATGCTTGGATTATGCAATCCTAAATTAAAACAAGACACAATGCCATACACGCAGGCATCTGGCATGGTGGACACCAGCCATAACCAAACCATGCAAGAGAATGAGGAAGCTACTGCATAATAGAGCAAACATAAAAAATGAAGTAATCACTGATCAGTAGTATGGCAATAAAATATGTCCACACATACAATCCACTAAGGCCAGCCACAACAAGTTGAATCTGTGAATCTTGAGGCAATGTTACACCTGCCCCAAGTACACAGACAACCCCAACTCCCCAAGAAATACAAATATATGTGAGAGATGCAACCATCTATCCAAACTGGAGGCTGAGCTCCCTCAACTCAGTACTCCCAAAACTAGTCAGGAGGAGAAGGTAACCACACACACCACAAACCCAGTCCCACATAGACCTATCACAACTGCAAACCAAAGACATAAACACAGAAAAACATTCCCGGAGGCCCGAATTGCAAACACACCACACCAACAGAGGCCTCCAAAGCAGACACCCAATCAAACAACCTCCAAACATAGCACATGCAACACATAGTACACAAAGCTGGTGTGCCAAACAGTCACAGGCCAGAAGGAGAAACAACATGCCTGATACAGTTGTAATAGGTGACTCCATAGCGAGACACACTGCTGTCCCGCACACCAGACTGAACAAGGTAAAGGGTACAGTAAGCTGCCTGTAGGCTGCCACAATACGCCACATAACACAAGTATGCAGGTCACCTCAAAGCAAGTAGAAATATGATGCAGTCATAGTCCATGCTGGTGTGAATGACCTGAGATGTACCTCCCCGGACTACATGAAAAGAGACATAGATGAGCTCTCTGATTATGTAGTCCAGGCCGGTATGACACTGACCATTTTCAGCATCCTACCCTCACCAAGAATGATGCCACAGTACAAACACGGAATGATCAGTTATAACAAGTGGCATAATTACTGGTGTCATTCCAAGGGGATCCAATGTCTGTCTGCTCGGGATGTCATGCTTGACAAGCCACGCAGCTGTTCCAGGGATGGCTTGCACCTGTTACCCCTGGGCGTCTGGATATTGGATAAGGCATTTGCCACCTCCATAGAGCCTTTCGTAGGCAAGGCTGAAAAGACTAACCCACCACCCTACAAAACATAAGTGGAAAGAAACATAAGGGTAATGCTGACCAATGCCAGATGTGTAAACCCCAATATGCATGCTCCCAAGGCCATCCCCAGTATGGAGAACATCGATGTCTGTGCAGTGACAGAAACCTGCTGCAAGCCTCCTAACAGCACACCAGCACTACCAGGTTATACCACATATCATGCGTCATGGCCCCAAAACCTGGAACAAAACATAAAAGGAGGGTGAGTACCCATATTCAGCACAGACACCCATACGTCCAGGTAACTGACACTGCACAAGGCATTGGAGTCCACCCATGTGCAACTAACCGTAGGCAAGACTGCTGTACAGTCTGTAGCATGCTACAGACCACACTCTCACACACAGGAACCCCAACCAGCCGTCCTGAAGACACTGGACAGTATGAATGTCCCACCAAATACCAAACAAGGTACTCACAAATTACCACATAGGTGGTAAACCATTATGTATGGAAGGAGTAATCAGGGACCTAGGGACACAAGTGGACAGTAACCTGTTATGTGACACTCACATTGCCAACGTGGCTAGGAAGACTGTCTACATTGGACACCGTATCATGAAAGGATTCACATCTACGTCAACAGAGGTCATTGTGCCCCTATACTGTTCTCTTATCACACCCATAATCTAGTACAATGCCTCATATGGGATGTACCTTACCTGACACCTGCAGCAGTTAGAAAGACCTCAAAGGTACCTCACCAAGAGGATAAAGGGTCTCAAATATATGTCATATGCTGCCTGGCTGTAGACACCTCAGCTGAATGCAGTCACATACTGCCTACACAGAGGCATTGCATGCCTTTTGTACAAGGCCATGTCCAACACAGGAGTAATGGACATGCTCCACCCCAGAAAACTCAAAGCCACCGGAGCTGTGAGAGTGAGAGATGTCAACCTCAACACATAATGAAATAGGATGTGCTGGAGGGACAGATACATAACCCAGAGGCTCCCTACACCCTAGAACAGAATCCCACTCCATGTTAGGCAGAGCCCCTCACTGACACTCTTCAACAGGAATCTTGCCAAGTGGATGGATGATCGTAGAGTTACACTGGGGGTCTTCACTGTGTCACGTCCAGACAGAGGCACAGCAAAACAAATCATAAATGGCCATAATATTCACATAGCAAGGGGTGGCGAAAGCCACACACACTCTGGCTAGGCTAACAAATGCCCTAGGGTGGATAGCCTAGTATGAACCTATGAACCTATGAAGATACAAATTGTACAGGACACTAAGGATAATCCCAAGGCTTCCACAACTGATGGTAGGAACCGTGTTGGGAATTCACAGATATGCTCTGAATCACACAAATATCACAAACAACATACCAAACACACACACATATTGCCAACATACATCCTGACAGGTGCAGTGCAACCCCCAGAATGCAAAATATCTGTCCCAGCCGTCTGCTGGCACCGTGACATTGCAGATGCTGAGGTAACAGCCAGCATCTACAAAGCAAAACACACAGCAGCAATGGTATGAGATGGTGTCCTAGGCTGAGTCCAACATGGACTCCAAGACGAATGGAATGCCAAATCACACTACTGCTCAATGTCAGCCTTACCACAGGATATGTACCCAAAGAGCAGTGTACAACAACAGTGGTCCTTCTCAACAAAGGTGTTGCCTGAATGGATACTGAAAACTACCACCCCAGAATCCTGAGAAGCTCAGTCTGCACAGCTATGGAAAGGATCAGCATGTACCGCAGACATAAAGATATTGGGGACCTACTGACACCGGACCCTACCCAGTGTGGCTTTCTTAAGTGCAGATCCTGCTCCTAAACATGTTTGACTCATTTGAAACAGTCATTAAGGTCATTGATGAGGGCAATGTGGTCCACATAGCGTAGCTGGACCTTGCAAAGGCTTCTATACAATACCCTACGTGTTCATTATAGATATGCTCACCAGCTTAAATATAAACCCCTATGTCAGTAGAGGGGTTGCAAACCAGACCAAGGACAGAACAGACATGGTCAGACATGCTGCAGCCATGTCAGACAACAAGCCAGATATAACTGGCATCCCACAAGGCTTGGTCCTGGGATCTCCCTCGTCTGGTATATATGTCCCATAGGTACAGGCCAACATGGAAGGACTGTGTCTGAACATGTTTGCAGAGGATTACAAACTGCTCACCATATATGAACCTCCAGCTGACACAAGCATCCCACAAAAGGGCCACATAGAAACAGACAACTGGTGCCATAGCCATGTCAGCAAGCTAATTGCAGAAAAGTGTATAGTCAACCCCCGTGGATATACAGTAAGTGCCCACCAATTACCACATAGGTGTTAACCCATTACGTACTTAACATGTAATGATAGACCTGTGGACACAAGGTGATAGATATCCTGCATTGGACAAACATGTGGCTGTAGTGTTCACAGAAACATACCATACACCCACCTAATCATGAAGGTTGTCAGATCTAGATAAGGGGAGGTCATTGTGGCTCTGCAGTCATCCTTCATCAGCGTTACAATTGACTACAATAGCCCCTGTGGGATGTACCTCAGCAGACACCTCCATCAACTGTAAAGTCCCCAACAATACCTCACCAGGAGTATCAAAGAGCTTGCACAGATGCCATGTGTTGCCTGATTAAATAAACTGCAGCTACACACACTGCCATACTGCCCACCCAGAGGCAAGCTGTGCCTGATGTATAAAGCCATGTCCAAGCTGGTATCAATAAACATGCTGCACCTTGTACAATCTGAATGGCAGTGAGCTATGCACATGAGAGACCTGAACTCCAGCACTGACTTACATAGGACAAGCTGTACTGCATGATCCATAACACAGAAGCCACCCCCACCCATGAGTAAACTCCCAGTACAGGCTATCCATAGAGTCACTCATCGATTCTCCTCAAGAGGAATCTTGATGAGTGGATGGGAGATGGTAGCTTTACCCTGGGTATAACTGTTATGTCACAGGTAGACAGAGGCACAGTATACTAACCATGACATATGTCATGGCAAACTCCACTTACAATGTGTGTCAAAGGACAAACACACTCTCCGACTAGCATTAGAAATGGCCTAGGGCACATCGCTAGTGTTTGCAAATGTACACCTATGTTGAATCCTGCAAATGCTCAGTGTGTGTGTGGGTGTGTGTGAGTGGGGTTGGTGTGTGTGCAAGTCTGTGTGAGGGAAATGTCCCTTTTGGCAACTGGGAAAACACAATACAGGATGCACATTCCCTTTTCTAAACACTGATGATGTCAGCACCCTATAAGTACAGCAGGAGAAGGGAAACCTCTCAGTAATGCAAATAGCGCGCTCCGCTAATGCGTCTGTCTTGAGTGTCATAACATAGTCAGGTAGGGGTTTGAATCCTGCAAGTGTGTATGTTTGGATGAGGGGGGTTAGTGTGTGTGTGAGGGAAATGTCCCTTTTGGCAACTAGGAGAACAGACTACAGGATGCACATTCCCCTTTCTAAACACTGATGATGTCAGCACCCTATAAGTACAGCTGGAGAAAAAAAACCTCCCAGTAATGCGAATAGCGCGCTCCGCTAATGTGTCCGTTTCAAGTGTCATAACGTAGTTAGGTAGGGGTTTGAATCCTGCAAATACTCGGTGTGTGTGAGTGGGGTTGGTGTGTGTGCAAGTCTGTGTAAGGGAAATGTCCCTTTTGGCAACTGGGAAAACACAATACAGGATACACATTCCCCTTTCTAAACACTGATGATGTTAGCACCCTACAAGTACAGCAGGAGAAGGTATGTGGCATGGACAATGTCTGAGTCATATGTGTCCATTCCTCTGACTGACCTGTATGCTTGTGTTATGTGGTGGACCATAGCGCCCCATGGGCATATCACTGTGACCTTCACCTTGTCCAGCCTGGTGAGCGTGACCACACTGTACCAGACAATAAAGGTAGCTAACACAACTGTGGCAGGTGTGTTGTCTAGCCGTACAGGCTGTGACTGTTTGGCACACAGGATTTGTGTGCTATGTGTTATGTGTGATGTGTTCAGGCATAACGTATGCCTGTGTG
The DNA here is from genome assembly GCF_019279795.1 of Protopterus annectens. Classification (NCBI taxonomy): domain Eukaryota; kingdom Metazoa; phylum Chordata; order Ceratodontiformes; family Protopteridae; genus Protopterus; species Protopterus annectens. Next base: position 1,109,113,663 of record NC_056739.1, read on the forward strand.
CCAGCTGCAGAGGTGTGTGCCGCTCAGGCAGGATGCTATTCTAAGGCTCCACGAATGGCCCAGTGTGTACGTGCTTGTATTGCTGTCAGTGTAGGTCTACATCAGACTGGTATTGTAGTCACTTTAGTATTGCATGCCACCTGACAGGTTATGCCAGTACTGGGTTCAGAGTGCTTAGTCCCCAGTTTGGCTATGTGGTTCCATCTCATACATGTGTTGTACGTCCATGTGTAGGGGAAGGTTGACTGTGTACATGTGGCAGCTGTGACATTGCCACATGACCCACATATTCCACAACTGTACCATAGAGGTGACTGACAACTGACCTTTGCACATGCTACCATAGTATTGTGATTGCCATGGTGATTAACAGCACATAGGGCCAATGGGGAACAAGGTACATAGGTTCATAGGTTCATAGCTTCATACTAGGCTATCTGCCCTAGGGCATTTAAGAACCTAGCCAGAATGTGTTTGGCTGTCACCATCCATTGTAAATATATCTTGCCATGCCCTTTTCCGAGGTTAGTATACTGTGCCTCTGTCTAACAGTGACACAGAAGTGATACCCAGGGTAAACCGACAATGTCCCATCCACTCATCAAGATTCCTCTTGAAGAGAGTCAATGAAGGACTCTGCCTAACCTGGACTGGGATTTTATTCCAGAGTGAAGTGAGCCTCTGGGTTATGAATCTGTCCCTCCAGCATGTCCTATTTATTTCATTGCTGAGGTTCAGGTCTCTCAAGCATGTAGCCCAATGGGATTTGGATATTCTCAGGTGCAGCATGCCCATTAATTCCGGGTTTGACATGGTGTTATACATTAGGCACAGATCACCTCTGAACAGGCGGTATGCCACTGAGTAGAGCTGGGGTTTCTTTAACCGGTCAGCATATGGCATCTGTTTGAGCCCTTTGATCCTCTTGGTGAGGTACTTGTGGGGTCTTTCCAGTTGCTGCAGGTGTCTGGTAAGGTACATCCCAACAGGGGGATTGTATTCAATTATGGGCCTGATGAGGGATGAGTAAAGAGGCACGATGTCCTCACCTGATGTAGATGTGAATCCCTTCATGATGGGGTGCGCTATATACAATGCCTTTCTAACCACTTTGGCCACGTGGTTGTCAAATGAGAGATTGCTATCAACTTGTGTCCCCAGGTCCCTAATTACTTCTTCTGTACATAATGGAGTACCACCTATGTGGTACTTTGTGGGCACTTTGTTTTTGCCAAAGGGGATGACTATACACATTTTTGCATTCAGCTGGAGGCCATGGCTCTGGCACAAGTTGTCTGTTTCTCTGAGGACCCTTTGGAAGATGCTTGTGTCGGCTGGAGAGTCGATTATGGCGGCCAGTTTGCAGTCATCTGCATATTTGGTCAGCCACAGTCCTTCCATGTTGGCCTGTACCTCCGATAAATATATACCAAACAAGAGAGGTCCCAGGACTGAGCCTTGTGGGACACCACTTGTAACTGGTTTGGAGTCTGGCATGGCTCCAGCAGTTCTAACCATGTGGGTTCTATCCTTGAGCCAGTGTGCAATCCATCTAGTGACATAGGGGCTCATATTTAAGCTGGTGAGCTTCTCTAGAATGCCCGAGTGGGGTATTGTTTTGAAGGCTTTTGCGAGGTCCAGGTAGGCTGTGTGGACCACCTTCCCCTCGTCAATGGCCTTGGTGACTATTTCAAAGAAATCAACCAGGTTTGAGAGGCAGGATCTGCCCTTAACAAAGCCAAACTGGGTATGAACCAGTGTCTGTAGGTCCCCAATATCTATATTTATGTGGTCCATGATGATCCTTTCCATAGCTCTGAAGACCAAGCTAGTGTGGCTTATGGGGTGATAGTGTCCAGGATCCGTTGAGGCACCACCTTTCTGTAGAGGGACCACTGTTGCTGTACGCCACACTTTGGACACATATCCTGTAGTAAGGCTGGGATTGAACAGTAGTTTTATGTTTGGTTGTAGCACGTCTTGGAGGTCATGTAGGACACAGCCCGGGACACTGTCTCATCCCATTGATGCAGTGTGTATTGCTTTGGAGAGGGCGGCTCTTACCTGAGCATCTGAGATGTCAGGGGGGGGCAGCACTCTGCTGGGATACATATTTGCCCTTTCGGTGTGGAGGGGGGTGAGAAGTTTGCACTGAACCTGTCAGCTAGAATGTTGGCAATGTCTGTGGGTTTGGTGTTTCTATTGACATTTTGGACTACCTCTGAGCATATCTGGGAATTATCACCCAGGTTCCTAACATAACTAAAGAAAGCCTTGTGATTATCCTTAGTGTCCTGTGCAATTTCTCTCGATGCTGGCCTTAGAAAATCTTATGAGTGCCTGTAGTTATTTGCTAATACTGATCAGTGATGCCTTCCCTTTTTGGGATTTTGCTGTATCATTTAGTAGCTTCCTCCTTCTACTGTGTAGTTTGTTTATGGCTGGGGTCCACCAGACAGGACGTCTGCCTTTGAAGGATTGGGTCTTGGTTTTATTCGGGATCACATGACCCATGCATTCCTGAAGGTGTCCATAGAATGCGTTTATAGAGGAATCTGCGGTCTGGTCTGTAGTTTCCACAGGCCCGGGGCTTTGAAGGTTTCCACCTCAGTTTTGAGGAGTGTGAATTTGCTTTAGAGAAGTTGTTCACTGTGGTGTTCTGGGCAGGGGGTGGGGTCGGGATGTGAATATCCAGTGAGATTAGTTTATGGTCCGATCTTACCAGTGAGGGATACACTTCTGGTCTGGAGCATAGAGTCCCCATGTTGGTGATGATCAGGTCCAGTATGTTTCACCTTCTTGTGGGAGTGGTAACAAGTTGTTCAATAGCATTTGAGCTCATATATTCTAGGAATCTTTGGCCTAGGATGTTGGAGCTAGAGTCATGCTCCCAGACCATGTTTGGGTAGTTGACGTCGCCCAATATAATGGTGTTTGGAGAGAGCTTCATATTTCCACTGCTCACAGGACGGCCGAGTGCAGTTCTTGGGTTTGGGAGGGTGGTCTGTAGCAGGCTATAACCTGAAAGGCAGTTTCACCCATTGTTAGTTGCACATGGATAGTCTCTGATGCTTGGTGCTTTGCCACCAACCTGGAGGGGTGGGTATCTTTGATGAATATCAATACTCCCCCTCCATTTGTGGTTCTTCCAAGTTTTGGGGCTGAAAAGCATGGTATGAGGTATAACCTGGTAGTGCTGGGGTGCTCTCGGTAGCCCTGAACCAGACATCTGTTACTGCACAGATATCGATGTTCTCCATGCCAAGGAGAGTTTCGGGTGCATGCATCTTGAGGTTTAGACTTCTGGTGTTGGGTAGCATTACTCTTAGTTTCTTATCCCTTGTGATACCTATGAAGGTGGGTTTATCATTTGAGCCTTGCCTAACATAGGCACTATGGGGGTAGCAAGAGCCTTTGCCAATATCTGAAAGCCCAGGGGTGACAGGTGCAAGCCATCCCTAGCGAAGCAGGTGGTTCAACAGAAGATGAAAATGTGAGGGTGTAGTGCCTGTGATTAGTTAGCAGTAGCATATATGACTGGTCACGTGGACAAATGCCAGGTAAGTCATATGCAATGTGTCACAGGCAACGTACATGCGAACAGGACAAACAGTGACATTCTGTCAAGTGAGACATGGACATACATATAGTAAGCCATGCAGATGTCACTAGGAGTCCACAGAAGCTCTGTAACTATGCATTGCAGGTGGGATCAGTATTCCAGGGTAATTGCAAGCAAACATGCATGCAAACAAAGCTACAGTAAGCAGGGCTGCATGTAGTCCATTGTACAACAAACAAGCTCTACCACTTCCAGTAGGTAACACTGCAAATATGCAGGCACTGTGCACATGTACATGGAAATACACAGGTCAGATGGCTAGGGTCCAGTCTCAGCGCACAAGTGTACAGACCATGTACTGTCAGGATGTACAATAACTGGATGGAAACCCATGTGCTCATACCTGCAGTAATACACATGTCAAATAACAGACACTGAGCCTTCACTCAGTGGTTCCATACGTAGTAGGATGTGTGCTACCTGGCCTGCCACCACAGTATCCCTGACATGTATGGGGACTCTCCCTCCTGTGACAGTTAGTTTTGTGTGTTGGGGCTGTCTAGCATGGTATGAGATGTGAGCTTGCAGTGCTAGGGTGCTCCTGTGTGTCCTGTACCAGTCGTAGTACTGCACACATATCAACATCCTCAAACATCCGCATTGCAAAGTCCAGTGTGGGCAACATGCCACTTGCAGTTTACATGTCCATCATTGCGTATTAATACATTCATTACCTTATCCCCTGTGCTACCTATGTATGTAGCCTTCTGTTGACATCCTTACCACCAGTATGCCAACATGTGCAGATGATACACTATGGTACTTACCATGGGTGTAGACAACAGTACATGATAATCACACCCTTACTGCATCAGGCATGCTGTGATATACCCACAATTAATTCAGCACACAGTACTGTTAACAACATGATACTATTACTACACGTCTATGTAGTCACCCTGTGCATCAGCAACATGTTAACCTGTACCTTCACTGATGTTACAGATTGCAGGAGGTGGCACAGTTTCATCATATGCACAGGGTGTGAACTTGGTATGCCTGAGTCAGCCACCGATACCACCGATTGACATGTATGTGTATGTGTGTTGGTGAGGGACAGCAGTACAAGGTGGGGCAATGTTGATGCAGTGTGTGCATGTATGCGGTAGCCCTAGGTGTTGTCAATTCGCATGTGTGTATGGATGCACACAGTTCCACCTCATGGCTGCCATATACTGGTGTTTGTGGACAGCCACAGACTGTACCTGCAAGGTCATACAGATCAGTGTCTCTGGCCACGGACACGGTACCTGTGCCTTGCAGGAGTGCTATGGACCGCATCCGGTACTAATCCAGACTGGCTACTGTCATCAGAAGCAGGTGTTCATTGACTGGACACAGATCCCTGTCGGGCCTGGCCAGAGCCACGTGCACGTGGTCTCCTGGGGCGGTCTGATGACAGCACAGACCCAGCATTGCTGGGGCTGCTGCTGGCACTATGGGGGCAGCCGCGGCCCTGTTGTCGTCCGCGATGACTGCAAGCTGCTGCTGTTGCTGGCATACACCCACGTCGACGCCTCAACCATCCAACATCGCCCTGGTTCATGGACATGTAGTTGTGGAACCGGTCTAATATGTCCCCACAACGTCTGTCTATGACATCGGTGAAATTACGGATGGCAGCCGCAATGTCACGCATACTGTCAGTCATGGCTGTGCGACATGCTGTCAGCTCCCTCAGACCCTGCCTGGTGTACCGTTCCATACGTGACTGTGCCTGCATGACAGCCCGAAACATAGCTGAGGTTGTAAGACCTCTGTGGGTACGTCTGACAGGGGCAGTACGCCCACGGATGCTCCCACGAGAACCCCTGGACATCTGTCTGTGTGGTACCATCTCTGGGCCATGCCCATGGCTGCTGTGTGGGGAGGCATGTGCCACAGATACCACATTACCCTGGTCAATGCCCACTGTATGCTGTCCATCACCTAGGGACATAGGTGACAAACGGTGTATTGGCAGGATAACTGTGCGCATTGATGGGGTCGAAAGCTGTGTACTGTCAATTGGCTGACCAATGGCGGACCCTGGCATACCTTCCTGTGCCATTACACAGATGTCATCATTATCAGTACCCATGGCACCTGATTCAGGTTCCCTGCTGCATGACACCAGAGCAGCACCAGAACCTGTGGGAGGGAAACAGGAAACACAGTTTACAATGTCTACACATTACCAGTGATGCACACATCCACACATGCACAGGTCCAGACATGCACACATGCACACATGCACACATGCACACATGCACAGGTGCACACATGCACAGGTGCACACATGCACACATGCACAGGTGCACACATACACACATGCACACGTGCCCACACGCACAGGTGCACACATGAACACATGCACACATGCGCACATGCACACATGCACACATGCACTGGTGCACACATGCACACATGCACACATGCACAGGTGCACACATGCACACATGCGCACATGCACACATGCGCACATGCACACATGCACACATGCACACATGCGCACATGCACACATGCACACATGCACATGCACACATGCACACATGCACACATGCGCACATGCGCACATGCGCACACGCACACATGCGCACATGCACACATGCACACATGCACATGCGCACATGCACAGGTGCACACATGCACACATGCACACATGCACAGGTGCACACATGCACACATGCACACATGCATACAGTTGCACACAATTGTACACTACTCAGTATGCGTGATATCAACACACAGACACAGACACACCTACATGCATACAAAGAGCACTACTAAGTGAGCCTAATATTACTATTACTATCAAGACTATTACAGGTATTGTTAATATACACTCACCAGCATGGATAGGCTGCATTGCTGTTACACCGGAGGGACCTGCAGACGTGAAGAAACTAATGTCAGTGGGCACAACTGTGCCATTGTTACTGAGTATGATGCAGGTCAGTAGTACAACAGTCGCCTTTCACAGGTCAGCTGCTAATATTGAGGATATCACACTTGCACATTAAATACTATGGTGACAGCTACAAACCAAGGACACACCTCACACATGCATTAACTACCAGTGTACACAACAGTCAACTATACATATGGCATATTACCTGCATGCTCACTGTCTTGCTGCTGCGTGGCTCCAGCCTCCATCATAATGCATGTCTGCTGCTGTTGTTGTTGCTGGCGGACTGGAGCCACTACACTCATGAGTAGTCCCTCCAGTCTGGTGAGTGGGGGATGTGTAGCCACCCCACCATCTGTGGCGACCTGTTGCCTGTGGATACCCGATGCACGCTGACGGACATTTCTGATTAAATCACTGCAGTGATGTCGTACCTGCTCATATGTCCTATTATGCGTGCCTATGTCATTTACCCGACGGACCAGGTCTTGCCACAGTGCAGCCCTCTCCTGCTGATTCTGGCTGGTGCGGGAAAAGAGTATTGCATAATCCCGCACCAGGCTCTGTTGTATCTCCTCATCCTCAGCTGTGGAGTAAGTGGAATTCCGTGGGTGAGCCATGTACCTGAAAAAGAAAATAACCTGATATCAGCAATATATGTCAGCAGAATTTGGCACACATACTACACATGCTACTCGACTGTTATGATACAACATATCTCACATATATAGCATCTGTCTGTTTATTGGTGGATACACATGTAAATGGCCAGGTATCAGTGCTCAGCCAGCAACTGTGCAACAGTACCTGGCACACTCCATACGACATACTACCAAACCCCAGCAGTCAGAACACTGATTCAGGTCCAGAGCACCTCCTCACTCTGGAGATTTGTATCTAGGTACTGTATGGCCTACATCATCAACTACTGTGAGCTGACCACACACTAATTGCCCTGGATATACATATCCCACCTCCACCACCAGCACAAACGACTATAATGAATAACATTGCAGATGCAAACTTTACACTTTGTAACAGTGACATGGTATCCTTTCAGCCCACTGGGCCAGTGGCAGATACAACCCACAATGCTGACCCCTACACAAATGCTTTCTACAGACATCTCCGAGAATGCATGGATCATGCAATCCCATATATGACCAAGACACTCTCCACAAAGGGACAGCATACTGTCTGGTGGACCCCAGCCATAGACAGATTGTATTACAAAAGATGGAAGCTACTGCAAGACAGAGCATAATTCCATAAAGGGAAGGCATGTCTGAGCAGCACTAGTAAGGATCTATTTTCCATCATACAAACATCCATGGGCAACTTTGAGAGGGAAATCAAGAGGGACAGTACAGATAACCAGAAGGCCTTCTTCAGTTATGTTAGCAACCTGGTCAGAATCCATCCTCTATGCCCATAGTTAGTACACAACAACAAATATTTCACTGAAACCACAGATATTGACAACATTGTGGCAGACAGGTTCAGTGCAGGTGTCACCCCCTCTCCCCAAAATAAGACATAGTTATCCCAGCTGACTGTAACCTCCCTGTCATCACAGATGTCCAGGTGAGAGCCGCCCTCATGAAAGCAGAATACACAACATGACTGGGACCTGATGGTATTCCCAGTTGCATGCTACATAAACTCTGACAGGAGCTAAACACACATATAGAAGTGCTATGTAACACTATCCTGACTACAGGATATGTACCTGTACACTGGCACACAGCAGCAGTGGTTCCACTCCACGAAGGAGGCACCTCAACATACCAATACAATACAACACAATACATTACATTACAATACAATACTATACAATATGCTATTTCCCCTGGGACTACAGCAGCATACTGTTCTGCTACCCTGACCATTGTGACACATGTGGTGTGATGGTACCTGCTGCTGTCACACAGCTACACAGGGTGACTCATATGGCATATTACCTATCTGACTAACATTTAGCAGGGGTATGTGTGACATGTACTCATGGGGAGTCTTGCTTCTTAACACTGTGTGGTTTATTGCAGGGTATGTCTTATCTGTGGGTAGGAACTTTTACCTACACATGTGCTCTCTATTGCAGTGGCATGGACGACACACAGCAGTCATTTAGGTTGTGGATGGTGTGAGGTGTTACTACGGTTGTTGGACATCTGTCATGGGTGTGACTTATGTATGTAAATCCGGGAGTGGTAACCTCTATGTGGGTAGTATGTGTGTACTCTGTGGTGTTGTCAGTCACTGTGCATTGGTAATGTGTTTGAGTGCATTGTCACAGTGTTGTACATGTCACTGTGTCCTTCTCCATATCTGTAACTGTCATGTGAGGTCCATACCATGGCATCCATTATGTGGTGTGGAGGGGTACACCGACCTACATGTCCATAGCTGACACACCATGTCTGCTGACACATACCATGTGCAGGTATTCCAGGAATAGTGTGCCACTGTGAATATCATTGGGGGCACTACTGTACACATTTATGACCCTGCTCACCCCTGACACATGCAGTGGTGGGCAGCCAATCACATATCTGGTGGTTACTGGTGTAGGTGATTTGAAATGGGGTATGGTACTCCGGTTTTGACACTGGTGTTCACTCCATGCCTTTGTCACCAGGCACCTGTTGCAATACATCTGTACACATGTGCCTCACTCAGAATATATATACATCTCTCTCTCTCTCTCTCTCTATATATATATATATATATATATATGTATATAGATATATCTATATGTATATATATATATATATGTCTGTATACATATACACATATATATATTGATGTACATATATTGATATAGATATGGAGAGGTGGGGGGGACACAGAGGGGATGAGAGTGACAGAGGGGGTGGGACAGGGGGTGTTGAGGTCGTCATATACAGTCATACCTGTAGATAGTCAGATCAGTCTGTCTATGTATATGTATCTACATATATCTATATCTGTATGTGTGCATTACATATATATGTTTGTACATATTCTATCTATCTACATCTGTCTATGTATTCCTACATCTCTCTCTATGTATGTATACATATATGCATATTATATATATATATATATATATATATATATATATATATATACATACAAACATACATATTTTGACATACATACGTATCCATATGATAGACAGGTATATCAACATGTTTGTCTACCATACTGTATACACACACTAACATACTGCTAAACATACATAACTGTGAAACCTACTTTGTACATTGCACTACAACCTACAGTCAACCTACATTGATATGTGCACATAGATGCTCTCACATACAAATGTATGTACAGCCTTCACTGATAGTTGTTGTATGTCCCCTGCCCTTTACACATCTTCATATACATATGGATACAGACCAATGACACATATGGAGGGTTCACAGTATGTAGACCTTTATAGTATTACTTTACATTACCTGTGTTTGGAACAGCTGCTTGTGTTGCCATCTGGTTTTCTGTCCTGCTGCTCCACTTGCCAGTTGTCAGCTTTCAGGTGGCTGTTGCTGAACAGTTTTGTTTGTGTCTGCTTAATTTCAATTTTCTCTGTCTGTCTCTCTCTCTCTCTCTCTCTCTGTCTGTCTGTCTCTCACGTCCTCCTCAGGGTGCAATGAAAGTATTGCATGTGTGTACTGGGAGTACAGCATACTTTTGTAGGTATCTGCATATGTCCATGTGATGGCCTCTGCACCAATTGTTAGCCAGCATTTGCTAATTGCATGCAGCCAGTTGTGTACTGATTGCAGTTCTCACTGTGATTTCAGAACAGTGCTATAAAAAGGTATGTGAGATAGGCATAGCCCTTTCAGATTTTAAGGGCAGGGACCATGCTGGTATGCTGTGGACAATGTTCTGTGAGTGTAAAGGTTGGTATCTCTCTCATATTTCCAGCTGTGTTGTAGATTAACATTCCTCCATTCATTTCTCCAGTTTCCTGTACTAACTGTGTATGTACACTGACACCTACAACTACTACTACTGTTAATGTGTGTGTGTGTGCTTTCCTTTCACTTTTGCTTGCACTTTGTTGCTAAGGCTTCAATATTTGCCCTTTACAGTCACTACTTGTATGCCTGCTAGGTGTCCTGACTGTAGTGTGCTGCTGTAGCTTTCCTATTTTCCATGTAAATTCACACCTTGGAATGCTTGCTATATCTGCTAGGGTGTTACAGCATGCAGTGTGGTCTGGCCATGGTGTGGGCCTTGACATCTATTAGGGTATTTGAGTATGCTGCTGAGCAGGCCCCAGAGACTCTCAGGTTCATCTGTTATCTGCCTCATGGAATGGTACATATCAGTGGGGTACACCCATTAAAGTGTCTGGTATGCTGCAGCATATGTATTACTACACTTATTCTGCCATGCAAGTGGTGAATACTTTCAGGACTCCATAGTTACCCTTGCATGTGTTGTTACACCTTTCTGCCTACTGTTTGTACATTTCACATGGAGTCTGTGGGGCATCCCTGTAAGTCATTCACTGTTGCTATGTCTAGGCTCTTAACTATTCAAATATGGTGGTGGCAGACCTCTCATGTGTACAAATATTTGCAGGTTGTCCACATTTCTGCCTCATATTTTGGTCAATATCTCATGCACAGCTTTTTCTGGCAAATCACTCTGGGCTCAAGTCAGAATATAGTGACAAACATTCAAGTTTCAGACTTCATACCCTTCCAAACATCCCACAAAATGCAGACCCTGTTACTCTCTGAACTGTCTGCCTTTGTTGTAACATTATTTGTAATGTGTCCCTGGTTTTGGGCCTTTGCTCTACATATTTTATTACTTGGTCCGGATGTGTTCCTGTAAGAGGTTGTGGGGTATGGGCAGTGATTATCCTGCTGTGAGTATGTGTGTGGCTTGCAAGGTGCTACAGTGACATTATTACCTTCTAGCTACCAACTAGCATGGCTGTTTCTGTTCACACACTACTATTATGGAAATCCACTAGTTTTGACAGTAATTCTAAATGACATGCTTTGTGTACTACACATCCTATATTCCCTTTACATTCATTCCAACTATTACATGATATATTTATTTTAGCACAATGTTCTTGTATAACAGTCATGGCTTAGTGGTAAGTCATGCAGATTACTGTTTCCAAAGTCCTGGGTTCGGGACTGACAGTGGGATTTTATTTTGCTTTTGAACTGACTACAGGACCTGTCAATCAGAATGACTAAGGCACTTTTAAGCAGTTGTAACCGGGTTAGCGCTGGTTTGCGCGGAGCTCACACATGAGCACTGACGTTTAGCTCCGCGCACACACGCGCACAACCGCTTACAACCGCTTAAACGTGCTCACTCTTGCGCACACCCGCACTATTTTCTTTGAAAGAAATGAAAATGGGGAGACAGGAAAGTGGTGAAAAAGGGGTCACAAAGAGGGTAAGACAGTAGGGAAACAAGCTTGGGTTTTGCAGGAGGGATGTAGGTAAGGCCCATAGCTGCCCATTTCTTCATCAGCAACAGCTGTGCATATGTTTGTAATTTGGTGTGACATTTGATACCTTCCACCCCTGAGAGAGGTGTAAGGACAACAATAATACTTGTTGTACAGCCAATTGTAATTGATAGTTTCCATGTTTGGTAGACATATGTGCGGAATGGGCAGCTATGTATGGGGCGTAATTTTTTTGTGGGTACAGAGTGCCCTTTTTTTTTTTTTCAGGTGAGAGTGGTATGTCAGGTGAAGGAAGTCAGTATAGCTGGGGAGGTAGTTTGGGTAGGTCAACAGACAAGACAAACAAAATGCATACAGGGGCGGTGTATGACACGTGTGGGGGGTTACACAATTGACGGGGACGGAGGTTTGGATATCCAGAGCCCATGAGCCCACAGATGGCAACAATGGAACTGATATCCCCACCCATGGGCAGTTGCCACTGTTCCTTCACTGCCCAGGATGGGGCTGTGCTGGGGGCTGTGTAGGCCGGGCAACAGGCATGCCCGTAAGTTGTGCCACCTGTGCCTCAAGCTGGCGTAGGGGCTCAAGAACAGAGTCCCGGATCTCCCTACGCACCACAGTCCGGATGCTACGGAGGGTGAGTGGTGGTTCTCCTCCGGCCACACTTGCAGAGGGGGGATGGGCCCCATCCCCTGCAGCGCTTCCACCCGCAGGTGGCACAGGGCCACCGGAGGAGGGTCCAGACTGGACACTAGTGCCAGGTGCACTTGCCAGCTGAGGTGGGAGAGGTGGGTCTGCTGGAACCCGCCTTCCCTGTCGTTCTATGTTTTGCATTATGTCATGACAGTTTGGGTTAGTAACATACAATACCATTCGCAATTAGTTGTAACAGCATGCATTAGTATTCCCATTAACCAAATACCCAGATATTCACACCATTGAACAGCAAGCATAACACATGCATAATTTGAACAGCAATACACAGTCCAACAACATGCAGGGTTGATTGATGGCAACAGGCCATCAGGTTTGGATGTATGAACAGGGCAGATGCATCAACGGACATGCAAATATTTATGACCCATCAGGACAAATGTCCAGGGGTGTTAATTGTGATTGCACATACCATTTTCACGTGGAATGTATTATATGTGGTTATAGGGTGGGGTGAAGAAAATATTATTAACACCTTCGAATACCAATACATATGCTGTACATTTCTAATAGCTACAGATATATACACACTACTGTTCTAACTACAGTTCCCTATATGATAACTACTTCAATTTGGTGATAGGACTGTTACTGCTATATCAATATACATTTTATTGTTATTCATACACATTCATATCTGGCTTTGTTCAGCTACATCATCCTGCTACATTTGCTTTATATAGCTATAGACAACTCTGGATGTTTGATATTTCAGACAATCATACTATCTGCATATTGCAGACTGAGAGCAACATATCCAGATTTTGGGATACACATTCCAGCTGCAGCAACACTTTGGACACATTTCGCAGTTTGGTTCCACTTGTCACATTCATTTCATTCTGTACTGACTGCAGTATACTTTATACAGGGGTTATTACTACTTTATTGGTGGATTCATAACTCTTTCTCACACCCTCTCACTTGTTTTCATTTTACTATTCAGGATGGTACTTACTTCTAGGCTTTATTGACATGTTTTACCTGTAGTTATTACAATCCTTTCCAGCAGTCTCACTTCTGTCATGTTTCAGTATTTCAACAGGGATATATTTCACACATGTGAGTTGCTCATCTTCTGCAGCTGTACTTTTCAGCCTGCTGCAGGTTGTGCACTATGATATTATAGGTGGGGCATCTTTATTTCAGACTTTATTTCAGACATTTTCATTTTTCTGTTTGGATTTCAGACTGCAACACACTTTTGTAATCAAGCAATACTTGCAAACACGTTTACACTGTTACTTGCACATTTTATTACTTAGTGACTACACTGCACTCTTTTGCTAACTGTCATACTTTTATATTTCTTTACAGTTACTGGGAGTGGATTACTGACCTGCCTGGTGGCGCAACTGCACCAGCCTATCGCCATAGGCTCTGCGGTTCACAGAACGGACACCTGCAGCTGTAAAATAAATGAAGTAATATTGGAATACACATCTCCATAATATCAGATAATTTAATTTCTTACATACATAATTAAATGTAACTTACTCAGTAGTGGGGCGTTGAACATTTGCTGGGCCTCCTGGATCCAAAGGTTCAATTGGTCCTGCTTGTGTCTCTTCAGGTCCGCATGGTGGTGATGGACCTGCTCACCAGTCCTTGGAATCCCTGTGGCACTGGTAAGATTATGAGCCAACCGGTCCCATGCCTCAGCCCTATATGCTCCCCACAGGACCTGGCCCTGCATGAGTTGGGCCTCATGATTGTGGACTAGGAGCCAGACCATGTATCTGGACTCCTCAACGCCCCACCTCTGTGCTCGAAAGCAACGACCCTCACCTACACCTGACATTCTGGCTGCAAGTCAGTTCTACAATCGCTTATGCTGTGTATTCCCGCCTATGGGGCTTATATATGCCGTTCTTCCCACACTTATCTGTGATTGGCCATTTTTGAATTGTATCCACTTCACAAAACCTGCTTTGTCATGCTCCACTTTCTATTCATTCCTATATATTTGCTATTACTGCATTTCTGAGTACAGCTGTTGTAGCTTAGTGGTTCAGTACCTTGACTATGGTGCATGGTATCCTGGGTTCGAACCTGGCCACTGCTTTTTATATTTTATGAATGTCTAGACAGGCTAAGGGGTGTGTCTGTGTAAAGGCAGTTTTGGTACAGCTTGCTCAACGTTGCCCGCCGGTTAGCTTGTTGGAGCGGTGAGCAGCTCCGCGCAAACGGGGTGCGCTGGCTTACGCCTCATTTGGCTGTCAGCACGCATAGTACGCTCAGCTCAGCTAGGGCCACACAGTTTCAGCGTGTGAAACTACTGCTCACCTACGGGCACTCATTTTGCACCTGCTAAACCACTGCTCACCTACGGGCAGATGCACTCACCTTGTTAAACTGTAGCTCGGCTATAGGCACATCTGGCATTTTTTGATTGTTTTGTTACCTCACATTTCTTCAAAGTAAATGGACTAGTTCATTACATTTTACATACAATGTGATTTTATATGTGTACATGTTTGTCAGGGACTTGTTTCGTGCTTATTTTGCTAAAAATAAAAGTTGGTGTTGTGGGGGCTCGAACCATGAATGCCTGCTCTTCAGCTGACGTCTCTACTGCTACGCTATTGCTTCTTGGCTTACTTTGCATATTTAGTTCTTATATGCTTTCCCACTGACTGCTAACTGTAGCTGCGCTACGGGCATGCCCGCGCAAACAAGCGCACTCACGGTTAAACATCTTTACAATTTAAAAAAAATATATCACATGTTCATTTATATATTTTCTGTTCATAGTCTGTGGGGGCATGTGTTGTGTTGTGTTTATTCACATTTCCGTGAACTCTGTCGTGGGTGTTTACTTTGGGCACTTTTACTCTTCTGGGGGCGTGTCCGCTTGCAGGGCTCAGCCTATGGACACGCCTCCTACTGTCTTACACGGACCGTGTTAGACTTAGGTGTGATTCTGCATGCTCTCATGAATCTGCAGAGCATGCTGACATCACTCCGTTTAACTGCAGCCTCCGTGTAAGAGTTATAACTCTTACATGGAGGCTTCGTGAATCCTGCCCTATGTTTTTGTGCATTATGAAATCAACAATAAAGTTCTGTTGTCATTCCCCCCACATATAAAACTGTTCTCTTTAAAGTAGTGCCAATATATGGTGGGACTGCTGCTTGCATCCTTCAGCTGAAACGAGAGACCAGATAGCAAAATGCATAACAAAACTAATTTGTACAGCATTTTTTATCATTACTGTTCCTATATCCTGTACTCAAAGGTGCTGCCTCCTTGAGACTGCAAATGGGTCACAGTAAGGAGTTGTGGTGAGCTCAGCCAAGTTGTGGCTATTTTCTAGTGAGAAATGCAAAATGTGTATTTAAATAGCAAATCGTTTCTGAATGAAACATGCTGCCATATTTTTCTGTAAAATCTAACAAATGTGTAAAACATGTTGCTGTCAAAGACTAAGCAAAAAGACTTCATATAACATGTATATGTTTTTCTCTGGAGTTGCAGCTGACTGCAAAGTGTAAAGTGTGACCCTTATATCTAGTAGCAAATAATTGTTTTGCTAAAAGAACAGCAGCTTGTATTTTTCAGTATGAGTGTAATAGCTAAAAACTGCAAGTAACTAGGCCGCAAAAAGTGTAACTGGTTACTTAATGCATTACATCATGAATCTGCAATTTGTATTCACTGACAAGCAAAAAGGCCAGACTCTCAAGTCAAAAGGCAGAAAACTGTTGATGTAATGGAAGACAGAGAAGGGATTGTTTGGGAAGACTTGTGCAAAGTGTACATTTCCTCATCTTGGCTCATCCTCAAGTACCCTTCAGAAGTCAACTGTTGTGATGTTCTTGCTGAGTAGATCTACCTCCTGTTTTGAAGACTCAGCACACAGAAGTGATTTTAAAATACTTCTGTATGGTAACTTAAATTAAATCTGTGGACGTTGCATCCCAGATATAGTCAATTGTTTTTATTTTGCTTGCATGTGGTATTTTACAGTTTACAGGCAGTGCTAGGCAAGGCCTAATAATTATTTTAGTTATAGAATTACAAATATTTACTGGGTAGATAAACTGTTTCTTATACAATATATTTGTTTAAAACTGGTTAGTCTGTGAATTGCTTAACTCTCTGAATATTTAATTCTTACACTGCATTGCTCAACTTTGTTTTAATAAATACTTGTATTTATTTAATTTTAAAAGCTTGTGGATGCTTATTTATTTATTTGTTAATTTAGGCAAGGGTACTGTTGTATATTGATGGGGGTCTGTTGAATCTACCTTGGAAACAGAGTAAGACTTTTCAGCCTACATGATTATCAGTTCTTATAGTTTATGTTGCTTATGTCTTTAATAGTAGAACACTAATTAGAGTTTCCAAGGCTTGAGCTGGATGGTGGTAGTTTTGCTGTATAGCAGCTAGCCTCTCCTGGAAATGATTTTGTGTATAAATGTAGAGGGTACATCCTAGCAGCAGTATCATGCTGTAGCAAAATCCTTGATCTGCTTACCGACCCCAGACAAGGGTTGGATTGAGTCCATGAGGCTGAGGCGGGTCCAGTAGACAGAGCGAATGAGGAGAGGAGCTGGTGGCAGATGATGGTCAGCTGCAGGGAGGAATAAAGAAATGTGTTGTACTATGTTGCAGAACCAGAAAATATTCTTTAACAGTTTTTCAGGTTTAGCGAGGTCTTCATTTTCTTTTTCCAAACTGTAGGGAATAAAAGAAATAAATCATTCCAATTCACTCTTTCCAGAGTCCTCACTGATCATAAGGTACTCCACCCTACACTTGCGCAAAGCAAAACATAACTTTTAAAAAGTTCAGTCTCTCTAACCAAGCAAGCAGATGTTCAAAATAACTTAATAAGACTTTATTCAGATTGAGTGACCCATAACAAATAGTATTTGTAATGTATTTTTGTATCTAATGTAAGCAAGTATTTTCAATGTTTTGTTTTAACTACTGAAGTTTAGTTACAGCATGATCATAATGCTGTCTTTATCTTACTTAATGAGACTGACTGTTAATTAAAGTTTGCTCATATTTGATTATAACCTTTAATTTTTTAAGTCTTCCACATGTCTCCCAAGCTATATAACCTTACTCAATCAGGTTCACTTTTTAAAGTTTGCTACACTCTTTCAATGAAGGCTCTTTCTTTCCTGTTAGAAAATCAGTGTTTGGTAGATTTTTTTTATTTATGTATTTTTTAATAAAAATGAAATGCATTTTGCTTTTTTTCTTATATAATACATTTGTGTGTGTGATTATGTTCTGATTTCACAGTTTGAGCTTTAGTTGTCTTGCTGTGATTCAGCATATTCATCTAACAAGTGTGTGTGTGTGTGTGTGTGTGTGTGTGTGTGTGTGTGTGTGTGTGTGTGTATGTGTGTTTGTCCCTGTATGTTTTTAGTTTATTAAATTTGTATTGTGTAGAATATAATATTGCAGTCTTTTACCCTGCTAGCTTTTAAAAAGTTCCTTCATATAAGTTGTATATATGGGCCATAAACACATGCTCATAAGTACTAGAATAGCTGCCCTTGCAGGCAATTTTAGCCTTAGCCAATTTCCCTTCAAAAGTGAAAATCAGACCCTGTACTTTGTGTCTGTGAGGTAAACACCTTAAACTATTACACCAAACCTTAAGAAATACGTTTCTTATATTTGTGATCAGAAGCAATTTAGATTCTGATTGTGAGCAAGAACAGTACAGACCGCCTAGTATGCCTAGTTAATGTTCTGCTAGACAAACCAAACTCATTCATTCATTTTTCAATAACTACTTTATTCAATTCAAGGTGACAGTCACAGATAGGATGCTACTCTGTCACAGGACATGCTCACTTATTCATGGATATGGCACAGAACTCCATAAATGACTTACATGATTGCCATATGACAAATGTAATTTCAGTAAACCCAGTGCTGAAATAGTGTTTTGCAAAAAAAAAAAAAAAAAAGATCAGTGGCTGCATCTTTGTCCTGTTGATATTTCCCTGTGCCATCATTGCTTTTAACCCATAATATGTTGTTGATGCTGTTGTTGGTGTCTTTTGGCTGTCTGACTTGTGATTAGATGTCTCACACATTCTGGCCATTTTTTTCAGTTATGAGTGGTCAATGATGTTGACCATCTCACTGTATCAAATTTGGTAATCCATTTTGGTAAGATGCTACTATATTTTTTGTGTTTATGTTAGGTATGTGACTTTTGAGTTACGTTTCTTTTACTGACAACCTGCATAAACTTTAGAATTTGACTTACAATTTTTAATCCATTTTATTTGTTTCTACAATGTACTTTGTCTATAATATTTATCATGCTGTTGCTGCTGCCTGTAAAGTTTGCTAGTTTGCCTGCACCTTTTATGTGGTACTGCTTTAATGTGATTAGTTCAGTAGCATTTTTAGGTCTTCTATTATTAGTCAGAATTTCAGTTCAAACAGTAATTCATTTTCTGTTATTTCTGATATTTATCTATAACTTAACATGTTGATGAATTCTTATGCTTCATCGTCATCTTCATTACTGTTTCCTTGACAGCTTTTGAATGATTGTACATCATTACTGGTTGGTCTGAAGATTGCTCACAGATTACACTTGCAACCTTGCTTTCTATCTATTTGTATGGGATTAGTAGGGAAAACTGTTTGCTAATTGTCCTGTGTTACTATTACAATTAGTGTCTAAACAAACTTGCTTCAAGTTTTGTGAAGCTGAACCTGACAATACTCCTAACATACATCAAAAGAAATCCAGAAAATGGAGTAATTCTTTCCTTCAAAGGAACAAATCCAACAGTAAAAATCATAGAACACAAACATGGATAAAACTAAGGCAGTAATTTATTGTATAAATGGATAAATGCTTTCACGCCTGAATTAGGCACTTTTTCAGATCCATATAAAATCAAAATCAGAACAACCAACTTAAAAATAACACACAATCAATCACAAAGCAATAAAACATGTGATAATCCATTCAGAAGCATTGTATCACTAAAATATACAGCCTGAAGAAAGAACACTCATACCCATTCACTATGTAGATTGAAAGCACACGGTGCATTAGAGCTTAATAACATAGTATCATCTTACTAATCCACACCACTTATGAAATAGCCTCATTCAGCCATGGCTTTCAATCAGCTTGGATTCTAATGATCCATTGCTGTTCCATATCTTCAGTTCTATTATTTAAATCACCCATTCTAAAATCTTCATTTAATTGCTGTAACCATCTTTTACTTTCAAGAATAAGAAATCCTTTAAACTTTTCCTTTTTTATAAGGATACCAACAAATTGGTTCAGTATTATAATAGGGAATGGAAAGTGACTCTTTCTTGTAAATGTTTCAATGTCTGTAAATATATAAGTAATACACAGTCTTTTACACACCCTGCAACTAAGAAGGAATTTAAGATGGAGTGCTTTGCTGATTGTTCTAGTCACAATCTCGTCTACCTTGCTATTTGCAAGACGTACTTGTTTTTATGTGGGTAAGGTGAATCACTCATAATGTGAGCAGGTCCGTGAACACTTATATGCCATCAGGAGAGCAGATGAAAAGAATGCACTTGCTAAACATGTTAATAGGTGTGGTCCTACACATTCCTTTGTTCTTTTGGTTCTACAGTGATTAAATGAAGATTTTAGAATGGGTGATATAAATAATAGAACTGAAGATACGGAACAGCGATGGATGGCTGAATGAGGCTATTTCTTTGAGACCTCATATTAAGCGGCTTGGATTAGTAAGATGATACTATGTTATTCAGCACTAATGCATCATGTGCTTTCAATCTATACAGTGATTGGGTATGAGCGTTCTTTCTTCAAGCTGTATGTTTTAGTGATACAATGTTTCTGAATGAATTATCATGTGACTTTTATTGCCTTGTGATTGATTGTATGTTATTTTAAGTTGGTTGTTCTGATTTTGATTTTATATGGATCTGAAGAAGCACCTAATCCAAGCGTGAAAGCGCTTATCCATTTATACAATAAATTACTGCCTTTGTTTTTGCAGTGCTTGTGTTCTCTGACTTTTACTATTGAATATTCCTAACATATTCCAAGTAGCTCCCTTGGAACTGTGTGCTAGTAAATAATCAGAGATGCAGATACAATGTGGGAAAACATGACAATTTGTAAGAGTGACGAAATATGAAATATCTTAACCATCTCTGGCCAGGAGTATTAGATGCTTTGTGCACTGCACAGCACAAAAGTAAGGTGGGTACGGGCAATTCAAAGATGAGGATAGGATGTCACGAAACAGTTGAAAATAGCAATGGATTCAGTGCATGTTAATGAGTACATAATGATGCAGACATGAGGGACACCATGTAAATGAGCCACAGTGTATACAAATGAGGAAAGATAAAATGACACACTGATTCAGAAACACAAAAGAGTGCTTGTGCAATGATGCATACCAGTTTTATACACCAAAAATCATTGTGCACATGAGGGGAGTGATGCTTATTATAGCAGCGACTATAGTTGCTGTATCTCAGCAGTACATATTTATAGCTGACCTCATAGCCAGTATACATGGTGTTATACATTTCAGACACTAACACCAATAGAGATGGTGCAGAAAGCACCTGAAATACAACTACCTGAGTGACCAAAAAATTGTGTACACTCTCCAAGTAGAAAACGGAATAAAGGGACTTTGTTGAAATGTGTCAACCACAAGCAGAATTGAAGAGAATGCTTAGAATGCCAGTTCCTGCAGATAATGAGGTATCTGTAGCTTTCACCATTTATGACATGTTAGGAATAACACAGGATACAGCCCCACAAAACCTGAACTAGTATTTCAACATTATACTGCAATATGTGAAGGAGCATATCTGTTTCCATGGGAGGGCAGAGATTAGAACTACCAGCTTGCAGGCATTTTATGACATTGCCCATTTATAATATATTTGAACATCACAGCGTTCCCATGATCCTCACATCTGTCACATCTCTACCCTTTAGCAAAAGTTCCTGCAAGGCAAATTCCTAAGAGGTCATTTAGTTGGTAGGTGCACATCCAGGCTAGATATGCAGACCTATACATAGACAACATACAAGCAGGGAGCAGGCCACATATAATATCCTGTATCCCAAGTGGCATAATGGTTAAGTTCTTTGTCTCCCATGGACAAAGTGCAAAGTTTGATCCTGACCTCTGGCCAATGCCTGTATGGAGTTTGCATGTTCTGTCTGGGTCTCTGTGGGGTTCCTCCCACCTCTCAAAAAACATGCTGAGTGTTTCCACCTTAAACTCACAGAAGAATGGAGCTGCAGAGCTTATAATGGAAGAGATGTGTAGACCAACTGCTTTGAGCATCAGCTGTGGTGTGCGGTATCCTTGTGATAGGAGAACACAGATCACAAACTGCACATTGTGTAGGAGCTAGCCACTTGAAGTAAAAATTGACTCTAAGTGATTCTATTGTGTTGACTAATGTCACCAAATGGGCATGGTTATTTGCCTCTGCTAAGTGAGTTGAGGACCCTGCCTATTCCAACCTATGCCATAGATCTATGCTAATGATGGGAGGGATGTATGTGCCCTTACTCACCACTGTGTGCCCCTCATAAAGTTCAGCAGCCCTAGGTCTCTAAGCTTCTGTCTGGCTGGCTGGTGTCTAGTTACCCAGCTTGGGTTACCTGGGATTGTTATGTTGAGTGAAAGCTGGATGTAAAACACATCAACCTACCAAACATGAATTAAGAATTGCTACACTCGATATAGGTTTACTGACAGGACGCAGCTTGGAAGTGGATGACATGATGGAAAGGACGAGACTGGACATCCTCTGTATCCAGGAGACAAGATAGAATAGCAGTGTCACAAAGCCACTTGGCTATGGGTAGCAATATGAATCAGTGTTGATAATGGGTGACCTGAATGCACATATTGGACAGATAGAACAGAATATGAGAACTGCCAGGGTCCACATGGCAGGAATAAAGTAGGAAAGACCATTCTAGACTTTTGTCTGGAAAATGGCTTGATGATAGCCAACACATGGTTCAGTAAGAGAGACAGTCACAAGATCACAAACAAGAGCAGCCAACATGCAACTCAGGTAGACTTCCTCATAATAAGGAAAGGGCACTGGGGTAGAATCAGCGATTTCAAAGTCATCTCAGTGAAACAGTCAGTTCACAGCATAAACCGCTGGTTGCCACCATCAGCTGCAAGCAGTGGTCTCTAAGGTCAACAGAGGCCAGGCCGAAAACCTGAAACTTGACTGGAAAAAAGCGCAAGACTTCAAGGAATTAGTTGGGGTTCTAGCACCTCAGGAAGAAGAGGAAATAGGTGGAGCTGAAGGAGGATAGCAATGCCTCAAAACAGCATGTGTGAGGACTACAGAACAGATATGTGGCCGAGGCAGGTATGGAAATAAGGTATATAGGAAAGCTGGTGGTGGAATGCAGAAGTCCAGTAAGTCATCAAAAGAAAGAAGGAGTGCAGAAAAAAGGGAGAGCTTGAAAAGATGGACCAAGCTAAGAAGGAATAGTGGCTGGCTAACAAAGAGGCTAAGACAGGAGTTACAGTAGCAAAGAACAAGGCATCAGAGGCAAAAAACAAGGCATCAGAAGCACTCTACCAGCTTCTAGAAAGTGACTCAGCTTGCAAAGCACATATAAAAAGTTAAAGAAGACACTCAGACATACTTTGCAAGGATGACAGTAACAACCTGCTCACCAGTCCACAGGAAATCTAAGGCAGATGGAAGAAGTACTTTTAGCAGCTTTTGAATGAAGAAAACATCACAGAACTGTACTGCCCCAGACACAGCCTACAGTAAAAGAAGAGAAGGAGCCCACCCTAGAAGAACTGCAAGAAGTAAAATGAAGTCAGGGAAAGCAGCAGGCTCAGATGAGGTCACAACAGATATGATGAGCATGCTGGGTGAGATAGAGCAGACATAGCTACTGAGGGCTCTCATAGGAGCAGTACAGAGAGAAAAGCATATCCCAGATGACTGGAGAATGAGAATACTTGTGCCAGTGTACAAGAACAAAGGGGACATCCACAAATGTGGGCAGTATAGAGGTATCGAACTCCTGTCATGTTGCATGAAAGTTCTGGAGAGGGTGATCAACGAATAGGCAGAATAGTAGAAAGTAAGACGTGAGATGATGAGTTTGGATTTAGATCAGGATGCAGTACAACCACCTTGATGTTTGCAGTGAGAAAGATAGTTGAGAAGATTCTAGAAAGATGAGGAAAGGGTCCAAATTGGCATATCTATACTTGTCAAAATCATATGACAAGGTCCTAAGAAAGGTGATTTGGGCAGTCCTGGGGTGGTTTGAAGTCTGAAAAACATTGGTAGAATTAATGCAGGCTATGTACAAGGACCCAATGACTCAACTGTGAAAAGTGTTTGGTCTCACAGGGTGGTTCCCAATGGGAGTGGGTGCACATCAGGGTTCAGCTCTGAGCCCATTGCTCATCATTGGTGATGATGGACTACATCAGCAAACAGGATGGAGCGGACAGATCAACAAAGTTGCTATATGCAGGCAATGTGGCATTACAAGCAGACTCTGAGGAAGAATTTCAGCAAAGGATAGGGGAGTGGAATATAAAACTGAAGGCACATGGGATGAAACTAAGCGCTGATAAGACAGTTGTAATGGCAGCAACTGGGGGACATCAGAGGAAGCTGAAAAATTGAGACAAAAGGAAAAATAGTGGAACAGGTTAACAGCTTCTGGTATCTGGGTGGGGTGGTTGAGGAGAAGGGAAGTCTGAATGAGGGGGTCAAAGCTAGAATCAGAGGGGCTGCAGCAAACTGGCACAGAATGTCAGGTGTAGTGTATGACAGAAGAATGCCAAAGAAGCGAAAAAGTAAAGGGCACAAAACAGTGGTGAGACCAGTACTACTGTGTGGTATAGAAGATTTGGTAGTAAAGGCAGAGCAGTTGAGGAAGTTGGAGATGATGAAGATGAAGTGTGTGAGATGGTTGGTAGGATGTACACTGTAGGACAGTCAAATAAATGATGACATCGGAGCACAAGCCAAAGTTGCTCCAATGGCAGAGAAGGTCAAACAGAACAGATTAAAGAGGTTTGGACATGTGCAGAAATGTATGAGACAACCTGATGAAGATTTTAGACAGGTAGGAATAAGGCAAGAGGAAATGAAGGTATCCGGCAAAGAGATGGATGGATGGATTGTGTGGGAGAAGACTTGTGAGAATGAGGCATGACTGTCGAAGAAGGTAGTAGAATAGTATTGAATGTAGAGAGATGGCAACAGTTGACACAACACCACAATCCTATGTTGAAAATGGGAAAAGGGGGACTGATGATGATGATGATGATGTCATGTGTCACAGATGATGCTGGATAAGATCTAGAGACATAGTTAATGACCTCCATCTGCAAAAACAGATCATACAGGAGATAGCCTATAATGTAGCACATGCCAAAACTCTTAATACAGTGGTGCAATATATTCAGCCTACTCAAGGGATGCTTCTGTTGCCTAGATACATCTGGAGGTGCACTGCAACACAGTCCTGAAATCTGCAGCAAGATTTTTCTCCTGTGTACATTACTGTATAACAGGCATTGATAAACATTTTGAGCAGCAGGTTAACATCTTGGCAGAACCTTCCATACCACTTTTTCCAGCAGCAGAAGGGCAGTGTGGAGAGTCAGGTGAGGATGACACAACAAAAGTATTACCACAGCTGAGGTAGAGACAGCTGAAATACATTGCAATACTGGTAAAGATGTAGCATGTAGTCCACAACTTTGGTCCATGTCACAGATGACACACAATAAATTAATGCATGTATTGTTGCATCCATACTATGCAGGTCCACACTGTGCATCACATATATGAATACCCACACAACTTTGAGGCCTCACAGGCATGGTCATCATCTTTTGCATAGGTGAGTGTGGAGGCACAGTGACAGGTGGCTGCAGCTCTACAAAATGAATAATGGTCACTAGAGTCAATAGACCACAGTGAAAAGTGGCTACAAATCTATAAGATGGTGTAGGAACATGGAAAGGGAAAATAATAGTCATGTGACCTATGAGGTTGTGGGTAGCCAAGGATCATATAGTGTATTGGTAGGGTCAAGGGTCAAGCTGCCATAATGGGAACCTTTGTGTCATGCCACTGTACTTGCTTGCCATGTTGGGACTTGAAGCATTCTATGGAAGGAAAGGGCTAGAACTATGCCCATAGGGGAATCCATTCTGACATACTGAACTATGAACTGATGCTGATGAGAGGCATTGTCCATAAAGTGGTCAATAACCACTAGCAAAGGTGGCAATTTGTGTGCCCACAAATTTTTATTCATTATTTATTTATTTATTAATTGATGTTTGTTGACTGGGTTAGTCGGACTGGGTCTAAATGGATTAGACAGAGAATCTAGAGAGAGAGTGTAGGAATGATAGGGAAGGGGTAGAATTACATGAACCAGCATATGCAACCTGATGAAGCACCTTACGTTTTAAGCCAGAGGAGTGCTAGAACCTGTACTACAACCACAGTGGGGCATAACAGACAGTGTGCACACTGGTGACAGTGAGAGTGTGTCACCAATGATTTCACCAGTATAACTTGGGACAGTCTGTGCTTGACCATTCTGAATCCTGGCCTACCATGGGCATGAAAGCAATGGCCCCTGGAGGTAGACCAGATGTCAGTTACAATGTACCTTATGAAGGCACTGGTAGTGGCAACATTTACCACAAGTGACCTTCAGCAGTGTTGTTTAGTCCTTTTAACTACACTCTTTGTGACAGTGCATTTGTTACAAGTTGTTCACAAAACACAAAGCATGTTAAGCATTGCCATCTAGGTGATAGTAGCAGTCAATTATGCCTAGATTACTGACTTAAACATCTGTGTTACTATCAAATATTGCAGTCATATGAGGCATTGACCTGGAGTCATGATAGCACCTCACCTCAACATGTTTATCGCGTATGGTGAGTATGCACACTTCAGTGGTAGTGCAGGGATTCAGATGCCATATGCTCTGAGAACACAGGGATGTGAGGAATCTCAGTTGAATGCTGTCTGTCATGCTCTATTAGACTGTGTGCTCAGACTTTACCTCTGCAAGAGCCTTCGTTATAGTGGACTTAGATAATGCCAACCTCTGTATTGCTATAGACAGTACCAATGTGTCATCAGACCATGCTACATGCATGCTGCCAATATTGTCAATCATGGGTGCCCTGCTCACATCAGCAACATATTGTCCTGTTGTGCTGGACCCTCTACTACCGGAATTTATGAAAGCAGGAATACACTTGACACCATTGCCTTCTGACACAATTGCCTCCAGTCCTCCTAGGCATGCATACAACTATACAATAAAATACAGGTAGAGCAGTCTTGACATTATTATAATTATTATTATTATTATTATTATTTTATTATTTTACATTTGTTGACCGGGCTAGTCTAACTGGATATATGTCCATTTTCAGTAGAGGCCCGGGGAGAAAAGCTCCAACCATCAGCAGTGACAAAAAAAATTAATACAATATATAGTAAATAGCCAAGTGAATAACAATACATTAGCTACATAGGTGAGAACAAAAGTTTTACAGAGTAACTTAGTAGTTTAAAGCTAAGATTAAATACAGAGAATCAAAAACATAATTTTTTTTTTTTTTTTTTTTTTTTTTTTTTAGTACTACAGAAAGGTGAGGTAAAACAGAAGAGTAGAGAAGTATAGAGAGAGCTGGAGGTGGAAATATCAGTCTGGGTTAGAGTAGGGACACAGCCAGTGAGTTGTAAGATATTCTTTCAGATGCTTTTTAAAAAGAATAGTGGAAGCAAGGGAGGAAAGTTCAGTAGGAAGCTGATTCCAGATTTTACCTACTGTGGTGGTGAAAAGTGAGTCTCCAGCCTTGTTATTTGATTTAGTAGTGGAAACTAGAGGCTTATTAGCTGAGCGTAGTATAGCAACATTTTTGTAGGGTGAGATCAGGTTAGTGAGGATAGGGGTATTTTTAGGGTGGTAAAGGATTTTTTGGTTGATAACAATTTGTTGATAAAGTAGTTGGTTCTGCAGTTCTAGCCATCCTAGTTGTTTTAGGTTAAGACAGTGGTGAATTCTAAAGGTGGTGCCAGTGGCAAATCTGGCTATGTTATTGTAACTAGTGGAGAGTTTGGTAAGGTTATTTTTTTGATAGATTGGTATATATTGCTGAAGCGTAGAACAGGGTAGAGATAAGGTGGGTCTGGGCGATAGTTGTTCTGGCTGTAGGGGAAAGGAAGGGTTTGATTCTGTAAAGAGTGCCTAGTTTTTCGTTGACTGACTTTATAGTAAAGTTAATGTGTTCATCAAAACTAAGGTTATTATCAATTGTTACTCCTAGTAGACGGGTAGAAGTGTTTGGGGATATGTTAGATGCATTGTTAGAGGATGTTGTAAAGTGCATTTGAGGTGACTTATAAGTTGGAGCAAAGAGCAGTAACTTTGTTTTTTTAGGGTTCAGGAGGAGGCAGTGTTGCATAAACTAATTTTCAACACTGTTAAATACTGTTTGGGTGAGAG
The DNA here is from genome assembly GCF_019279795.1 of Protopterus annectens. Taxonomy (NCBI): domain Eukaryota; kingdom Metazoa; phylum Chordata; order Ceratodontiformes; family Protopteridae; genus Protopterus; species Protopterus annectens. The sequence continues at coordinate 1,109,141,869 of NC_056739.1, forward strand.
ACTGGAGAGAGGTTATGGACTTAGCTAAACAAATTAAACTGAGTCATCTGCATATTGCATGCAGGTGGCCTGAGGAATTTTGGTATGTAGGTCATTAATAAACAATGAGAAGAGTAGAGGTCCTAAAATAGAGCATTGGGGTACTCCAGTGTTCACGGGAAGGGATTTTGAAAGATTATTATCCCACAATACTGCTTGTTGCCTGTTTTCCAGATAGGATTTAAACCAATTTAATGCTTGTGAGTCAAGAGATTAGGCTTCCAGAATGTCTATAAGGATATTATGGTTGACCATATCAAAGGCTTTTGAAAGGTCAATAAATAATGCAGAGGAAAAAGTGTTATTGTTACGATTTTTGTTTATGGAGTCAGAGAAGTGTAGAAGAGCAGTTGTTGTACTATGGAAAGGCCTAAAACCATGTTGGCAGTTGGCAAGTAGATTGTTTTGGAGAAGGTGGTCAAGTAGTTGTCTGTGTATGCATTTTTCCATTATCTTAGCTATTGGAGACAGTAAGGCAATAGGCCGAAAGTTGGAGAGTTCAGTAGATGCCCCACCTTTATGTAGAGGGATGATATGGGATATTTTCCAAATGGAGGGGATTTTGCTTTCTAAAATTGTTCTATTTATAAGGATGGAGATGGGATAGGCAATAGCTTTTGCTGCTATTTGCAGATATTCAGCTGGAAGACAGTCAGCAGAAGGGGTGCATGGTTTTAGTTTTTGAAGGAGTTTGCAAATGAGTGTTGTAGGTACTGGTTGTATTTGAAAGGTAGGAGATGGAGTCTTTGAGGTATTTAATGGGGATGTAGTAATAGGTGGTAAAGTATTGGCTAGGGTTCGAATGGCTTCAGTAAAGTAGTTGTTAAAGGCATCAGGAATTTGGTTAGAGTTACTTTGACTGAATCATGTAGGGGCAGGAGTTTTAGAGTGTCCTGGCTGAAGAAGTTTGTTTATGCCAGACCAGAATTTTTGTGGTTTTTGCTGATGGGTTTGTTGGAGGAGAAGGTAATAGCCTTTTTTGTCTCTGAGAATATCTTTCTTGGTGGCATTTCTTAACTGTTTAAAGCAGAGGTGATCTGATGGACATTTAGAAACTCTCCATTTGGCCCAAATTTTATTTCTGAGGAGGATCTTTTGCCTAGTTTGTTTTGTGAGCCAGGGGGCAATTTTGGTCCTTATTCAGGAAGAATGATAGGGAGCATGGTAATCTAAGATCTGAAGGAATCTAGTGTTAAAGTAGGTCACTGCATCATCAAGTGGAAGATGAGACATAGGTGACCAGTCACTTGCTTTCAGTTCATTTTGGAAGCTCTCTGGGTTAAAAAATTTTTTGGAACGTGAGGTTTTAAAATTATTAGTAGTTGGGGTATAGATTCTGTGTTTAATAATATAGGTTAGCATGTGGTCATTAATATCGTCAGGAGGGTTCCTGGTTTATAAGTATCAAGGTGGCTGTTGATAAGGATCCAGTCTAGGGTGGTTTCCTTACTGCTTGGCTTATGGATTCTAGTAGGAGTGGTTATAATTTGTGAGAATCCGTAAAGATTTATATGATTGGGAGGATTAAGGGAGCTACAGGAAGCCCAGTCTATATTAAAATCACCTAATACAATGGTTTCTTGAGGTAGGTGGGTAGTGAGATAACTAAGTAAGTTTTCAAGAGTGTTGATATTATCTCCAGGGGGGAGATATACACAAATTAGATAGATGGATTTGGAGTTGTTGATTTGAAGTTTGGCACTAAGAGTTACTGAACTGGTATCTGATGGAAGGAGCACATTAAAGGGTGAAACTTGGAGTTCAGATTTATACAGAATGGCTACACCTCCACCCTTTTTGGTTTTACGGTCAAGTTTCAAGATATTATATCCAGGAGGGGTAATCTCCTGGTCCAGAGTTGAGGGCTTTAGCCATGTCTCTGCAATACAGAGAATATCGAATGAGTACACATCTAAGAGTGCATGTAGGTGAGTAATTTTATTGTTAATGCTACGGATGTTAAGGTGACCTATTAGGAGGGAGTTAGAGGGTCTATTTAAAGTAGTGATTGGAGGAGATAATATATTGTTTATGTTATTGGGAATGTCAGTATTGGGGCCTGGGTTAGGATGAATATCACCATCTAATAGGGGGTGTTGGTTAGGATAATGTATAAACTTAAGGAGTTTGTAGAAACTGGGCATTTTTTTATAGTGAAGTAAGTAACATGGGTAGCTCTATGGTATTTCAGTAATATATAGATGGAAGTGGAGGTTATGTTTCTGTGGTTAAGGTTGTTTATGGGAGAAATGGGTAGAGTTTGCTGGTAGGGGTGGAGGGGTTCAGGAAGAGAGAAGTATTCATACAAGGTTAATGTGTATGGTATTGTGAGAGAAGTAAGAGTTGAAGTTAAGACTAGCAGGTTTGTGAGTATAGATTTGTGTGTTGGGGCCATTAGGATAATTAGCTATGGAGTTTGGGTATAGTAGGTAGGAGTGTAGTAAGTAAACTACAGGTGGGAGAAAGGAGAGAGTGCTTTAAAGAGGAAGAGTAGGTAGTGGGAAGACGTGTACTATTAAGTAAAGTAAAGTTGGTTATAAGAGAGAAGTTGTATACTATTATGTAAAGTAAAGTTGGTTATAAGAGAGAAGTTGTATACAATTTAGTAAAGTAAGGTGGCTGTAAGAGAGAATGCTGTAGAGTAAGTAAAACAGGAAAGGGTGGGGTGAGGTTAGGGAGTATTAAAAGAAAAAGCAATTATCTAATTAGGGCTTTGAGAGGTTAGGGGTAGGTCTATTAAGTGGAGGAGGTGTGTGATAGGATGAAAAAAAGAAGGGGTGTGGTTACAGAAATATATGGCTAGGACCTCTGGGGTGGGTGGGAATTGGGGGTAGGGTAGGGGAATGGAGTGAGCCCGCAGGGCGAACAGAGCGGGTTCAGACAGGTAACTGAGAAAGTCAGGGAGGGGTAAGAAACAATCAGTAAACAGCTAACTACTTGGTGCCTTAGTTGTGAAGGATAGGCAAAGAAAGGAGGAACCAATGTAGAGAAAGTAAGTGGCTGCTAAGGGCAAAGCTAGTGGAAAGAAGAAGATAAAGTGGAAAGATAGGGCAGGAGGGAAATCCTCAATCCAGGGACAGAGCTTTTAATTCAAAGGAAAAAATAAAAATCAGGGAAGGTTGGATGTCTAAGGGGCTATCCTAATTTAGTCTGCCATATAGTGGTCAGATATTGTAATGCAACAGTCGCAAGGGAGCGGAGATAAAAAGGTAGAGGGTTTACGAGTGCTACTGTAGATAAATTACAGGAGGCAGTACAAGAATACGAAATGAGAAAACATATGTATAAGTATTTAGGGAATAGAGAGGGGAGTATGGCTGCTGGGTATCCTGGCTAGGTAGCGTAACATACATGCACCAGAGTTTAAGCAAGTGTTGAAAAATTATACTCTGTTAGATAACACATACTTCCTTGCCTCCTAGTGAACTGGGTTCTTAAGCCGGACGGCAAGTCTTTTTCTAAAGAGGAGTTGGTTTGGTTTGTTTGCAGTGGGTCCTTTCACCAGGTAGGTAGATTCTTAGGGTTTTAGTGTAGGATAGATGATTCAAACCTGTGAACAGGGGGGACAAGAGACTCAATGAAGGTGTAAGAAAACAGATATTTAAGAGACAGGGTAGTACACAGAGCATTCAAATTCTAACAAACAAGCAGACATTAAATACAGCTGGGTAGTTCTCAGCTTTCAATTTCAAACAAGCAGTTCAAAAGCAGTACATTACAGGTTCTCAGCTTTCCAGTTCTAACAAGCAGATGAAAAACAGTTCAATTACAGGTTTATAGACATATAGCACGGCATATAGGTACTTAATCAAACATAAGCAATGATTCAAAGTGATTAAACAAAGTAAGGGTAAAAGGTCTATCTAGTAAACAGCAGTCTAGCTAGGAATAGGTGCAACAGTGTTGAGCTAGGACCAGGCATTCTACAGGGCCAAATAGTGCACTGACTCTCTAGCGTTCGCTACAATACAGCACTGAAGGAAGTTACGTTCTACAGGGCCAAAGTGGTTATAAGCTATAATAAAATAATTAGTATAATGCACCTTTGGCAAAGGCACACGGCCAACTGGCGGTAGCTAAATCCAGCAGAGTAAGGAATATGGTGTTTTACAATTCCAAGCAGAGTGGTTACTTGCTTGGATTCACTCTGGTATAAAGAAACGCATAGTGTAGCATAGGAGAAAGAGAAAACATGCACTAGCCAACTCTCCACAACCTGGGAAGGTTTGATTAGTGATTAGCTGCACACTCGTTTCATAAACCTCTGTAGCTTACGTATGTTATCAATGGGCACACACAAGGCTATCAAACTAAGAGGTAACAGGGTATACCCATAAAGCAGGCTTGTTTGGTTACAGAGAATACTTTCAGTTTTAATTAGGGGAAGAACGGAGTTTACCGATGGTTACAAAGAATACATTCAGTTCTAATTAGTGCAAGAACGGAGCAGTACTGACCTAATATAACTCCATGTGGGACGCCCAACAACACAGAATACTTTCAGTTTTAATTACTTGTCATGCACACACACACACACACACACACACACACACACACACACACACACACACACACACACACACACACACACACACAGACACACACACTCACACACACATTGTTGTAGCTGTAATCCACAGTTGCCTGGAAAGACAGATAAGCAGGTGGGCCTTGGTCAATCCTTCTCTTTAAATGTACTGGAGTGTAAGAAACCATACTGCAGCAAACACCCCCTGCCAGCCCAACTCCTACATCTAAGCCACCCCCTAGGTGTAAGGAGCCTCTCCCCTTGTCTAGCAAACACCAACAAAAACTCCTCAGCCTCACTGAGATGCTTCTGTGTGGGTGGTCATCATCTTATGATGAACCTGTCTGTTGCAAAAGTCCCATAAATTGACTTTTGCAAAGTATCATGTCAGTAAGTCTACACTGAACTAAATAAAAAAAACACTGAACTAGTTAAAGGGATCCACTAAAGCTACCAGTGATTTTCACATTGTGCACCACTCCCTACCAAAGCTAGCTCTGACACTACTTGTTCATGGCAACTTTACCCAGGAGATGCATATCATGTATGTGAATGGCCTGCTGTAATACTGCACACTCCCCTAGATAATGAATGATTCCATGTCGCCTCCCTTGGATAGCCATCAATGTGCATTTACACAACATGGTAGTCAGCATATGTGGTATGCTGTAGGATGTCCACATGTCTGGCCATCTTCTTTATGCATTTGCTTATGTGGCATAATTTGTTGTGCACAAATCTACCCATCCTCCAACTGCTGTACTACACCTCCGGCCATAAGCTTCCACACCTACATGTATACCTATTTATCAACTACTGTTACTGGTATGAGCAGGCACCCTCCAATCACTTATTACAGAATGTATCTGTGCCACAACATGCATCCCTGAAACACCAGTCCCTCAACACCATGCCCTTCTTAGTGTTTCCATTGTACATGCATACAACTACAGGCAGATAGTGCATTGTATGTCAGTGTCCTGTATTTCCATTGACCTGTACATCACACATTTCTCTCTGGTATCCACCAGAAGGTTTGTTTGTTCTTGCTGATATATTTTACCAGGTGGGGCTTTTCCTTAAATACTGTAGCTTACCATCACATATTAAAGGGGTGATATAGCAAATTCTACAAAATATGCAAAATATCAAAATATAAATGGACTGTTATGTTGAGTACAGCAACTTTAACTGGTTTAAATTAAATGTTAGTTTACAACTTGTATTAAAATCAAGGAATATAAGACAGTGATATACCTTTAACAAAGTGGTGGAGTCATATGATTTTATATTTGAAATACCCCATGGAAATGGTGAGGCTCTTAAATAAATACAGAAAGCACTGCTGTGTGAAAGTATTTGTCTTCCACTTCTGTGCACTAGAGCAGGGACTACTGAGGATGTTGTGGAAGAAAGAAATGCTTCCTGTAGTCTCCTGTGATTTTAGGAAATAGTAGAGCTGGCCAATCTCCTCTGCAATGCATAGTTGAATATTATACCATGACCCCCCATTAATATTCCAAAACGTGCACGCTGATTGGCCAGCGTGCACATTGTAAATCGAATTATACTAATGGAAAAAGGTCCGGTCGCCCGGACTTTTTCCATTAGTATAAATCTCTTTTAAAACACTGTCTTGCTATGTTAAAGGAGTTTAACATCGAAACACAGGTTTAAAAAAAGCAACGGAGATCCCCGTTGCTTTTTTTAAAGCTGTCTCGCTATGTTAAACTCCTTTAACATAGCGACAAAGTGTGTAAAAAGCAACGGAGATCTTGCTTTCTCCGTTGCTTTTTTTTAAAACCTGTCTCGCTATGTTAAATGGGTTTAACATAGCGAGACAGCTTTAAAATAAGCAACGGAGATCTCTGTTGCTTATTTTAAAGCTGTCTCGCTATGTTAAACCCATTTAACATAGCGAGACAGGGTTAAAAGCAGCGAGAAAGCAAGATCTCCGTTACTTTTAGCTATGTTAAATGGGTTTAACATAGCGAGACAGCTTTAAAATAAGCAACAGATCTCCGTTGCTTATTTTAAAGCTGTCTCACTATGTTAAACCCATTTAACATAGCAAAACAGTAAAAAGCAATGGAGATCTTGCTTTCTCCATTGCTTTTGGCCACAGCTCTGATGTACTGCGTAGGCATGCGCAGTACATCAGAACTGCCGCGGATACCAGACAGCTGCAGAAAGGCAGCAAAGAGGCATTATACAATGCCATTATTTAAGAAAAGTAATTATTTCTTTTCTTAAATAATGTCATAGTATAATAGCAATAACCTACTTCTGGGTGTGGGTAATGTGGGATTTACCCACTGTTGTCTTTGTCTGGTCCCGAGGGCGAACGCTAACCGTGGGTAAATCCTGCATTACCCACACCCAGGCGTGGATTATTGCTATAATCTCTCCAAATGTCAGGTCATCTGGGAAACTTAATTTTTGTCTTGTATTCCTTATTCTTCTGCAAGGTTTATTCAGAATCCCCTAAATTTCTTATATGTGTAACAGAGTGTTCTTTTTTTTACATCTCAAGTCTCCTTTTACTGGTAACTTGTATTAGCCACCACATAGAATCCCACACACTTGTATGCCAGTTCGTATTATTTCTCTTTCATTTATAGCTCCCTTTATAACTTTATTTAAATATTCCATTTTGAGGTTAATATAAAAATATTACATACAACTTTTGTATTCTTCATTTCCTTCATTATTCATGTTAATTTATATTACATTCAATAACTTTACATTTCTAAAACTCAAACATTGCAAAATGTGTACTTTCTTCTCTTTATTTTTAGTAACATTGTCTGAATAGTTATATTATTTAAATTCTAGAATATTGCTAGTCATTGAATACAGTCCTCCACTGGTACATCCTAAAATGCAACTATAATAATAAACTACCAAATTTAACATTTCTAGATCCCCATTTCTATTAATTAGGTTTAACTTATATCCTCATAAACAAAAAAATAAAATCACTAATAGTTCACTCTCCAAAGTTTCCATTATAAAATAGCCCTGCCAAATAAAAATGAAACGCTACCAACAGTGTATTTATCAAATAAACCTTTTTTATACATATTATGGCATAAGCTCCTCTAAATACAACAGTGTCTTTCATCTTTTCGATCATTGCCTTCTACTTACAATTTATTACTTCCTTATTCTGCGTTTATATTACGCTGTCGAAAACTCAAACTGTTGACAGTGTAATAATCGACACGAAAATGTCGAACCCCCTGAACATCCAACACACACAAAAAAAAAAAAAAAAACACCCAAACACAACACAAATTGCTCTATGCGGGGGGGGGGCAAGCCCCCCTGCACCCCCCACATCTCCCGCTAGTTGCAGTAAATGGAAATCTCTCCTTATGGAGATTTCCGTTTACAAGCGCAATGAATTTCGCTTTCGACATTTTGGTGCCGACAATATCAGCTTCGATACTGTCGGCCTTCGACAGGGTGAAGTAGACCCCTTATTCCAAATAATTTCTGCAAAACCCCTATTCACCTGTCACCAAAGTTAATCTTACATTGTATCTTCTACCTTCCTTTCCACTAATAAAACTTACATGTTTTATAATTCACATCCAGCCCTCTTACTCTAAAATTTTCCTCTCTATTACTCAAAGCAAACTCCCCGCACTTCTTATCCACAATTATTACTACAAAATCATCAGCACTGGATAAATACACTAACACATTAATGCCTTCTTCACGTTCCAGTACTGTTTCAGTACCTAAAATATCCAACAATGCATTATATGTAACCTCAAACATAATAGACTTAATTAGGCAAAGTTGCCAATGCTGTTTTTTAGCTCAACCTCCTTCCCAAGTAACTCACTAATTAAGAAAGCTAGACGTGTCTCACATAAGCATTTCTTATAAGGTTAACAATCTTTTCTTCAAATCCATAATTTGTAAAATGCTACTCAACTGCATATGTAATATATGTTACATTTTGTTTATACTGTTCATACTGATTACCACTTCTTTAATTACAAAGATCCCCTTTATATTTTCTTCTTACAAAATCATATACATCTTTTTCTTACACCTACTTTTTTGTTATTCTTAAGTTCATGTGTTCATATGTTCTTTGTAGACAGGCTGCAAAAATGACCATAACATAGTAATGCAACCGAGAGACTTAGTGACCATATCTGCCACACTGCTTCAAGAGGGCCACATACAACTTCCACAGGATTAAATCATCAAGGCAGTGTGTTTGACATGCAAGGAGAGCTTGTTCTATAGGCAAGGGGTTGTTGTATGAGGAACCTATATCTCTAAGAGGTCCTGTTTATGTTGTGATGGAAGTACTTCTAAGGTGGTGGAAGTCTACTATTACAGGATTTGTACACCCTACAAGACAAGGCAGAGATCAGCATATATACAAAATGAGAGAGGTTGCTGTCTCTCTTCATAGATGAGAGAACGAGTTATTTTAGTTAAAAATGTTGTGATCTTTCATGTTAGACTAGGTGTTTAAAGCAGTGCTTTCTAAGTAGTGCACTATATCCCATGGCTGGCTTGGTAAAGGCAGAAGAGAGTGGGATTGTCACATCCAAGATCCTGCAGGATGTCTACATTTATTTCTTTATTTGTCCATCCATCCATTCATTGTTTGTTGACTAAGTTAGTCTCACTAGGCTAGAGGCTTCTTTTCAGGGGAGACCAGAGGTGATATGTATACTAATTATGAGAAATTTAGCCAGGGAATTGGGAAAATTCCTATACTCTTTGATCAAGGAATGGAATGAGAAAGTATGGCAATTACTGAATCATCCAAGGAAAATTTAGAAAAAAAAAGCAGCTGCATTAGCATTACTAACATAGTAGATGATGGCTTACCTGATGAAAAATTAGAAGAAATTCTTAATGCTGTTAACCTTTTCAAAACAAAGCTGCATCTTGGAGTCAAATAATGGTTATCCATTCTATTCTATATGACAGACAGGAAGAAGCAATTGTCTCCATGGGGATGCAGCAAGATGGGTTAAAGGCCAGCAGGTTGTCACATGTTCTATTTGGCAGCTGGAGACCTGTCAGCTAAACAAGAGAGATGTTTCAGCTTTACCTCAATCCTCTCCATTTTTTATGCACAGATTCTAAAAAGAGAAAAATTGAAGGACATGACACTAACTGATCATTCTTCTAAGTTACCAGTGGTGCATGCCTCCTCAAAAATGTACAAAATGATCAACTAGTATGAGACATGGGACAACAGAGTAATAGTATTAGGTATTATTGCTTCATATGTACATGCAATTATTCTTTTGGCAAAAGACAGTTTTTGCAATTTGATTTTTCAGATTATCTCTGAGAAAATCTCAAATATGTGCATATTAGGCTCTCCTTAGGTTTATTATAATGCGGGTGGATTAAACATCAGCTCAGAACTGCTGAAACTGAAAGTAACACCATTAAAACTTTTTTGCTTTACATCGTAAAGATGTACATGATGAAACTGCATGATGGCCATCATATATGGAATGGAGAGTGCAACGTATTAGTTATATTATAAATTAATGATGGAAAACTAAAGCATATTCCAAGATGTGGTAAATATAAATGGATATAGGTCGTATGTCATGTGTAGAGGGCAACCTAATAGCATGCATTTGTCCCAGTCCCCTTCAGTAAACACATCACACCAAATGACATTAGACGACCTTTATTAAATTTCCATAACATAGCTTTGTTCACCAAATTCATTAATTACATCTATCCATAATATAGTTGATTCTAAACACAGCATAACATCCTTGTAATGTTAATCAGGGCAACATACCTACTCACCCTGCCCCAGTAAGCAGTGTCTATACCTCTGCTCACTTACTTTACTTATGAAGCACCATCCTTGTAATGTTAATCAGGGCAGTGTACCTACTCACCTTGCCCAATAAGCAGGGTCCATACCTCTGCTCACTTACTTTACTTATGAAGCAGCATCCCATCTCACTTCATACACCATTCATTGAATTACCTTCCACCAAATAATCATCATCCTTACCTCAGCTTGCTATTCTATTCAGCAAGCTTCCTCCAACTACTCATTTTCCTTTCCTCAGATCCTTGAAATGAATATCCAGACACCAGAGGGGGAACAGAAGAGGGCAAGCCTATCCTCCTTCTCCACAGACCAGCTTGACCAGGCTGTTCCCCCTCCCTTCAACCCAAAATCATTCAACCTACTACCTCCCATTAAGGGAAGGGTTAAGCTAAACATCATTCGGTGTACCCATCATCTGTAAAGCACCTTAGAATCCCGGCATAAACCCACCTTGCCATGCCATCACTGAAACACACCGTAATGAAACTAAATAAAGTAGGATTACCCATGACCCTACTGTACCACTGGAACATCCACACCAAGAGAATATATGCCCTTTTAGACCACTTCCTTCAAAGCTCTTATCCTGGCTCAACCTGGATGGAATGACAACCTATAGCCACAACAAAAAAACATAGACTATAACCCCTTGAACTCAAACTGACACACAGTCAAAGACAACTGGTATCAAGTCTCAAACCCAGGACGCTGTCTACTGTAGCATATCACCTTAGTCCACCAAACTACCCAGTTCTGGATGTGCAGTAACCTGATTACTGTAGAGAATAGTCTAATTGCAAAATGTTAATGACCTAACACTAAGTGTCAGAAAACCAGCATCCCTTGACCTACTTCCTGAAAACTCGCCTATGCCCAACAATGAAGTACTCTATGTGCCCAGCCATAAACACCCCCAAATTCACTCATTACCAATTGACAATCTGAACTAGGACCCCAAACCACCCCACTCAGAACCTCAACCGCCCCCCCCCACTCGCTTCTTCCTAGTAACCATCCTAGCTAGAACACTCAAACTACTAACCATCCTTAACCACTGCTTTTCCCTGGCCTTTCCCCTCGAAGGTTCTCTTCCCTTATGTTACCTATACCTCTAACAAGGAATTAAAACCTGACCTATGGCAGCCATATCCTGCAACCAAGCTGCCTTTAAACCTTCTTGCTCCCATGGAAACACCCACCTACCTACCATACTTCCTAAAACCCTACAAAATTCACCAAAACCACAAGTGAAATGATCCTTGTGCTACTCTGTAAAACCTTAACCTGGTATGTGACATTACCACTGTCTACTCAAGGGACAAATTTGTCACCCCAAAGATACCACCCATTAGGAACAACTCTGGCATCCTATCAAACATGTCATTGGCCCTTCCCCCAACTACAGTTTAACAACTGGATGAGTAACTATAATCATCCCAAAGATCCAAGCTCCTGAATGCAAGGGTTGAACTCCTCTGGCTTGCAAGAGACATAAGGCTTTAGCCTAATGAGTTCCTGTGCTCCTGTGAATGTTGTGACTCTACTCCTTCTGTGGGAACCCCACACTTTCCATAAACCATCCACAACAGTTTTACCCTGGCCCCCCATCTACCTCTTCCTTACTTGCCCCCATACCAGCGCAATGCTCAGCTCCCACACTACTTGAACACAGTGCTCTAACATGCCTTAATAAGATGATTACTCAGACCCTTACTGTGCCCCATTCAAGTGGCAAGAACATCCTTCCTATCAAAAAGCATCACCTTTCAGATCCACGTTTCAGGCCACTGCATGATGCTTTCTGCACTTCAGCAATCTGCAAAGAAAAGAAAAACAATAAATTATATGTACACATATACCAAGAATTACTTATGGAGGCACTGACAAGAACCCCTGTCCCCCCCATCAAGCATTTGCCAAAACTCTGTACCAAAGTATGGGACCAGCCCCCCCTTTTTTTTAATAAATATTATGAATCATATCCCCTTGGACAAGCGTGATAGGTGCTACCCACAGAAATAAGAGCTGATCTTGTCTAGCTTGTAATCACCCCAGAGCAAGTAGTCTAATAATTTCCTATGATCCTATAATTGTTGTGACTCCACCCCACCTACCTGAACCCCATCCACAGTGACATGCCTTGATGGGCACTAAATAAAATAAATTACCTGTAACCTCATTAAGCCCACTGCAGGAACCCAAACTCTTACCTATGGCCAAATGGCTGTTGCTCCCTTTACTATTGAATGCAAATGCCCAAAAGCAGGGACAACTTTCCAACACTGATGTAACATACTAAAATGGTTAGTAAACAGATTGTACAACTAATTAACCTTGAAATCAAAACTCAAATGCCTGTCCTTCTCTGGCTAGCAATGTAAATCCTCTACCAAAACTCAACTTTGAAATCCACTTACTTCAGCCAGTAACTGTTGCCCACTTGTGCTCCCCATGTGTAACCTCCTCACTCACCACTGCTTCCATCATCTGTGAACTCACTGTGTAGCGCCACAAATGGTATTCATGACACCACCATCTACAAAGAAAAGGACAAAAGTAAATCCTCTAAAATGTAAAGAGAAGGTTCCATCTTATACCCACCTATTCCAAATTATAGCAGCAGAATTCCAAAACCCCCATCTGCAAAAAAGAAAAAGGGGACATATAAATCATATAAAATACATAACGCACATTCAAAGACATAGTCAAAGACAGCCTATCCCTACCCTCCCCCACTATGGCTGAGTTACAGCAGGCATGTGCCATGAGCAACAGCATGGAGAAAGCCCGCAAAACCATGAAATGTCCTCTGCAAGAACCGTGATCGCAGCCCCACTATATGAGGGCTTGAAACACCAGCCAGTCACCACCAATGTCCCTCCAAGCTGGATAGCACCCCCAACTCACCCCACAGCAACAGCAGCAAATGTCAAAAGACACGATGCGTGCCCATCCCTCAACATTACTTCCCAACCCTCCCCCTTGACAGTTAACTTTACCCATGCCTGCGTGAGAGCACATTCTGCAATGTTAATGTTCCTCAAAGTTCCACATTGAAAGGGCCTGTGACACAGTCAGTGTTAAAAATTTTTAAACTGATATCCATGGGAATTAGAACTAAATCATATCAATTTATTAACAGATCTTATTCATAAGTAAAACCAGCATATTTTAACCATCCTATGACCTTCCTAGTTGGAGTTGTTAGTCAGCTGTTAGTATGTGATCCACATTTTGCCCATTTGTTCCACATTATGAGGGCTAGTGTTACTCATTTTGGAAATGAAGGCTGAGAGCTGTGGTCTGCAATTAACCTAATCCAAGCTCAGCCAAAGCAACAAACCCACCAAACCACCAGGAATAAGCCTACTATCTACCTGTGGTAAGGCTGCTATACCCACAAAAAGTTCACAAATGGAACAAGCAGCAGATACCCTAACAGACTGCCACAGTGACACCTACAGCTCCTATAAGAACTTGAAGAATAATGCTTTACCATTAGAAAACAATACAAACAACTTTATAATAAAATGTCACCCTTTGTAAGTGCTTTCTATAGATTTTACATTTCTTCCTTTCACTTGCACTTCCCAACAAATTTGACTTACCCACAGACATACTTGAATTAATACAGTCCAATTCACGAATTCCAGACATGTCTTGCTCAAGAAAGTAATATTCATTTTCAGCATGAAGCAAAAGAATAATTAGTCACAGCAGTCTTAGCAAACCGTGAATGATACCGGCAGTGGCATATTTTAGGCAACTCCACGTCTGCACCATTCAGCCCACGCATGCACAAACTACCACACTACCTCAAGCAAGCCTCACACTTTGACCAAAAAGCCCACAAAAAGAAACTCGCAGTTCCCTCAACCTCCATGACCGCCAAACTCCGCACAAAACCCCCACCACCACACGAATGCCAATACCGACCTCCCAACATCTGACAAAAGAGAGATGGAACTTCCCAACTGCCTCCTGCATCATCTGAGCCAACATGCAACTGCAGGTCCCTTCTAAGCATCATCATTCAGCTAGTTTCAGTCTTGCTGGTCAATTAGCATCAGAGGCACACACTTCATCACTATCAGTATTGGATGAACCAGTCCGAACTGGTAAAGCTGAAGCAAACAACCCAACCTCAGCTGTTGAGTGAACCCGGCATTTCAGCCAGACTTGTGGCCCAATGAATACAAAGATTGAGTGCAGCCCAGGTCACTGAGACTGCACTATACCATGCCAACATCTGACGAGAACAAACATAAGCAAATGTTTAACTTGGAAACCCCAGCCCGCATGGAAACCCCAGAGAGCCTCCTCTCCTCAATCAAAGCTGCCAGCCCCATGCTAGCACCCTCTGCATCTTCCCAGTGACAGATGCACTTAAGCAGCATAACTCACTTGTTTCTCCTTTTCATTAAAAGACCCAATGGCTGCAGTGGCATCCGTGGCTCTCTACATTGCACAAGGGAACCATAGGCTAGGCAAAGAAATCTGGCAAAACCTTCAACACAGGACAATGCAAAGAAGCAGCATCACTGCAGCATACCCTTCCCCTGTCCCCAACAACTGTAAGGGCAGGCGCACCTCCCACACCACAGACTAGGAAAACCCCACAATGCATGCGCAAATCCACCCCCACCTCAAAGGTCCTACAGCCCACAAAAAGGCAAGCAGAACAGGCCTTGAACCTCCCCAAATGCTACACAGTAAAAACCAAGGCTGCACCAACAGACAAGCACCTTTCATTTGATGCCATGGCACAACAACAATGATGTGCCCACAGAACCCTCCACACAACCTCTGTATAATTCATCCATGTGTGCTACTGCATTATATCTGTCAGCAGAGCATCCATTATTCTTTGCACAATGGAAGTAGCAGAGCTAACATCAGATGGCCATCTATTATAAGCAAGCAATACTTGCTAATAAGTAGATACTTAATTAATTTGAGAGAAATAGCCTTAACATGGCTACAAATACTTCTTTATTATAAATATTGTCTATAATGGTGGTCTGGTTAACAGTTAACATACAATCACCATGCATGCAAATGAAAGTCTCCTTTTTTAACAGTGGACTAACATATCTAAGTCAGTAATGCTAAAATAAGTAAATGGCTCTTCTGGGACAAACATATCTCACAGTCTTATTTTAATAAGCAAGGGCAGCTTTGCGAAAAATAATACTTCTTCCTCAGCTAGAGTATGGGTCCTAGTTCTAGCAACCTCATCAAAGAATTGTTCCTCTCTACAACCTATATCAAATAAAATTTACAATTATAACCCAAGCCAGAATGGCCTCCAAAACCGAGCATCAAACTGCAACACCAAGGCAACCACCCGTCCACTGAAACAACCACGAAAAAATCCCGTAACAAATGGCACAAGTCACATTCCATACCCTCCTTTGTTCATTGCCTTTCTCTCTCTTTTTTTTTTCTTTTAAAATGGGAAGCCTTAAGTAGACAGGGCATGCGTGCTGTCCCCACTGTCACAAGGATGCACCTCAAGCCTGAGAAAGCAGCAACGGACATCCCAGAAGGGCCAGCACAGCTCCTGGGAAAACATTCCAGCATGAAAACTACCTCATGTAACAGAGTCAAAAACCGAACAAAGCAGAGCAATAACAAAACCGAGCCCCCAAGACCCTAGAACCAAGACCAGTCCACCCACTGCTCACACCAGGCCAGTGAGCCAAACAAACTCAAGATGCAAAGCCTCTGCCATCAGTGGCAGCAAGTCATCACCCGCCCCCCCCCCATGACAGATCTGCACCAGCATCACTCTCAACTGACAGCCCTGCAACATCACCTTACCTAAATCCCATATAACGGAATGGCTGAAACCATGACACAAAACTGTCCCTCGCTACCAATCTGCATCACTGAAAAGGACACTAGACCACTTTCCAAATAAACAAACATTACTAGCACCAACTCTTGCCACTGAACACCACTCACCTCCTCCACAGTCACTACTCAAAGGCCCACCCGACCACCATAGGTCGTCATAGATGAAAACCTGCTGTAGCAAGTTCACACCAAAATGTGATTGCTTACCCAGTTACACTAGTCTAAACCTCTTAAGCCCCTCCCCATCCTTATCTCATTTCTTCCCAACCATCCCTGCCTCCACTTAACCCTTTCACCTCCCTAACCTACTTAACTCACACTAATATCAACCTAACCCCTCATGATGATGTCCCAGGACAACTTGGTTTGTTGCCAAACTTCATTTAATACAGATCTACAATAATGAAAAATGTTCTCACTGTGGAAAGACAGTATATAATATTAAACATTGTGATTTTTTTCTAGAAGATGTAAATGTGGTGGACATTTTAGGTTTGATTGTTCACAGATTAAAAATGTTGAAGAGTGGGACTTTAGTACAAGGGAAACATTACAAAAAGTAAAACAAAGTGACAATATGAATAATGAAGTGGTAATTGAACTTGCAGAATAAACTGAAGAAGAAGATATTATAAAAAAAATACTGGATCAGATGATGATGATGATGATGAGAATAAAAAAAGATATGGCTTGCAGTGATGGTTTAGAGGCAGATGTAGGGAGGGGAATAATAAAACAACTAATACAATAGGTAACAAAAAAACGATAGATGAGACAGGAAGCTAAAAACTGGAAAGAAAGGGAAGGTGTGTATTTTTTTCCATACTACTTATATATTAACAGTCTCATAAATAAATAAAACAGGATTACTCTTTTGGAATTTTGCAGTAGAATAGATGCTGATATTAATTACTTATTAGACATTAGAAGATCAGGTTCTGCACAACAGAAACAAGGAGAGATTGTATGTGGTATAAAGTAATATGGAATTTTTGGAAAATATTTATGTTGTGGAATAGCTCTTTTATATAATTCAACTTTCTGGGCAGTATTCCCGAAGCCTCCGTGTAAGAGTTATAACTCATACACGGAGGCTGGAGTTAAACGGAGTGATGTCAGCATGCTCTGCATATTCATGAGAGCATGCTGAATCACACCTAAGGCTAACACGGTAAGTGTAAGACAGTAGGGGGCGTGTCCGTAGGCCGAGCCCTGTAAGCGGACACGCCCCCAGAAGAGTAAAAGTCCCCAAAGTAAACACCCACGACAGAGTCCATGGAAATGTGAATAAACACAGCACAACACATGTCCCCACAGACTACAAACATAAAATGTACAAATGAACATCACATAATTTTTTTTTAAATTGTAAAGATGTTTAACCGTGAGTGCACTCGTTTGCACGGGCATGCCCGTAGCACAGCTACAGTTAGCAGTCAGTGGGAAAGCATATAAGAACTAAATATACAAAGTAAGCCAAGAAGCAATAGTGTAGCAGTAGAGATGTTGGCTGAAGAGCAGACATTCATGGTTCGAGCCCCCACAACACCAATTTTTATTTTTAGCAAAATAAGCACGAAACAAGTCCCTGACAAATATGTAGACATAAAATCACATTTTATGTAAAATGTAATGAAATAGCCCATTTATATTGAAGAAATGTGAGGTAACAAAACAATAAAAAATGCCAGATGTGCCCATAGCTGAGCTACAGTTTAACAGGGTGAGTGCATCTGCCCGTAGGTGAGCAGTGGTTTAACTGGTGCAAAATGAGTGCCCGTAGCTGAGCAGTGGTTTAACACGCTAAATCTATGTGCCCCTAACTGAGTTGAGCGTAATATGCATGCTGATAGCCAAATGAGGCTTAAACCAGCGTACCCCGTTTGCGGGGAGCTGCGCACCGCGCAAACAAGCTAACCGACGGGCAACGTTGAGCAAGCCGTATCAAAACTGCCTTTACACAGACACACCCCTCAGCTTGTCTAGACAGTCATAAAAAATAAAAAGTAGTGGCCAGGTTCGAATCCAGGATACTATACACCATAGTCAAGGTACTGAACCACTAAGCTATGACAGCAGTACCTATAAATGCAATAATAGCTAATATATAGGAATGAATACAAACTGGAGCATGACAATGCAGGTTTACTGAAGTTGATACAATTCCAAAATGGCCAATCACAGATATGTGCGGGAAAAACTGACTATATAAGCCCCATAGGCGGGAATACACAGCATGAACGATTGTAGAACTGACTTGCAGCCAGAATGACAGGAGTAGGAGAGGGTAGTTGCTTTCGAGCACAGAGGTGGGGCATTGAGGAGTCCAGGTACATGGTCTGGCTCCTAGTCCACAATCATGAGGCCCAACTCACTTACTACAGGGAACAGGAGAGAGGAATGGAGAAATGTGAATCTACAACACAGCCTGAATCATGAGAGAGATACTAAGCTTTACACTCACAGAACAATGTCCACAGCATACCAGCATGGTCCCCGCCCTTACAATCTGAAAGGGCAACGCCTATCTCACATACCCTTTTATAGCACTGTCCTGAAATCACAGTGAGAACTGCAATCAGTACACAACTGGCTGTATGCAATTAGCAAATGCTGGCTTACAATTGGTGCAGAGGCCATCACATGGACCTATGCAGATACCTACAAAAGCATCCTGTACTAACACTCCACACATGCAATACATTCATTGCACTGTCTGGAAGCAGACAGAGGGAGAGAGACAAACCGAGACAGAGAGAAAAAAAAAAAAACAAAAACACGCTACACACTGTGACTCTAAGCTGTCAGCAGTGACAGTAGCAGCAGGAATCAGAAGCAGTGGTAACGCAACCAGCTGCGACAAACACAGGTAATGCAAAGTAGCAGGTTAATAGTGTGCATACTGTGAACCCTCCAAATGTGTCATAGGTCTGTATCTATAGGTATGTCCATGTGATATGTTGTGTGTACGTAGTTCCACCAAAAGGGGATGACTATACATTACATGTCAATCAGTGTTAGGCCATGATCCTGGCAGCAGTTGTCTGTGCGTTGCCCTCAGTAATGGCTGCTTTGAAAGGTCAGCCAGGTTCAAAAGGCAGGATCAGCCCATCACAAAGGCACACTGGCTGGGAACAAGTGTCTGCAGGTACCCGATATCACTGCATATGCATCCCATACTGCATAATTCCATAGCTTAGCAGACCAGGCCGGTTATGCATATGATGTGGTAGTTCCCAGGGTCAGTTGAGGTGCCTCCTTAGTGGTGTGGGACCACTGTTGCTGTATGCCACTGTCCAGGTACATATCCTGTAGTACGGCCAAGATGAATTATCAGTCTTATATGCGGTTGTATGTCCTCTTAGAGTGCAGGTAGCACACATCCAGGGATACCATGAGGTCACAGTGATGCTGTGTGTTCTGCTTTGCTGAGGGCGGCCCTCACCTGGACATGTGAGATGATAGGGAGGTTACATACAGCTGTGATAACTATTTCAACTGGTGGGGGAGAAGGAAGGGGGATACGTGCACCGAACCTGTCTGCAAGAATGTTGCCAATATCTGTGTGTTTGGTGAATGTTAAGTAGGTGTGTATTAACACAGAGCATATCTGAGGCATTTGGTCCATATGTGTAACATAACTGAAGAAGGCCTTGTGGTTATCCATAGTGTTTGTGGCCATTTCCCTCCCAGAGTAGGCCGTGGCCATTGTTATGAGGGACCGTAGCGTAGTACCAGTGCTGACCACAGATGCCTTCCCTTAATGTGAATCTGCTCTGTCCTGCAGTAGCCTCCTGCTATTGTTATACAATCTGCCTCTGTCTGGGGTCCACCAGACAGGATGCCTAACCTTTGTGCATAGGGTCTGGGTTAGAAATGTGTGTGCAAGTTCCATGCAATCTGTGGCATGTCCGTGGTAAGCATTTGCAAAGGGGTCAGCAGTGTGGGTTGTGACTTCCACTGGCCCAGTGTGCTGCATGGATACCATCTCAGTCCTAACAACTGAATAACTGTCTAATCACATACATATCAAAGTAGTCTACTGTGCTGGTGGTGGTGGTGGGATATGTATATCCAGGCCGAGTAACTTGTGTCCACATCACACTAGTGGATGGCATCCCACATACAGTACCTTGGGATGAACCCCCAGAGTGAGGTTGTGCATTGGACCTGTCAGTGTGTGCTGACCGATGGGGCATGCTACTATGTTGTGTGGAATGTGGCAGGTATTTTTGCACAGGTGTTGGATGAGCACTGATATCTGGCCATGTACTTGTGTATCCACCACGACACACACACATGCAACATATGGGAGTAGTAGTATATCACTACACATGAGTATCATGTATAGTATGTGTGCCATATATTGCTGACATAGTCTGCTGTTATCCTGATTGTGTTCTCTTTCAGGGAGATGGCACATCAGCGTAATCCCGCCTACTCTGCAGCGGAAGATGAGGAGATACACCAGAGCCTGGTGCAGGAGTATGACATCCTGTTTTCCCGCACCAGTCAGAATCAGCAGGAGAGGGCTGCACTGTGGCAAGACCTTGTCTGTAGGGTAAATGATATTGGCACGCATAATAGGACATATGAGCAGGTACGACATCACTGCAGTGATTTAATCAGAAGTGTCCATCAGCGTGCATCAGATATCCACAGGCAACATGTTGCCACAGGAGGTGGGGTGGCCACACATCCCCCCCTCACCAGACTGGAGGGGCTACTCCTAAGTGTTGTGGCTCCAGCCCCGGAACAGCAACAGCAGTACACCTGCATCATGATGGAGGCTGGATCCACACAGCAGCACGACATGGAGCATGCAGGTAATATGCCATATGTACACTTGACTGTTCTGTACACTGTTAATTTATGCATGTGTAAGGTGTGTCCGTGGTATGTATCTGTCATCATAGTATGTAACTGTGCATGTGTGATACTGGCAATATCAGCAGCTGACGTGTGAAAGGCAATTGGTGTACTACTGCACTGTATCATATGCAATATCAATGGCACAGTTGTGCCCACTGACATTAATCACATCATTTCTGCAGGTCCCTCCAGGGTTACAGCAAGGCAGGCCATCCATGCTGGTGAGTGTGTTTAACAATACCTATAATAGTCCTGATAGTGCTAGTAACACTAGTGTAACTCAGTAGTGCTCTGTGTGTATACTGTGGGGTGTGCATGTGTGCATGTGTGCAGGTGTGCCTGTGCCCATGTGTGCATGTGTGCATGTGTGCAGGTGTGCCTGTGTCCACGTGTGCATGTGTGCATGTGTGCATGTGTGCCTGTGTCCATGTGTGCATGTGTGCATGTGTGCCTGTGTCCACGTGTGCATGTGTGCATGTGTGCATGTGTGCATGTGTCCATGTGTGCATGTGACCACGTGTGCATGTGTGCCTGTGTGCATGTGTCCACATGTGCATGTCTGCATGTGTGCCTGTGTCCATGTGTGCATGTGTGCCTGTGTCCATGTGTGCATGTGTGCATGTGTCCATGTGTGCATGTGTGCATAAGTGCATCACTGGTAACAATGTGTGGAGACTGTAAACTGTGTTTCCTGTCTTCCTCCCACAGGTTCTGGGGCTGCTCTGGTGTCCTGCGGCAGGGAACCTGAATCTGGTGCCACAGGTACTGGTAATGATGATATTTGTGTAATGGTACAGGAAGGTGTGTCAGGGTCCGCCATTGGTCAGCCAATTGACAGTACACAGCTGTCAACCCCATCATTGCGCACAGTCATCCTGCCAGTACATCCTTTGTCACCATTGTCCCTAGGTGATGGACAGGATACAGTGGGCATTGACCAGAGTAATGTGGTACCTGTGGCACATGCATCCCCACACAGCAGCCATGGGCAGGGTCCTGCGATGGTACCACACAGACAGTTGCCCATGGGTTCTCGTGGGAGCATCCGTGGGCATACTGCCTCTGGCAGATGTGCCCAAAGAGGTCTGTCAACCTCAGCTATGTTTCGGGCTGTCATGCAGGCACAGTCGCGTATGGAAAGATACACCAGACAGGGTCTGAGGGAGCTGAGAGCATGTCGCACAGCCATGACTGACAGTATGCGTGACATCGCGGATGCTATCCGTAATTTCACCGATGTCATAGACAGACATTGTGGGGACATATTACAGCAGTTCCACAACCAAATGTCCATGAGCCTGTGCAATGGTGGGCGTTTGCGGCGTCGACGTGGCCATATGCCAGCAACAGCAGCAGCTGGCAGTCGGCGTGGACGACAACAGGCCCGCGCACGCCCCCATAGTGCCAGCAGCAGCCCCAGCAATGCTAGGTCTGTGCTGTTATTGGAACACCCCAGGAGACCACGTGCACGTGGCTCTGGACAGTCCCAACAGGGACCTGTGTCCAGTCAACACACTCCCGCTTCTGATGACAGTACCCAGTCTGGCTTAGTACTGGATATGGTCTGTAGCACCCCTGCCAGGCACAGGTACCGTGTCCGTGCCCACAGACACTGATCTGTATGACCTGCCAGGTGCAGTCTGTGGCTGTCCACAAACCCCTGTATATGGCAGCCATGAGGTGGAACTGTGTGCGTGCATACACACATGCGAAATGTTAACACCTAGGGCGACCACATACACGCACACACTGCACCAACACTGCCCCACCCTGTACTGCTGCCCCTCACCAACACACATACACACACATGTCAATTGGTGGTATCAGTGGCTGACTCAGGCATACCTAATTCACACCCTGTGCATATGATGACACTGTGCCACCTCCTGCAATCTCCAACATCATTGCGGGAACAGGTAAACACGTTGCTGATGCACAGGGTGACTACATAGAAATGTATTAGTAGTATCATGTTGGTAACAGTACAGTGTGCTGCTATGACTGTGTGTATATCCCAGCATGCCTGATGCAGTAACCGTATGAATGTCCTGAATTGTTATCTGCACCCATAGTACATACCAACGTGTAACAGCTGCACATAATTGCATGCCGCTGGTAAGGATGTCAGCAGATAGCCGCATGCATGGGTAGTACAGGGGGGAAGCTAACACAAGTAGTGATATGCAATGGTGGACATGTACAGTAATGGTGCAAGTTGCCCACAACGACTATGTAATGTGGATGTTTGCGCATGTTGATATGTGTGCAGTACCAATGTAATCCAAATCACAATTAACTATGACATAATATCAGTTCTACAATGGGCATCTGCGCTGTGTATTCCTGGGTACATGTTGATAGTGCCTACATATTTGCATTGTTACTTACTGTTATTGTTACCCCTTCTTTGTTGTACAATGCACTACTTCCAGCCCTGCTTACTGTAGCTTTGTTTGCATGCATGTTCACTTGGGGTTCCCTGGAACACTGCTTACACCTGCAATGCACAGTTACAGTGCTTCTGTAGACTCCTAGTGACATCTGCATAGTGTACGATACGTATGTCAAGTTTACACATGACAGAACGTCACTGTCTGTCCTGTACGCATGTACGTTGCCTGTGACACATTGCACATGTCTTACCTGGCATTTACCCACGTGTGCAGTCATATATGCCAGTGCTATGAAACAGTAGCAGTACACCCACACATACACACCTTCAGTATGTTGTTCCCCATTGGCCCTATGTGTTGGTACTCACCATGGCAATCACACTACTAGGGTTGCATGTGCAAAGGTAACCTGTAAATCACCTGTATGGTCCAGTTGTGGTTTATGTGAGTCATGTGGCAATGTCACAGCTGCCACATGTATGCAGTCAGCCATCACCCTTGGCCAGGAACGTGCAACACATGTGTGGGATGCCACCACACAGCCAATCTGGGGACTGAGCTCTCTGAACCCAGTAATGCCATACCCTGTCAGGTGGCATGTCATATATACTACATCTTGGACAAACTTCAACCCCAATCCCTGCTGCTACTATTGATAAAACCCCTGAAGATGTTTCTGAAAGTTTTAACCAATTCTTTACTGAGACATTTCAAGCCCTAGCTAGCCAACTACCTCCTAGCTCCCCTGGTCCTGAAAGTAGCACCCCTAGAAACCTACTTGCGTTCAGCTTCCAACCAGTCGCCACTTCACTTATCCGTACCTTAATTGAAAAATTAAAACCCACTACACTTTCTGCTGATCAACTCCCTGCCGAGTACCTACAAAAATCAGCTGATGCTATTGCTTACCCCGTCTCAAAACTAATCAAACGAACCATGGTAGAAGCTAAATTTCCCACCATCTGGAAAATATCCTATGTAATCCCACTTCACAAAGGAGGCAGCTCTACTGAATTCTCCAATTATAGGCCAATAGCTATACTCTCGCCACTTGCAAAGATTATGGAAAAATGTATTCATAGACAATTCATGCACCACCTAATCCAAAATCGCCTTATGGCAGACACTCAGCATGGCTTTCGTCCTCATCACAGCACTACTTCAGGCCTCCTAGCCTTTACTAACACCATAAACCATAATCACAACAATAATTATATATCCTCAGCCCTCGTTTTGGATCTTTCCAAGGCATACGATATGGTTGATCACCAACTTGTAATCCACACCCTGCAAACATTCTGTCTAGATACTGGAGCCCTCCAATGGTTTCAATCCTACCTGAATGGTCGACAGCAGGCTGGCCTCTGGCAGAACAAACTCTCTAACCTTCTACCTAACACCCTCATAGTACCACAAGGCTCTATACTAGGGCCCTTGCTGTTCTCCATCTTCATTAACGACCTTTATACTGTCATCCCAAAAGTCAGCTGTATCCAATATGCTGATGACTCTACTCTGATTTGCTCAGCCACATCTCCAGTAGAGTTATGGTCAGCTACCCAGACCACCTTTAATACAATAGAAAACTGGCTTTCTGAACATCGTCTGATCCTAAATCCCAAAAAAACTAAACTGCTGTTATTTCACCAACACGTAGGTCGACCGCTTTCGCCTTTACCATAAAATCAAATGATGGCACAATAATCTCCCCTGACCCATCTACTAAACTATTAGGTGTCATCATAGACAATAATCTCAAATGTGACCTACATGTTAACCAAACTATCAAAACCATCAATAAAAACTAGGGTCACTTTACAGAATAAAAGCCTTCCTAACCCCTCCAGCTAAAATTGCCATAGCTCGCTCACACCTTCTTTCAACCCTTCTGTATGCATCCCTCTACTCGAATATGAACAAGACTGTCCTTAACAAACACTCAATTTGCTACAACCACATTGCCAGGTTTGCCACTGGGCTGCCTTTTAGGACACATCATTGCATCAATCTAAATCAGCTTGGTTGGCTTGAACTACCTAGCCTAATACAGTATAACCAACTGATTATGGCCTATAACATCCTCTATAATCCGGACAATACTCCTGCACTTAAAATATTATCACCCCCCTATAACAATCCTAGACCACTTCGATCCTCTAACAAACTACTAATTCAGACTAGCAAAATTAATAACACAGCCGGTGATTCTCTCTTTGCAAACTCTGTAAGTAGATCCTGGAACTCACTTCCAGCTGATATTACCTTACTTTCCACCTTAGGTCAATTTAACACTAGACTCAAACAACATTTGTCACTTAACTGGCTATGTCAATGTATCAAGCCTGGCTAACTCGAATGTGTAAAATCTGTTAACCAGTTTACTGTGTAATTTAATTTAATCCTGACTTGTGCTCAGGACTAACTTTAACCTGTGGAACTTGTTTAACTTGCTTACTTCTGTAATCTCTGTAAATAATCTGTTTGTAATATGTAATGCTGGTATTATGTAATGCTGTATCTGCTTACCCTTGGAGCTTTTCTCCCCAGGCCTCCGCTGAAAATGGACATGCATCCAGTCGGACTATCCCGGTCAACAAATGTAAGATAAATAAATAAATAAAAAATATTACAGTGACTACAATACAAGTCAGACATTGACACGCACTGACAGCATGCTGAACACACTGGGGCATACGTGGGGACTCAGAATAGCATCCTGCCTGAGCATCACACACCTCCGCAGCTGGCACACAGGCATATGTTCCGTCGGAACAGAGCACATGCCACACATGGCACACACATCCCGTGTGCCACACACTCACAGCCTGTAGGGCTACACAACACACCTGCTACAGACGTGTCTGGTACCTGTCTTGGGTGCTGCACTGGGGTCCCGCTCAACAGGCTGTATCTGGTGAAGGTCACAGTGATATGCCTCAGGGGCACTATGGTCCACCACAGAACACATTCATACAGGTCAGTCAGAGGCATGGACACATATGACTCACTCATTGACCATGCCACTATGGCTGAACTGAGACATACCTCCCTGGACTACATGATAGGGAACATAGAATGGATCTCTCAGCATGTGGCACAGGCCAGTATGAGCCTGATCTTGGTTGCCAACATACCCTCACCAGGTATGCTACCACTATATGTGGGAAGGGTGTTGTATGTCTACATTCTGCTCAGTCTCCAATGTCATTCATAGGGTATCCGCTGGCTGTCAACGTGTGCTTACATGCTAGGGAAGCCACAATGATGTGCAAGGGTCATCTTGCATGTGACACCCATGCCCCCATGTATATTGGCAAAGCTCCTTGATACACACATACTACCTTATGCTGCAGGACACGGTTTACATAGCCACCTCCACGGGTATCACACAGGTTAGGACACTAACAGTGCTGCTACACAACAACAGCAGTGTACACCGCAAGATGCATGCACTGGACACTGTCCTCAGCACGGTGAACTGCAATGTCTGTGCAGTACCAGAGTCCTGATTCATGGCTCACGGGTGTTACCCATCACTGACAGGTTATGCCCCATACCATGCCTGTCGTCCCCTACACATGTAACACATAAGGACAGGGGGGTGGTATCCCAAGGCACCACAGATACACACACCTCCAGGATGTTGGCACAGCACAAAGCATCAGGGCCTAATCATGTGCAGCTAACAGTGTGTCGGACTGCCATCTGGTTCATAGCCTGACACACACAACCCTCCCATACACAGGAAGACCACCTATCCTCCATAACAACACTGGCAATATGACAGTCTCAAGAACTGTCTTTATATGGCTGGACTGCATCCAGCCAAACATTGTGCATGAGTATTACTGTAGCTACAACACACTAGTTGAAGGGTTCACAGCATGTGGTCACTAAATTGCAGTGGAATGACATGTTACCACTACCACAACAGGTGGGAACATGCAGCACCTGTACATTGACTACATGTAGACTATATGGCCCAGACCAGATGTGTATCCCCTGCTGTAGGTATTTTACCATATACACCCACACTGTATAGACACATACATGGGCCCCTGCACAGTAAGACACAGTCATATTGGTATACATTGCAAATACCATTTATCCACTCGAGGCATGTGTCAGACATGGTAACTACTGCAGGTCACAGGTATTTATGTGTATGTGTCACACACATACATCATGTGTGCAATGCCATTGCTGGTTTGGGCAATAGCATGCATTGTTATGTACAAAGACCCACACAAGGTCATAATGTGTGACACAACCACACGCGGCAGTTGTGGGTTACCAAAACATACCTATCTGTACTCTGACAATGGTAATAGACACAGTAGCAGAGTGCACTATTGGCATTACTGGCCAACTAGCCCTGTTTGGCTGTGCTGATAGTGTGGTGACATCCCCTGTGTTTACTGGGGGAATATGCAGCATCTGGTGTATTGTAGTATTTGCCAAAAGGATCTGTTCTCTCACACTTGCATTTACACACACCCTATTACCCCCACACACTTGCCATTTGCAGGATTCATACCCCTACCTAACTAAGTCACGACACGTGAGAGAGACGCATTAGCAAAGCGCACTATTCGATAGTTTTTCTTCTCTGGCTGTACTTATAGGGTGCTGACATTATCAGTATTTTGAAAGGGTAATCTGCATCAGGTAGTGTGATCTCCTGATTGCCAAAACTAACATGTTTTTCATACGGAAATGCGCACACACAAACTCCCCACATCCAAACACACACACACTTGCAGGTTTCAAACCCCTACCTAAATATGTTATGGCACTTGAGAGCGACGCTGTAGCAGGTTGTGCTATTCTAAGTACTGGCAGATGTCTCTTCTCCAGCTGTATGTATAGGGTGCTGTCATCATCACTGTTTGGAAAGGGTAATGTGCATCATGTAGTGTGATCTCCTGATTTCAAAAAAGCACATGTTTTTTATACAGAATTGCACACACACACAGAGTCCCCACATCCAAATACACACATGCCATTTACAGGTTTCAAACTCCTACCTAACTATATTATGACACTCGGGAGAGACGCATTAGCGGAGTGCGCTATTCGAACTACTGGGAGGTTTCTCTTCTCCTGCTGTACTTATAGGGTGCTGACATCATCAGTGTTTAGAAAGGGGAATGTGCATCCTGTCGTGTGTTCTCCTAGTTGCCAAAAGGGATATTTCTTTCATACAAACTTGCGCACACACACTAGCCCCCTCCACACACACTGAGCATTTGCAGGATTCACGCCCCTACCTAACTATGTTCTGACATAGTCAGAGACGGACGCATTAGCAGAGTGCGCTATTCGCATTACTGGTAGGCTTCCTTTCTCCTGCTGTACTTATAGGGTGCTGACATCATCTGTGTTTAGAAAGGGGAATGTGCATCCTGTAGTGTGTTCTCCCAGTTGCCAAAAGGGACATTTCCCTCACACAAAAGTGCACACACACTAACCCCCCCTCATCCAAACACACACACTTACCACTTGCAGGATTCAAACCACTACCTAACTATGTTATGACACTCGAGTCGGACGCATTAGTAGAGCGTGCTATTTGCATTACTGGGAGGCTTCCCTTCTCCTGCTGTACTTATAGGGTGCTGACATCATCAGTGTTTAGAAAGGGGAATGTGCATCCTGTAGTGTGTTTTCCTAGTTGGCAAAAGGGATACTCCTTTCATACAGTCTTGAACACACACTAACCCCCTCCACACACACTGAGCATGTACAGGATTCAAACCCCTATCTAATTATGTTATGACACTTAAGACGGATGCATTAGCGGAGCGCGCTATTTGGATTACTGGGAGGATTCCCTTGTCCTGCTGCACTTATAGGGTGCTGACATCATCAGTGTTTAGAAAGGGGAATGTGCATCCTGTAGTGTGTTCTCCTAGTTGGCAAAAGGGATACTTCGTTCATACAGTTTTGAACACACACTAACCCCCTCCACACGCACTGAGCATGTACAGGGTTCAAACCCCTACTTAACTATGTTATGACACTTGAGACGGATGCATTAGCAGAGCGCGCTATTCATATTACTGGGAAGATTCCCTTCTCCTGCTGCACTTATAGGGTGCTGACATCATCAGTGTTTAGAAAGGGGAATGTGCATCCTGTAGTGTGTTTTCCCAGTTGCCAAAAGGGACATTTCCCTCTCACAGCCTTTCACACACACAAACCCCACTCACCCACCCACTGAGCATTTGCAGGATTCAAACCCCTACCTAACTATATTATGACACTTGAGGGAGACGCATTAGCAGAGCGCACTATACAAATTATTGGGCATCTGTTCTGCACCTGCAGTATTTATAGGGTGCTGACATCTTTATTTCTACAGAGGTATGTACATGTAGTACTACCTGTCAGGTGGGGGATAGCATATATATGCATTTGCAGCCACCTATGTTAGGGTCAGATATGCACATCGCACTGGCAGGTTATGTTCTATACCATGATTTGAGACCATAGGACCTGTAACACACAATACAACCAGTCCAGAACACCACACCCACATCCAGGACACACACTTAGCTTCCCTGGGAACAGTGCCGGGATATGCAGGTGTTCACATACACCATTCCAGTTGTTAACATCAGGTACAGGCATATTGTGTGTGAGAACTACTCAGGCCTCTACCACTTTACCCTACAGCCACTACAATTTGTGGGTCCATGTGCTATGGCAGAACCACACACCACAGCCACATGGGGGAATACATATTGCACCTGTCCATCTGCAACGTGGGTACTCACTGTTCCACACCAAAGGTAGACCACCATTGTTGATATCTGACCATACCCACCTTTCCCTGGACATCCATATCCCATATCCACCCCCAGGCAAGGTTGTCACTGCACACAAACTGTATTTAGCACAAGCAGACTCTACACTTGTGAAGACTGGGGTGGACGACTTCAGAGGACCCATGCTGGGGGACTATACTGGCCACTCAGCATAATCCTTGACAACTGCATTCTATGAGCATGTGTATGGTTTGCATTGATCATGCTATCCCACATATACCCATGACTGCTCCACAACAAGACACCTGTCAGCTGTATGCCAGCCATATATGCGCCGTACAACGGACAGAGTGAGCTAATACATTGCAGAGCTGTTGCCCACAGAGGGAGGACATCTGTGAACAGTTCCGGCACGGCACTTCATTCACACATAATCATTACAACACAGTGTTGACAGTAGAATCATCCAGAGAATGCAGATAGGGCTAGCACATTCAATCCCTGGGACCTCCACGGTGCCCCTGCTTGACAGAGGCACAGCTCACTAGCCTCACATGTTGCCTTCTGTGACCTACTTTACAGTGGCACAGTAGCCTACTGTCCTGGGGATGTAGATGCCAAGCACACTCTGGCTAAGCTGTCATTCCCTAGGGCAACAAGCCTAGTATTGACCTCTACACCCATATGTTCAATTGTCGGATGCACAATATTTGTTGTGCTGTTCTACTGTTTGCAGGTCTTTATTGCCATAGCATTCCCTGTTCCTATGACCAACTTGTGTATCTGTGGAAGATGTTTGCATATGACGGCGATCCACTATATCACTTATGTCTCTGTAGTCATTTACTGTGTGCACTGGGCAGATTGCTGTGTTGTGGTTGGTTCCTGGACTGACACGCATACAAATACCAGATATGTGTGGCCAACTGCTAAACGGAGATATGGCCTAAGTGTGTGAGCATGCCCAGTTCAGCCTTTCCATGGCATGTTGTCTGACATATGCCTCATTTATCAAAGTGTGCGAGCATGCCCAGTGTGAGCTTTCCATATGTTGCACTCTGAAGTCCACCACATATTTTGGTGTGTGTGAACTTCAACAATATCTCACGTTTATGGTTGTGTGTTGGGTGTCATGTTGTGTACTAACTGGCCAACTGCTTCATGTCTGCCACAACAGGGATTATACTGTGCCTGCAGGGATTGCATGGGATACTTTGCAGACAGTTCTCAACATACTTTCATAATGAACTAACACTGTAGTACCGTATAGTGTACTGGTTCAGTACTTTCACTGTGGTGGACAGTATCCTGGGCTTTAGTCCTATGACTGCTTGACATCTTCATAGTGAGCACAACAGACTGTGTAGAGGCCAGTTGTGCACATATGACCATGTTGCATTATGTTCAGATATGGACTACCTACACCAGGCTCGTCCAACATTGCTAGTGTATTCCACAACATGGGTGGACATTGGCAAACACTAGCGATGTTCCCTAGGCCATTTCTGATGCTAGTCACAGGGTGTGTTTGTCCTTCAACACACATTGTAACTGGAGTTTGCCATGACATATGTCATGGTTAGTATACTGTGCCTCCGTCTACCTCTGACATAACAGTGACACCCAGGGTTAGCCTACCATCTCCCATCCACTCATCAGGATTCCTCTTGAGGGGTGTCGATATGCGACTCTCTGGCTGACCTGTACCAGGAGTTTACTGAAGAGTGGGGGTGCCTTCTGTGTTATGGATCATTCTGTACAGCTTGTCCTATGTATGTCAGTGCTGGGGTTCAGGTCTCTCATGTGCATAGCTCACTGCCATTCAGATTGTACAAGGTGCAGCATGTTCATTGATTCCAGGTTGGACATGGCTTCATACATCAGGCACAGCTTGCCTGTAGCTGGGCAGTATGGCGGTGTGTGGGGCTGCAGTTTGTTTACTCAGGCAACACATGGCATCTGTTCATGCTCTTTGCTACTCCTGGTGGGGTACTGTTGTGGACTTTACAGTTGATGGGGTGTCTGCTGTGGTATATCCCACAAGGGCTATTGTAGTCAATTGTGATGCTGATGGAGGATGACTGCAGAGCCACAGTGAGTTCCCCTTATCTACATCTGCCAACCTTCATGTTTGGGTGGGTATATAGTATATGTTTCTGCGAACACTACAGCCACATGTTTGTCCAGTGCAGGATATCTATCATCTTTTGTACCCAGGTCTCACATTACATGTTAGGTACGTCATGGGTTAACACCTGTGTGGTAATTTGTGGGCACTAACTGTATATCCACGGTGGTTGTCTATACACAGTTCTGCAATTAGCTTGCTGACATGGCTATGGCTCCAGTTGTCTGTTTGTAGGTGGCCCTTTTGTGGGTTGCTTGTGTCAGCTGGGGGTCGGATATGGTGGGCTGTTTGTACTCCTCTGCATACATGTTCAGTCACAGTCCTTCCATGTTGGCCTATACCTATGGGACATATATAAAGAACGGGGGGGGCCAAGACCAGGCCTTGTGGGATGCCACTCATATCTGCTTTGTAGTCTGACATGGATGCGGCATGTCTGACCATGTCAGTTCTGTCCTTTGTCTGGTTTGCAACCCCTCTACTGACATAGGGGTATATATTTAAGCTGGTGAACATATCCATACTGAACTCGTACGGTATTGTCTAGAAGCATGTGCACGGTCCAGCTACGCTGTGTGGACCACATTGCCCTCATCAATGACCTTAATGACTGCTTCAAATGGGTCAAACAT
Source organism: Protopterus annectens (assembly GCF_019279795.1). Lineage (NCBI taxonomy): Eukaryota > Metazoa > Chordata > Ceratodontiformes > Protopteridae > Protopterus > Protopterus annectens. The sequence continues at coordinate 1,109,174,935 of NC_056739.1, forward strand.
GTTTAGGGGCAGGATCTGCAGTTATGACAGACACACTGTGTAGGGTCCAGTATCAGTAGGTCCACAATAGCCTTCTGTCTGCGGTACATACTGATCCTTTCCATAGCTGTGCAGAACAAGCTTGTCAGGATCCTGGGGTGGTAGTTTGCAGTATCCATTCAGGCAACACCTTTGTTGTGAAGGACCACTGTTGCTGTACACTGCTCTTTGGGTACATATCCTGTGGTAAGGCTGACATTGGGCAGTAGTGTGATTTGGCATTCCATTATTCTTGGAGTCCATGTTGGCCTCAGCCCAGGACACCATCACATACCTTCGCTGCTGTGTGTTCTGCTTTGCAGATGATGGCTGTTACCTCAGCATCTGCAATGTCAGGGGACCATCAGTCTGCTGGGATAGGTATTTTGCACTCTGGGGGGGGGGGTGTTTGCACTGCACCTGACAGGTTGTATGCTAGCAATATGTGTGTGTGTTTGGTATGTTGTTTGTAATATCTGTGTGATTCGGAGCATATCTGTGGATGCCCAACATGGTTCCTACCATCAGTTGGGTAAGCCTTGTGATTATCCTTAGTGTCCTGTACGTTTTGTATCTTCATAGGTTCATGGGTTCATACTAGGCTATACACCCTAGGCCATTAGTAAGCCTAGCCAGAGTGTGTGTGTCTTTCGCCACCCCTTGCTATGTTCTATTATGGCCATTTATGAATTTCTTCACTGTGCCTCTGTCTGGTCGTGACACAGTGAGGACCCCCAGTATACATGTACGATCATCCATCCACTTGGCAATATTCCTGTTGTGGGGTGTCAGTGAGTGGCTCTGCCTAACATGGATTGGGATCCTGTTTCTGGGTGTGGGGAGCCTCTGGGTTATGTATCTGTCCCTCCAGCACATATTATTTCATTATGTGTTGAGGCTGACATCTGTCACTCTCACAGCTCCAATGGCTTTGATTTCCTGTGGTGGAGCATGTCCATTACTCCTGTGTTGGACATGGCCTTGTACAACAGACATACAATGCCTCTGTGTAGGCAGTCTGTGACTGCATTCAGCTGGGGTGTCTACAGCCAGGCAGCATATGACATATATTTCACACCCTTTATCCTGTTGGTGGGGTAATTATGAGGTCTTCCAAACCGCTGCAGGTGTCACGTACGGTACATCCCATATGAGTCATTGTACTAGATTATGGGTCTGATAAGGGAACAGTACAGCGGCACAGTGACCTCTGTTGATGTAGATGTGAATCCTTTCATGATGCGGTGTCCAATATCGACAATGTTCCTAGCCACATTGGCATTGTGAGTGTCACATGACAGATTACTGTCGACCTGTGTCCCTAGGTCCCTGATTACTCCTTGCATACATAATGGTTTGCCACCTATGTGGTAATTTGTGTGTACCTTGTCTGGTATTTGGTGGGACATTCATACTGTCCATTGTCTTCAGGATGTCTGGGTGGAGTTCTTGTGTGTGAGAGTGTGGTCTGTCACATGCTACAGACTGTACAGCAGCTTGGACTACACTTAGGTGCACATGGGTGGTCTCCGCTGCTTTGTGCATTGTCAGTTACCTGGCCATATGGGTGTCTGTGCTGCATATGGATACTCCCCCTTCTTTGATGTTTTGGTGCAGGTGTTGGGGCCATAACACATGATATGTGGTATAACCTAGTAGTGCTGGTGTGCTATCACTAGGCTTGCAGCAGGCTTCTGTACTGCACAGACATCGATGTTCTCCATAATGGGAAGTGCCTCAAGGGCATGCATATTGCAGTTTACACATCTGGCATTGGTCAGCATTACCCTTATGTTTCCTACCACTTATGTTTTCTAGGGTGGTGGGTAGTCTTTTTGGCCTTGCCTACATATGGCTCTATGGAGGCGGCAAAGGCCTTATCCAGTATCCAGACGCACAGGGGTAACAGGTGCAAGCCATCCCTGGAACAGCAGCATGGCTTGTCATGCTTGACATCTCAAGCAGACAGACATTAGACCCTCTTGGACTGACAGCTGTAACTGTGCCAGCTGTTAAACATGAGCATTCTTTGTTTGTACTGTGGCATCATTCTTGGTGAGGGTTGGATGCTGCACACAGCCAGTGTCATACCGGCCTGGGGTACATACTCAGAGGGATCATCCATGTCTCTTTTCATGTTGACCAGGGAGGTACATCTCAGGTAATTCACACCAGCATGGACATTGAGTGCATCATATTTCTGCTTGCTTTGGGGTGACCTGCATACTTGTGTTATATGGCATTTTGTGGCAGCCTACAGGCAGCTTACTCTACCCTTTCCCTTGTTCAGTCTGGTGAGTGGGACAGCAGTGTGTCTGCCTATACAGACACCTATTACAACTGTATCAGGCATGTTGTTTCTCCTTCTGGCCTGTGACTGTTTGGCACACCAGCTTTGCATACTATTTGTTGCATGTGCTATGTTTGAAGGTTGTGGTTGCTTGTGATCTGCTTTGGAGGCTTCTGTTGGTGTGGTGTGTTTGTAATTAAGGCCTCCGGGAATATTTGTCTGTGTTTATGTGTTTGGTTTACAGTTGTGGTAGGTCTATGTGGGACTGGGTTTGTGGTGTATGTGGTTACCTTCTCCTCCTGATTAGTTTTGACAGTACTGAGTTGGTGGAGCTCAACCTCTGGTTTGGATACATGGTTGCATCTATCACATATATTTGTATTTATTGGGGAGTGTTGTGGTTGTCTGTGTACTTGGGACTGGTGTCACATTGCATCTGGATTCACAGATTCTACTTGTTGTGGCTGGACTTAGTGGATTGTATGTGTGGACATATGTTATTGCCATACTACTGGTCAGTGATTACTTCCCTTTTTATGTTTGCTCTATCATGTGGTAGCTTCCTCATTCTCTTGCATGGTTTGGTAATGGCTGGCGTCCAGCATGCCAGATGCCTGCGTGTATGGCATTGTGTGTTGTTGTTATTTGTGATTGCATACTCCAAGCATTCCTGGCTGTGTTCATGGAATGCCTGTATAACATGTTCTGTGGTGTGTCCCATATTCTGCACTTGCACAGGGCCTTTCGTGGATTCAACATCAGTTTGGAGGGCTGCAACCTATGCTTTACACATGTTTTTCACTGTGGTATTCTGGCCAGGGACTGGGGTCAGGATGTGTATATCCAGTGTGATTACTCTATGGTCTGGTCTTACCGGTGAGGGGTACACTTCTCATCTTGCCATCCAGTACACATGTTGCTGATTATCACATCCAGTATGCTTACCCCCTCTTGTGGGAGCGGTACATTGTTCCTGGGCATTTTGGTTTATGGATTCTGGGAACTTTTCTCCTACTGTGTTGGTGCTAGTATAATGCTCTCGGTGTATGTCTGGGTATTTTCGGTCAAGCAATATAATGTGGTTTGGGGGGCTTGATATATTCATGTATTCCAACATAGGCCAGGTGCAGTTCCTGGTATTAGGACAGTAGTCTGCAGCAGGCTATATACTGGGAGGCGGTTTTAGCCATTGGTATTTGACCATGGCTAATCCATGCTGCTTCTTGTTGTGGTACCAACATGGGGGTGTGGTTATCCTTGACATTTATTGCTAGTCACCCTCCTTTTGTAGCTTGTTCCATGTTTTGCGGCTGTACAGCACAGTATGAAGTGTGACCTGGTAGTGTTAGGGTGCTGATGTGAGCCTTGACCCAGTTCTCTATTACAGGACTGGTATCTACATTCTCCATACTGTGTGCATTTACACTGCACACATCTTGCTGTTTAGACTTCTGGCATTGGGTAGCATTACATCTAGGTTCCTATCCCTTGTGGAACCTATGAAGGTGGGTTTGTGTTTTGAGACTTACCTATTCAGGGCATGCTGTTGGTACTGACAGCCTTTGCCAGTATCCATGGGGCATGGCATGATAGGTGCACACCACCCCTAGCAGGTGGTGCATCATGTCATGCTCTGCATGTCTTCCCAGCCTGAAACACATTGGCTCCCCTTTGACTAACTGCTTTACTTCAGCCAGTTATTGCACTTGATCATCCCATCGTCATTTTGTGGCTTCATGCTTGGTGAGGGTGGATGTTTGTCAGGGTGCTCAGGTGTGCATATAGCACATGGTGTTACATTACTTAACACATGGCATTCATGCCTCAGGTGGTGCTGCAGGGCTGCCTCTGTCGGATGCGCATATTACACTTCCCTGTACATGTTTGTGAGCAGGTCATGTCATTTTAGGCATCCATGTTATTATTTGAGTGAGTCAGAGGGGGTATCATTCCCAGGGTTCCTACTGAGCCAGTGTATGTGCTATGCGTTGCCTCTTTGCCAAGGCCAGGGCATACTGGGCACGCCTCCTTCTGCCTACTGGGGCAGGCTCAGGTTGTTCCTCCTCCGAGTCACGCTCTGCCTGTGATGGCCTTGGCAATGGTGGGGGCTGTTTGGCCCAGCCCTATGCTGGTCCTGCTGCAGCTGTTTTCGCAAGATCATATTATGTAGCATAGCACATACCATGACAATTTGGGTACATGTAGTTGGTGTGTACTGCAAGGCTCCACCAGATGTGTCCAGACACCAGAACCGTGACTTGAGCAGCCCAAACACACGCTCTATTACATTACGTGTTTGTGCGTGTGCCTCATTATGGCGTTCCTGTTCAGGTGTGTGTGCGTTTCTGATGGGTGTCATCAGCCACGGCTCCAGTGCATAACCTGCATCCCCCACTAGGTGTCCATGTGGGATGTCCCCATTGGCAAATGTCTGGTACAGCTGCGTCAAATGCCAGATGTTTGAATCGTGGTAACTCCCAGGGCAGCCAGCACACACATTCATTATTATGCCCTGGGCATCACACACGACCTGGCAGTTGATGAAGGGGAAGCCCTTGCGGTTAATGTAGGCCCTACCCCGCTCACCGGCTGGTGCTTTAATGCGTATGTGCGTGCAGTCTATTGCACCCACTACCTCAGGGTATTCCGCTATTTGCTGGAAGAGATGCATATTGCTGGCCAATACCTCACGGGCATTGGGGAAATATACATGATCACCGACATGTGCTGACATGGCATCCAGGAACTGGTGCAGTACCCTGGAGGCTGATGCCTGTGATATCCCCATCATATCGCCAGTTGGTCTCTAGAAGGTACCTGTTGCTAGTATTCTTAGGCCAACACATACCTTGGTTTCCACTGGGATGGGTTCCCCTCTGTTGGTTCTGTGTGTGAGGCATGGCCTGCACAGCTCAACAATTTTCTGCAGGAGCTCTCTGTCCACTCTATAGCGCTCTACTATCTCCAGCACATGTAACCCATGGTAGGTGACCCTGGGCCTGTACACTCTTCTCCATCTCCTCACTGTGGGTTGTCTGGCACCATCTGCATTGTCACCACCCTCAGCAAGTCGTCTATGTCTCATTATGACAGCTATGGCAGCCCCTAACATTTCTGCTCTGAGTGAAGCTTTTTCAGTTTTCACTTCTATTAGCTTACTCCTGTCTTGCAGTGTCTCTTAAGAGAAACATCCTGCACTACTGTTTGCAGAGTTTTAAGTGCTGGGCTGGGCTACTATTCTGCCTGTGTAATTGCCTGCTTCTAATTGTTTTACCTGCTAGCTTCAGCAGTTATCCCTGCTAGCTTCCTATTAATTCTGTTGCTTCCTTTTTCCTTTCTGTTTCCTCAGGGGGGAGCAACGTGCATACCATCAGAAACACACTCACAGTGGCTTACACGCACGCACACGTGCTTACACGGTTCAGAATCTACTTATTCAGGTTAAAACGCGTGCACACCCGCGCAAACACTGTTACACATCTGCCAACAGCCTCCAACATACTCAGCCTGCCCTACACACGTGCACACCAGCGCAAACAGTGTTAAACATCTCCCAACACGCTCGCACATGCTCAGTCTGCCTTACACGCGCGCACACTGCCCTACTCGCGCTTCATGGTGCGCACACGTGCGCATGCATGCCCAGCAAGAAACTTTGGTGTAAGTAACAGTGTACACCTTCCATTTCTTGACTTTCCCTGACTTATCTAGTGGCACACCTCTTTCCATGATGTGTGTCTGTCATCTGTCATGTTACAATGACCACCAATGAACTGCATTTCTTTCTACCATTCCCCCCTGTGATGTCACCTATCTCCTACTCTATTCCTCCCCCTTATGTATCTCTTACACTACTCAGACTGTGCTCATTTGCTATGTGACTGTGAGATTCAGTATCCTAACCCTCATTTACATGAGATTGCCTACTAATGCTTAGTTACTTGTCTTAGACTCAGCTTCCCCCCTTAGCAACCACTACACGGTGACCATGTTGTTTTGGTCTGCTGGTCCCTGCATTGTCATTCCATGTATTGCATGAAACCCACATTTGTGGGTTTATAACCTTCTTTTTTATGGTTTTATACAGCGCAGCCCGTTTGCGCGGGGCTGCACTGGGTTTAAACATCGGCGATCGCCGAAAAAAAAAATTATATTTTTAATATTTTTGCATCGGGTTATCTTGCCAATGGCCACATATTTGGCCATTGGCATGCTGCCTGAGACATATGCACCCTTTTTGGAGCTGACATGGCTCCGTTGTGGAATTTGCAGAAATGTACTCAGTTGTCAACTGAGTACATTTCTGCAGCTAAAACGTCTCTTACACGGACTGGTTTCTGCTTCGTGGATCGCTAATATACCTCATTTGCATACCTTTCGGCTGCAAGTGAGGTATTTAGCATGTCCACGCCCAGTCCGTGTAAGAGACGTTTTAGCTGGTCTCTTACACGGAGTTTAGGGCTGTTCCTGGATCGCAAGGCTTGCATGGAGTGTTGCACGTCTCTTACACTCCGTGCAAGCCTTCGTGAATCCTGCCCTTCCTAAGAAGATTTATGTCATTTTATACCACAGAAATGCTCTGTCATGTGTTTTATGCTCCTGCAGTACTGGAAAGAAAGGGTGGACATTTCTGCATTAATTAGCAGTGCTACATCAAATCTATAAGTTATTTTAATGGGAAATTTAACCTGTCATCTGAGAAGGAGTAAGCAAAAGGTACAAAGGCATGTTACAGCTTTTGGGGATATGCTAACGTGTAAACTTTGAGTTAGGTACGAGTGCTAGTAATACATATAAAATGGAAAGTTTAGTGACTGAATTGGATTGTTTTGCATACTTCGATTGCTTAAAGTTAGCTGACTATAATAAATTTGATTTCCAGTTATATGATCATTAACTTTGAGTTTGCTATTGATATAAATTATATCAAAGAATGAAAGGGAATTTAAAAATTGAAGCACTGGGAAATGAGTTCAGAAGAATGAAACACAGACAATCAGGCTTTATAAAAACAAATATTACTACAGGCCCACTTTGTAATAATTGGACACATTTGCAAATTTGGTACAAAGTAAGACATAAAAACTGTTTTGTGACATTGAAGAATATTTGTAGATTAGGAAAAAGAGAATATCAAAAGGAAATGCCTGTGACTCAATTGCATAAGTTACCATGGACAGATGTATTAATTAACTTGGTCAAAAGCTCACATTCATCCACTGCTTTCAATGGGTGAGGTCATGTTAGAGGTAAGTGATCGTAGTTTAGCAGACATGTAGTGGGGGAGTGTGTGTGTGTGTGTGTGTGTGTGTGTGTGTGTGTGTGTGTGTGTGTGTGTGTGTGTGTGTGTGTGTGTGTGTGTGTGTGTGTGAGTATGTGTGGGGCTGTATGTGTGACTGTATGAAGGGGGATGAGTGGTCTCAGGAAAGAGAGTGTGTGTGTGTGTGTGTGTGTGTGTGTGTGTGTGTGTGTGTGTGTGTGTGTGTGTGTGTGTGTGTGTGTGTGTATGAGTCTGCATGTATGTGTCTATTTGTCTGCCTGTATGTGAGCATGTGTGAGTGTGTGTGTGTGTATGTGTTTGTGTGTTTGAATGTGTATGGGGAGATTTCATACATCTAAACTCCCATAGAACAAGCAAATCCTGAAATACTGGGGGAGGGGGAGATACCCGACACCAGAAGAATTTTACATATTACCCTAAATCATTGAAAAATTAATAGAACAATGGGGGTTTTGCAAAATATTGTTAGGATTGATGAAAATGGAATTCAACAATTTGAACTCATTCATCAGGACTTTTATAACTTCTTTTTGATGAATCAGCAAGAATCTGTAAATGTCTGTACCCAGTAGTAGTTTGATGATTTCTTTAATGCTGTGGTGGTCAGCAACATGTTTGTTATCAAAGGAGAAGGTCAAATGTTGTAAGACAATGGAAAAGCGCTTGATTCTCCCTTCACTTGGCAGAGCAGTCAGAGTAGTAGTTCCATCGCAAGGGAAGGTCAAATGAGGTACCTGCTCTTGATGCTAATTTGTAGGAATCACAGAATGTTTTAAAGGTTGTTTAACTTTAAAAAAAGTACAGGAGGATAGCTTACAAGCTGCCTATAACAGGATTCCTTAACTGACAGCTTGTGAGCTGTCAGATGTTCATTTTTAAATGCTCGGTGGGGAATGCCAAATGGATATGCTGCCTACGATGACAAATTCCCTTGCTACAGCTATGAATAGAAGTACTTTCAAGAAAGTAGGATTCATTTAAATTACTAATGACTTCGCAGGGCAGATAATTTGCCTTGAATTAGCTGAGAAAACTTTGCTGGATCTATTAAGAACAAAGAGGGATTCAGCAACAGTGTCTGGCACGCTTATGCATAAACTATGCTATTGCATAAGCCTTAATTGTAAATCTTCCACCTTATTCTGAAAAATGAAGCTTTGACGTAAATCCTCCACCTTATTCTGAAAAATGCCGCTCATTAATTATGACATATTATATTTTTGTAGAAAATTAATTTTATAAATGAAATGAGGCACTCAGAGGTGTGATTTACAGGCTGAGATGAGCGCTTCCCACAACCAGAGCATGCTGATACCCACCTGTATACCACTGCTTCAATACCTGACTAAAGAGTTACAAGAAAGCGGAAGTTTAAGGGAAACAAAAGGTGGGCTGTATTATTCCCTTAAATATATTACTGGTAAAAACTAATCTAAATGGCTATGTGCAGTTACGAAGCCTACACTTTCAAAATATTAGAGATCATGTTAAATGGAGTAACTAAAATTGTAAAGCACGCCAGCAATATCCTGGAAAAAACAGTTAATTCATAAATTAAACTTTCACTCGCTGAAAGACATGAGGAAGTGACTGGATATAGTAAGGAGAATCACATTGTAACAATGTAATAAACAAAATTTATGTAGAAGATGTACTAAAAGTATTGGATTGTCTTCAATTACGGAGTCAGGGGCTGGTGTTCAAAGACACAGCAAGCAGAAGAGAATAGACACTCAACACACTTTGTTTACTATATTGCCATTAAGGATTGCAATTCCTAGACATGGACCTCAGCCCTTACTGGTGGCATACAAAGCACTCCCACTCTATAAATTCCATACAGAAGTGTCAAGTACACCATGGTGTATTAGGCACTTGTGTGCCCAGTTCATCCCCCCTCCCATCTGCAACCAAACAGCCGCTACACTGTGCTCTGTTGCATGCCAGCAATGCACAGCACAGCAGGGAACACCTACTGTGTTTTCACAACAAATCATAGCACGGCAGGAGAAATCTGTTGTGTTTTCTATACGCTGCACCATCATCATGCCTATGCATGATTTTAAACATGTTGCACTCATTAGACTTGGCAGAAGCTCACTACCACTTGCATTGCTGGGAAATCCAGGGCTAGTAGGGATTTTCCTATCATGCAGTCTAGCTTTTTTGGTTTACTGAGTAGCATGGAAGTTAAACCACCATGCCATGAAGCACAGCATCATTGATGGGCTAATTTACAGTTGCAGTGCCATGTGCTACCCCTCTGAAACCCATCAGTACACCAGTGGTGCTGGCATTATGAGGTCTATATAATCGGCAGAGTGATTGAAGGAGTGTGTACTCCATGCATCAAACACAATGTCTCCACAATGGGAAAAGACTGCAAAAATTGCCTTTCCCCATTGTGTAAGTTGTTTTATGAATCAGGCAAGCTGTGGTATGCCAATCTGTTGTGTATTGATATATCAGTGCTGTTCCATGATACAATATATTTATGAAAAGTGACCTAAGTGTAGATATTGGGGATCAGAAGGAGGGGTAACATCACAGCATTATTTTCACCAAAGGGATTGTCAATGACTGAAATACCTTCCTTGAAGAAATAATTGTTAAGCCCTGAGCATGTATTTGCTACAATGTGTCATATTCAGAGTATGAGGGCCAGGAGACCAGCATTTATGAACAGAGTATATGGATCACTTTGTTTTCTTTCAACAATATTTGTGAATCTATGAAGAAATCATTTTCTGAACAAGAATACTCATTTCTCCCTTCTGTCAGAAACCCTGCAATAGATGCTCCATTATCTTCTGCAACACCCTGCTTGCTTCATTAGTTAATAGATTGTCTTCTGTCTTGATAACACAAATGAACAAATGTTTTCTTTCTTTGTACTAGCAATCAGCAAACAAGAAAGAACTCACCTCACATTCAATAACGCCTAACTAAGTAGACGCTGTGCTGAGTGAACAGACAACACAGACATAACTCACATCTTCTTCCTCCTAATTTTAGTTTTCCTACTGATATTCTTGCAGCTTTAAATATTGACAGGGATTCATAAAGGTTACCACAAAGTGGAGACTACATGAACGCTTACTGTAATCGGTCTGATTGACTAGAAAGCACAAAAATGCAATAAGAATGTTCTTGAATACATATTGTGTACATGTAGTGTTCACTACGTGTAGGCTTTATTGAATCTGGCCCTTAGTTGTAAAGTGCAATGAAAAAAGTACGCTACACTAGAAAACAGAACTGTCTTTAACAAGTATTTGTTTTCTGAAGTGTGAATCAAGAATTTGTATTATTATCACTTATTTGCCTTTATTCTCTTACGTTATTTGCTTTCTCACTCTTTTGCATCGTTACCTTCTAAAAGGCAGATGACATTGCAAGCAGTGCAGTGAAGTGGTATTTAAACAGCAATTTCTTTATAATCAGTGCAGCAGTTTTGTCTGACACCTCATGTTCACACATGGTCCTTATTTAAGACCCAGGGTATTGTGCAACAAATTATGCAAGCTGTGACAGCATTAGATGCTTGATAATTCCAAACAGACCATAAATACAAAGGTGACAGACAATTACTGCTCATGGTGGATGCAGAGAGAGAGCTGAATCAGAAATGGTAGGGTACAGGAATCGAGCAGCAATTAACTAATGAGGTTATAAATTACAACAGTAGGCACAAAGCAATTAAGGCACTATTTCCCATGTCAACAGTCAAAAATGGCATGTCTTATTCTCAGATTCAGCAGGAGATTATGTATTTGCCTCTACTGAATTAAGCATATGTCAAGAGAAAGAGAGAGTGAGCGAATGTGGAAGCAATCAGGTGAAAATCACAAATATAAAGGTAGACAGATTCTCTGTATCAAATGTAGAGATGTGTACTATTGGCATATAAATAAGTGTAATGACTGAGTAATAAAAAGAGACAGAAAATGGATCAACTTACAGAAAGAGCATAAACAGGGAAACATGCAGATAGCTACTGAAGATGGAGATACAGACAGAACAGCTATGAACATCTACAAACACTGACAGGCAAACAGATGATTCTCTATTATATGTGACACTTATCATGCTTGTAACTATAGCTTTTAAACAAATATTAAGAATAAATAAAGTTAGTAAATCTAATAAAGTTTTCAAACCAAAATGAAATCTATAATGTAAGCAGGAAGTCTAAAATAAGCCAAGAGCCATTCACAAAATAAGTTTGCCAGATTAATTAAGCAAGCCAAGTTTTCTGGTTTGCTTTTAGAAGTAAATAATAATGTAGGCCATCTGGGGGATTAAAAGAAGTGTGTGCCAGGAGCTCAGACCACCACTTGAAATGTTACATTTCCACTACATCTGAAATGTAAACTTGGAACACATGAAAGAAACAAATCATGGAACACATGCCTCTGAAACAACTCCTTAAGTCACAAATCACAGACGAGAAGAGGACCATAAACTATCTATGAGTGCTCATTTGCAGCTATGGTGGTTCTTGGAAATGTCATACTTTTAAAGACATTTTTAACTTTAAAGACTGTGCACAGATTGCAAATTAATAGTGGCTTTAGAATGCATTAGCTGTCATGAAACTAATCATGCACATGTGCTAAAAGCCAAGGTATGGCTGAGCATACTTCTGGAATGTCTTGTAGCAGTTACATTTCCTACTCAGAACCCATTATGAGTGTTACTGTTAATCCAGCAGAGATTCAGAAAGATGTAGTGGGGTAGCATGTAATGATCTACTTCTTATTATTAATACATACAAATTATGGATATCCTGCTGTACATATCTCCACATCTTCAGAATATACTTATGACTACTTAGTGCATTCTGAGACACTGACAGTGTCCTTCTATAGCACTGAGCTACGCGTACCTTCTATAAGTCTGCCACCATTCATTCAAAAAGTAAAACACCCTTCATTATTATTATTGCTATGACTTTCCCATGGATCTGGAGTAAGAGTGGAGGAGGCACATGTGCAGTGTCACTTCTATGAAGCAAAAACTACAAGACAGCATTGCAAAAGACTTCCTGATTGCTCCCGCTCCCCTTATGTAGAAAGCTCTCGCTGTCATGATTCCTCACTTAAAATAATATTTTCTGGAGTCGCTCACTTTAAGGAAAAGATGATAATCAACAGACAGCAGATCCTCAGTTTCCAGACTACTGTGGTTTTCACACATTTGTACAATGGACAGCTATCATCAGACATCCATCCATCAAACGAGCGTCTTACCCCCATAAGTCAGTTGATCAAGGGGTACCACATTTGCCTTCTATGCCAGAAAGAGCAAAAGGCTGTGGCTTCTATCCCCACACTGAGAACTTGGATTCACTATCCAGTACTGACATTGCTGTGCAGAATAAGGGGAAGGGTGCTGCACTCCTGAGGTGTCATCCTTCCACTCAGACATTAAACTAAGGGCCTATCTGCCTTAGCTGATGGTAATTCAGGAGGATCTAAAAGATCCTATGACAGTTAGCAAAAAGAACTGTGTAATTTCCCTGATATCTTGGACAACGTTCCTCTAGCTAGTAAGAATATCACCTCAGGTCCCTGAAAATAGGCCATGCCTAGCAGAACTAACCTAATCAACCAAAGTTAATAGTATAGATGATTTTGACTGGGTCTTCAAGAATAATCAAGTTGTTAAGTTTTCAGGATATGAAAGTCAAGAGATTCACCTCTAAACAAGAGTAAAGTAAAGCTTGAGAGGTGAATCTTGACATCCATGTCCAGAACACATTACAATGTGAGAAACCCAGTCATAATCCATTTTAGTAAATGGAGCTTTACCTACTCTGATTTACCAGTAGTTTCAGGGAAAATGTGTAGGAGCTTTGAAAGCTGTGAAACACTTAGTGCTGACACACAGAACATGGCCAAATGTAATTGTCCCTCTGATGAACTCATGATTTTAAATGCTGTTTGACAATTCTACATTTTTTTGAGTGACAGTGAAGTGTTTCAACAGCTCTTACTACTGTCCTGTGGTGGCTAACACTGACTGCTTGTTTGTGTCTTTCGGCTTTAGGGGTCGCCACAGCAGAACTCCGGTCCACTAATGATTGGTAGTTGAGTTTTACGTGCCGAGTTACCAGCCCTGACGCACAACCTTCAAGAAGGTACGCCCATTCATGCATGTCTCCACGCAGAAGATGCTCTAGCTGAGAATAAAACCGGACAGCGTCTTACTGTGAGGCGATAATGCTACCGCTGCACCACCACTGTGCTAAAAAGTGACTACAAGTTAAAAGTGATGAAAATTGCTTAACAAAGTTGCCTTCTTCCTGAATTTGGACCATATTTTTTATGATGATGATAATTATTATTATTCTGTCTATAAACAATATAGGACTTTGGTTCAGCTGCCTTACCAGCTACTTCATCATCAAGCTGTGAACTTTCCCATGCCTTTTTCATTCTTACTCTGTGCACAACCTGTACATTTGGGGACCTCCTATAGTGTCTGCCATAGTACTTATTCAGTTTTTGCTGATTTCTTTCCAGAATTTATTTTGCTTTGTAATGATTTACAGATATCAGTAATGGAGGTGAAGTGCAACTTGTCAATTAACAATTGAGCTGTTCGGAGACTATGTCCCTGCAACAAAATAATTCTATAATCCAAAAGCAATGACTGCCATTTTTCATGACTTTTGCTGCAGCTCTTTCTTCCTGTTTAGATAATTGTCTACAATTCCCTGTTCTAATGCAGGCAGTGTACACGTGGCATTTTATGTCTGAATTCCCACTCAGACACAATTCTTCTCAATTCCAGACTTTTGCTTTATTAAAATTTGCATTTTACCTTGTCAAACTAATAATGAACTAGTTACACTTGCATGTGTCTTGTTATGATGGTTTATTTCTTGAAATCTGAACTCTGCCCTACTTATCCACCCTTTACTGTTTCTTTGAACTTTATAGTTCAAAGATTTGATCCTTGCATCTTCTCTAGAATGTCTTCTCAGAAGGCTGAGAACTATTGTTTTTTAGCTTTGAATATTAAGCTTTGACAAGAGTTTATTTCCTCCTTGAAAGAAAAATAAGAGTGAATTTCTTTCCTTCCTAATACATTTTGCTATATCATTGGAAACTGGGGAATCATCCAACAAGTATCTTGTTCTTCTTCTAACACCTTCTCTCTTCATCGTTTAAATACTTATCTATGTAACCCCTTACTATTGCAACTGTGCCCCTTATGACAAATATGTTATCTGCCATATTTTGTTCTACTTTCTACGACAAACGTAGGTATGCAGGTATGACTATTTTTATTTGTAAAAGTGCTTGCATGTTAGTTATGATTGTTAATCTTTCTTGTCAAATGTATGTATATGTTTTTTGGGTCTCATCTGTATATTGGCTTTGTACTCCATTGTTTGTTATGTAAAAGTTATTTTTCTTTTCTTTTTCTGTTTGTGTTGAAGCTTTTCTCCCAGGACCTCTGCTGAAAATGGGCTTCTTACCCAGTCGGACCTATCCCAGCAAGCAAATGTCAAATAAATAAATAAATAAATATTTCCTCAACATAACTGGTATATGTTTAGGGAACATATGTATGGCATGGCTAGGCTTGTAAAGGTCCTAGGGCCATTAGCCTAGTAAACTCCTATGAACCTAGGAACTCCTATGTATGACTTGTCTAGTTTGTGAATATTGCATTCAGTTCATATTTCTATGGGTTAAGTAGCATATTGTGCAATCTCAGATATGCAAAGACTTACTGAATATGCTTTGCAAGAGTTTGTGGTTTGTTTCCACTAGAATTCTCACTTCCATACACTATTGCTAACAGTTTCATTTCCATCTCAGTATATCTGGTTTGTAAACTTGCTTGACCACTGACAACTGAATGATGGATTGATTGATTTATTTTGGAAAAACAACTCATACCATTCTGACTGATGTAAACGTGCAATACAGTAGGCTTATTCATGCCATAGTATTTTAACACTGGTATGTCAGTGTCTAGTTTATTCAGCATGTATTTCAAGATCAGTCTTGTTTACTGCTCCCATCCCAGGTTATATCTTGCCCCAGCAGCTTTCTTAAAGGCGTGGTTATTGCAGACATATTAGGGAAAGCTTAGGAAGCTAGTACATCATTCCTTGAAAATTGTGTAATATCTGTCTGTTTTCCAGCATTGGCATTTGTAGATTTTCTCATACTGGTGTGCATCAGATTTCATTTATTCAGATGTTAGCAAATGCCCTATATATTTCAGACTTGTAATGATTATTTTAAATTTACTCTTGCTTAACTTAAAATTAGGATGTTTTGATTTGGTTACTGGCAGTAGCTGACCATCCTTTTTTGTGTCTGCACTAACAGATTACAATTATATTTGCAACACAGTTAAGACTTCTGTTATCTGCAAACAGTAGATAACTAGGGTGGGCCCCAGGTGCAAATTCTTAGATGACATGATTGGTCAACCAGCACCAATCTTGATTGCTTTTAGTGCCTACTGGCTTTTAAAAGCCAGAATTGCATTTGTGGTCAATTCTGAGCACTGTAGCATTCCCTGTGTGGTCTGAAATGTAACAAAAAGTTTGCTACAGTATAAAAGAAAAAAAAATATTTAGTCCTCTATCCTTTTTTTTTTTTTTTTTTTTTTGTAACTAAAATCTGAGTGCTGTAGCACTCTGTGCAGGTTATAAACTATAGCAACTGCTTGCTACAGTTTAAAAGGTGAGAAAGGGGAATGGGGCAGGGCACAGAAATGGAACCTGATTGGCTCTTGCATTTCAGGAGCCGCAGGTAATTCTTTAATTGCCTCTCAGCAGATGAGTGGCAGGTGGGGAGTCAAGTGCTAGTTTGTGGGACCATCACATGACTCTAATTGAACCAGTTGCACATCTACTTCTAAAATATCTATTTGGAACACCTGTAGTATTGGTGAAGGTAGAGGGAGACTAAGAAATCTGAACATTCCTAATGTACTCAGTTAGAACTTTCTTCTTCCAGATTTACCTGCCAGAATTTCTTATTTGCATATAATACTAAAAAGAATTCAGCCTTTGGCCCCTCAAAACCACATCTTCAGTTATAAGCAGTAGCATAGCTCAGGCCAGGCAATGGGGGCAACTGCCCTAGGCACAAAGTGTTAGGGGGCATGATTGGCCAGCTAAGACTGATCCTGATCTATTTTAGCGCATACTGATTTTTTACAAGCTGGTATTGCATCTGCAGTCAACCCTGAGTGCTATAGCACTCTGTGAGTGGTCTAAACTGTAGCAGGCTGCATGAGCTCTGTAGCAAGCAGTCTGGTACTGTTAAAAAAAATAATTTGTTTTATTTTGTCCTCCCGTCAAGTAAAATCTGAAAAAGGAGGGTTGGAGGCAGGGCACAGAAGAAGGAATCAATTGGCTCCTGCATTTCCGGATCCACAGGTATCTGATCATAGACTGTTTTTTTAATTGCCCCCTCCATGTTGGCTATAAAGTGTAGCAAATGCTTGCTTCAAATGTTGAACCAGCTGTGCCTCTGACTGTAACTAAAGGGCTATATTCTCTTTCAATAACTTCATTAAGATCTAGAAAATCAACACAAACGCTGATTGTTTTGTATCACAACAACAAACTTGTTATTCCTCTATTTTTTGGCTCTAGTTATTTTTTAAGAAAATCTAAAATATCTATTTGAATTAGTTGTTGCTCTATTCTCCTCTTGAGACATTGACATTTTCTTAGAACATACATCACTGTCACTGTTTAATAATTTACTTTATGCAATATTCTGCTGGCAAGCTTCTTAAGCATTAAAATAAGTCAGTGCTCATGCAGGATATCATTGCTATGGCATTGGTCAGTATTTCAAATACCTCTATGACTGTACATTTTTGTTTAATCCCACTGTGAGCTCATTTTACCAGTCTTAGCTGACCGATGATATTAGAATTCATTTATTTAAATTCTGTGATTTCAAAGAGAATCTCAACTGTTTTCATATTCACATTTTAGCAGCTTTTGAGTAAATGACTCCACCTGGTATGTATAATTTGTTATTAATGTGTTGGCAGCTTTCTTTTTGCTGCTTTGCAGTCCCAATAATTAAGTATTCCTAAACAAAATATTACACATTTCTGTTCAAATTTTGCACATATAAAAATATATCATTTTCTAGCAAGGATTCTTCAAAAGTGATTAAAGGCATGACTTTGGTTCCTCACATGCATATATCTATATATATATATATATATATATATATATATATATATATATATATATATATATATATATATATATAAACTCAGACTTGAATTTCAAATGCACAGTCTTTTCACTGCATCTTCTTGTTCTCTCTTAATTTCTCAATTTAGCCTTTTTTATTTGACTCATATTTTATTTTACATTCATTGATTTCCTCAGTTAAACCTTTCAACTGGATCTTGCAATTTCACTTGCTCTGCACATATCTATATTTTTATTCCCTGCAGGACATCACCCAATGGCTCCTCTATATGCACTCAGTCAGATCATTCATTTTGGGAGAACAGTAGATGGGTATTCCTGGGATAGGTGGAATCCCTGCTGCCTATTTATTCCTGCTTAGGAATAAATCAGCTTGCTGATCTGGTGGGACAGCCTTCCCTCTCCTCTGAAAGTACACCCTTTCCCCTTGACAGCTCTTTTCAAACACCATATTCATTTAGCCTTTGTTGACTGTTAGTCTCATGAGGCCAGAGGCCTCTTTATGAAGGAGACTTGAGGTGGTTTTCATACTGACTATGAGAACTTTTGCCAGTGCACTGGAGAATTTCCCCTACTCCTTAGGAGAGTGCTTTTTCCAATCTTAGGGCAGTGGGGGCTGGTAGAATGGTGCTCAGTGGGGTCCAAGATAGTGGATAGCACAAAGGTGAATACCAATGTGGTATCTCAGGCTCTACATGATTCTGAGGAGCTATTTCAATCAAATCTGTTTGTTTCATCAGAAATAAATGCTCAAAACAATGATGGATGTTTTACTACAACCCTCCAGTCAGGGTGGCTGTGGGATGCTATTTTGCTGCAGAGCAAGCTGGAGAGTGGAAAAGATGTTTCATGTGGTTAAATTATGGACAAAATCCAATTGGAGGACTTGGAATCCATTTTAAAAGAAGATTGCCAGGAAAAGAAATCATATGCTGAAACTGTTAAGGAAACTGCAGGGAAAGCAATAAGAGATGAACATAGGAAAGGAAATGTCAACAGATGAAATCTGTGTTACGAATTCAGAACAACAGAAGCCTTCCAAAGTCTTTTTACACCAGTAGACTAGGGACCAAATAGAATTGATGAGAAAAGACATTTTTTATTTGATGACTAACTAAAATCTTGCCACTTACAATTCCATGAGGTAAATATTGATTACTTGCAATCTTTCAAAACTCAGCTTAAACGTTTTGAACAGAAGCTGGTTTCACATAGGAATCTGCAGATTGACAATCATTATTTGTTTGACAGTGTTAAAGTTAGGAGGGTTCCAAAGGGATTAAGGTTTTGAAAAATACCCCATGGGATGGAGCCAGATTCTATTTTTGATAATGAACGTTTGGAACTATTTTACTGAGTAGGCTGTGACTTGATGAGATTAATTATTAAAGTGAATAAATGCAAGTTAAGCAAACTTGATTCTGAGATCAAAGTTTTGAATGCTAATATTGAAAGACTTACTTTTTAGTGTTAGTACAAATGAATATGAGAAAGATTTTAAGAAAATAGGCAAAGTGACTGAAGGGAATAAGAGGAGGTTTTTCAGAGATAAAAGACAATATGATATGAAATCAGCTTACCCCACCCTAAATTGTAATAATAGGGATGGCAATGACAATTTTTAAAAAAATAGACCTATAGTTTATACCAACCAAAACAATATAGAAACTAATACAGAGAACAATTGGAGTGGTGAAACTTCCAACCAGGGTGAGACTGGTTCCTTTGACAATGTTAATTGTTTGGACCCAGAGGGCCACATAGATCAGACAGACTGATGAATAAGACTATGACAGCAGAACTCCAGGAGGGACTCCAGAAACAGAAATTAAAACAGAAAGGAAGGAAAAAGAATTACAGATACAACAGGAGAAAAAATTATTTAATGATAAAGATGCTATTGATAAGGACTTTAGTAGCTTTAATATTTTTAACTTGAGTCATTTACAGGTGGGTGTATGCCAAGAGACCTTGCTCAAAAAAGGTTTCAAATCTGTACCTGACTTTAGGATCAGTGTGGTTAAAACTATGATTAATTTAAAATGGTTTACCTGTAAACTAAACCTGAAGATGTACTTTGGGGAATACCAAATAATGTGTGGAATAAAAGAAAATTATTTAAAGAAAAAAGCACATTTATTCCCCCACCCCATTCACCCTATGATCTCTACCTTTGAAAATGTGTGTTGGGATCAAATTAGGAATTTAATCTGTAATAATAGTACTTTTTTTTTCAGATAATTTAACAAGAGATCAACAAGTGGTGACATTTGAGTTATAAAGCTGGATGGATCAAGTAGATTGTTCTAGTAAGATGTTTGACATTCTTAATGATGAGGATCTGTATACCAGGGTATCAAAAATGAATAATATTGCTTGCAAAAAATTGATTACCAGCTTTTTGATATGATGGACCAAAGTGTTATTACTGGTGAGATCACTGAGTTTGTTAAAGTAGGTAAATCTTTGATACCCTCTATATCTGAAATACCTAAAATCCACAAAAAGACTACTAAACTTCCACTGAGACCAGTAGTGGCATTACAATTATCAAAAATTTAGTTTTTTGCAGTGTTTATTGATGTAAAATGTAAAAACATTATTATAAACTATGCCCATGTATTGTGGGACTCTTGGCATTTTCTTGAAATGCTAAATAAACTTGTTTTTGATGATAGTATTTTATTTGTTACTACAGCCGTTATTAATTTATTTTTAGTTATCCCCCACAATTTAGGCTTAGAAGCTTTTATCAGTATGCTAAATGGCATCACTATTTTGGATAGCAAGGATATTTTTATTAGTGAATTTATGGAAATGGTGTTAAAAATAACTGTTTTCTTTGAGGGTGAATATTTTCACCAAAGGACAAGTGTTGCAATGGGTGAAAAGTGCTCTCCAAATTTTGCTAATATTGTGCTGGTAGCATGGGAGAAGGATATGGTGTTTAACACCCCCCTTTTTAAATTATATTCAAGCCTATTTTAGATTTTTAGATGACATCCTCTTTTTATGGGGGAGAGTAAAGCACAATTCAAGGAATTTATTAACTATTTTGGGAATCTCTACTGAATTTCTGTGGTTCACACTAAAAAACCTTTAATAGGATTGATTTTTAGATGTTACTATATATAAAGACATTGAGGATATGAGGTATTGCTCCACAATATTTAGAAAAGAAATGTTTTCAAACACATACTTACATGTTAATAGCTGGCATCCTTATTTCCAGAAAAAAAGTTTTGTTAAGGAACAGTTGGTGCACCTATCAAAGTTGATTATGGATAACACAACATTCAATGATGAGGTTAAGGGCTTGATTAGGATCTTAAAAGAAAGGGCTATTCAGGGACCCTCCTGGACAACATTAAAGAAATTATGTTTTAAGGGAGGAGGGTAAAATATGCACCAATCTTAGGGAAAAATTCAAATGATGTGTTTACTACAGATTATGTTAGACAGCCAGAGTCATCAGAAACTGGAGTGATCATGATTTCTTACAACAGAGAAGCTTATAAAATTATAAAAATTGACTTCTAATTGAAATTAAATTTTTACACAAGAAATGAAGAGAAGGTTAGGTGAAACACTGTATTTTAAATTTAGGGGAAAGAATTTAAAGGAACTGGTAGAAGTGGAACCCAATAAAAACTATGACAGAAATAGGTCTAAGTTGGTTAAATGTGGGAGATGTAAAATCTGCAGATACATTAATGATGGATGGTATGTTAGCATAAAAATCCACTATAGAACCATTAGTTGTCCATGGCAGGTTAATTGTGACACCATTAGAGTTGTATATTTAGCCACCTGTGTTCTGTGTACCTCATTTTAAGTTGGCAAAACATAAAGGAAACTTAAAGAAAGGATTTATGAACACTTGAGAGATATTAAAAATAAGAGAACTAAAAATGCACTATATAGACATTAAGTGGTCCGTGATAACTTTAATTATTGATAAAGTGGATTGTGATTATTTTAATTATCAATAAAGTAACTCTTAACCCTATAGGGAGTGATATTGAGAGTCTGTTGAAATACAAGGAGCTATGCTGGTAAATCAGGCTAAATGTCAGCAAAGCACCAGGTTTAAATGACAATCTTTCTTTAAAAAGTGTTTTGAAAATGAAATCTTTTAATATTTAAATGCTAGCTGAAAAATGAGTAGCCTCAATAAGATTTTTTTAACATATACATTTTACTCTTATGCACTATGCTTGTTACGCAATGTGATTTTCTATATAAAGTTTTTTTTGTTGAAATTATGTTTTTTAAAACATATTTATTATTGGAGTCAGGTGTTGCTTTGTGATTGAAATATGTTAAATGTGTGTGATGGTCTTATTAATATTCATTAAATGTTTAAAATGATTGGTCCTAAAAACATTAAATAGCTGCTTTTATTATTTTCAATTATACTGTAATGAAGTCCCATTTACGTTTTGTTTGGGACAAAAGCACTCAGTATTAAAGTGGATTGATTATATTAGACAATTTGGTTGTGCCTGTTTATTGTCACCATCCTTGGTTCATATGACATTTTGAATAATTTAATGGTCCCACTGGGAGTGAAGGCTCATGAAGTAAGTGCTGTTATTGTTATTCATAAAGAGACATTCTGTGACATTATTTTTGAGACTTGTTCTGTTATGGAAAGTTTATTGGGGGAGTATGAAAAGGAAAAGAATTGTAATCCATGGAACTTTTATGTGGTTAAAATATTTCACAGAGAAACATACATACATAAATGCATGTTTAATTTCAAACTAAAGTTGAAAAAAGAGACTTTAAAGAGACATTTAAGCAAACTTTGTAAAGAAGTTATGGACATAAAGTGTATGAAAACAGAGTATTATAGATTTGTAGATAGGACTGTCATATTGTACTGAAAATGAAGAAAGAAAATTTGTTTATATCCCTACTATGATAAATGTAGAAGATAACAGGGGTGTTGTAAAATACTGGATATCCTGAAACATATTTTTTTCTGTGGAAAAATATGACCATTTGATAAGTAACTGAGATAAGGGGAAATTTTATATTTGTGGGGAAATAGGTCATGAATCAAAAAAGTGTGAATTGAAATGTTATAAATGTAATAAAATTGGGCTTTTTTGATGGATTGTAATCTAGATAGAAATGATAAAGATGAAGAAAACAAAAGTGGGGACAGTATATGAAGAGAAGAGATTGCCCCAATAAAAGACAAAGAAAAAAGTAGGGAAGCAAGATCAGGGTAAAAATATAAGGATAAAGAGAAAAATGAAACAGAAAATATTATAGTAGAAAGTTCTGAAATAAGTGATGAGGAAGATAGAAATTGGAAAATAGTGAAAAGTAAAAAGAATTATTTTGGCAAAAAAGTAAGAGACAGAAAAAAGAAAGTTAAAAGGGATAGATGTAAAAGAGTAAAATAAACAAAATCTGTAATGTAAATGAGAGAAATACTTCAAATTTACATAATTTCTGGTGAACATAGATATAATGACATCTTTAGAATTCTTTCAGTAGATGTAAATATTATTAAAAACAAAAGTATAAGAACTGGCATTCTATATTGGTGTAAGGGTCTATATTAACTCAGTGAATGCTTAAAAAAGCAAATGCTGATTCATCGACCCTAGTTCACCGAATGCTAACAATCCTGAACACTCAAAATAGCGATTTTCTTTCCCAGGGGAAAAAAAAATGCTGTTCGACAAAAACAAAACAAAAACAAAAAAAAAACTTAAAACAGTATTTAATGTGAGATCGCACCACAGTGGAGAAAATGGCAAATACCCGAAACCAGCCCAGCGATTTTTTTTTCCCTGAGAAAAAAAATCGCTGTTACGGGTGTTCGGCATTGTCAGCGTTCACTCAAATAGGGTCAATGAATCAGCGTTCGCTTTTTTAAGCATTCACTGATTCAATATAGACCTTGGTGTAGTAAGTGTGATATCAGCATTATAACATTGGAAGATATAATTTTTTTGACACATGAAGAGAGATTACAAACAATCTTTGGGAAAGAGATACTATATGGAACCCAAGAAAAGAACTATTTTCTGGCATAGCTGTATTTTGTATGAGTCAGTGAAAATACTGAATATAATGCTGGTAATGATGGGAAGATTAACTAATATAGACCTCAGATGATATAATCAGATATATGGAATTAGAGCATTGTATGCCTATGTTACAAACAAAGAAAGGGAAATTTATTTCATAAATTCTAGATTATGTTGTAATTAATATGAATATAATATTAATGGGAGATTTTAATTCTGATTTGAGAGGAAAAAAGAAGAAGAAAGGAAATGATGTTAAGATTTTTTTTTGAAGTTATAAAATGTGGGAATTTAAAGATTTAGAATACTAATTTGTGACCATATAGTCAAGGTATATACAAGACTGAAATAGATTATTTTATTGCATCACAAAGTTTAAATATAGATGAGGGAGAGATGCTTGTAACAGGTTTTTTAGATCATTCAGCCATATGCATAGAGATGCAGGAAAATAAGGCATATATCAGATAGGACAGGAATAATAAGAATAAATGAAAAAGTATAGGATGAAAATGGAAAGAAAATAAGTATCCCATTATGGAAAAAAAATCTCATTTCTACTAGAGTGTATTATAAAAACTGGTCTACATGGCAGCTAACTTTTAAAGAAAAATATAAAAAAAATTTTTTTAGAATGACAGTCAGATATAAGAAAAGCATAAAAAATAAATTATAAAACAATGTGCGTCAATTCTTTAATGGTTTTGGAAAGGATGATAGGGACTGTTATGTGATGGAATTGAGAATTTATGAAAATAATCAAGAGAAAATTAAATAATTATTATTTAAGCAAATATATTACTTACAAAGTACAAGATAAGGGATAGCTTATTTGAGTAACATATTCAAAAGGAATGCTAGCAAAATGAGAGAATGAAAGATGATAGAGGAGAGGTAAGACATTTTCAGGAACAAATTATGAATGCTGTAATAAATTATATAAAGAAAATGTTTCAAAACAGAACGTAAAGAACAAAAAATAGCATATTAAAAAATTAACAGATCAAGAAAATAAAGATTTGGAAAATGAGATTTCCTTATATGAATTAGATAAGGTACTTGGACAAGTTAATTTACAGTCATGTTTAGGACCAGATGGAGTAGGATACCAATTTTATGACTTTTATGGACTGGTAGAAAAAACACTATGTAAAAGTTATGAATGAGTGGTTAAATGAATGTTATATGTATAAATATTTATGCAGTGTTGTACTTAGGTTTGTGTGGAAAAAGAAAGATAAAAATGATATTGAAAACTGGAGACCTTTAGTACTGAACAATGTAGATTATAAGATTTTTGTAAAAATGATTCAGAAGGGAATGGAAAGAAAAATGAAATGTATTGTGAAAGATAGTACATATAATTTAGAGGAAAGGATGTCAGGAATTGTTACTAATCGTAATACAAATTGTGGATGATATTACAATCAGGACTGATGAAACCAAGATTATGCTAGGAGATTTAAATAAAACATTTGATATAGAACAATAGGATGTTTTGGAGACAATTATGGAATAGAATAACATTAGTGAGAAAATTAAGAATGTATGTTGTTTTGTATATAATAAAAATAAGGTAAGAATTGTAGTGAATGGATGATTAGGCAAAGAAAGAATGTCTATATTACATAATCGAACTTTTAAAAGTTCGAATGTCATATGGTCGACACCATATGATTGAACTTTTATAAGTTCAAAAATGTAATAAAAAATAAATAAACCAAAGAAAAAACCTACCTGAAAGCTTTAAGCAGGGGGGGCAACCCCCCTGCACATCCAATGTGGGGCCAGTGCCCCCCACACCCACCGCTCTTTAAATATACCAACTCCGAGATCACACTACAGTGCAGAAAAGGGAAATCTTCCCATTCCGCACTGTAAGGAAATCTCCATTGAAACGTTTGAACTTTTAAAAGTTCAATCATATGGTGTCGACCATATGATGTTCAAACTTTTAAGAGTTCAACAATGTGATATAGACCCAAGAAAGACATATAAAGAATGGCATATGTCAGGAATGGCCTATGAGTAGCATATTATTTGCATTATATGTTGCCAATAATTTATGAAAAAGAAATACTATAAGAAAATTATTCTTTTAATATGGGGGTCAAGATTGAATCCATTGAAGAAAGGATCCTTATATATAGATAAGGAAGATGGAGGTTTAGGATTAATAAACCCAGTTGTTTATGCTGCTTTGTTGAATTAGTATAAACATTTTGTTTTGGATTAATGATAAAAATAAGAAGCTCATAGTAACTTTACTAAAATACAAATATGAGCAGCATTAGGATGTATTAAAAATTTCAAAAAGGAAAAAGATGTATAAATGAAGAATTAAGATGTTATCAAAAAAGTTCTTTTTTAGAAAATAAAAATTGATAAAATATAAAATGAGAGAAATGTGTGGTATAAAAATACCATGATAAAATAATGTTATGTTAATCCCTGGGTGTACCATCCTGGAGGGAGGAATGGATATGGGTCTACCTCATAGCTCATCTTCAGTGGAGGTTGGGGATACACTGGGGTATTGTGTTTGGGTTAGCAAGGTATTGCCTGAGCCGCGGCAGGGGTGAGACAATATGTCAGCATGCCCACTGCACATTCATCTCTAAGGCAGTTCATGAGAGCATGGTAGTGAGACGTAGACCTCAACAATGCACAATTAATAGTCGAAAACAGACTGAAAAAAAGACAGTTTGTTAAAAGGCACATTCATCCAATATGCACAGACAGCAACTTCTTCTTTTCCTTTTGGCTTTTCCCATTAGGGGTCACCACAGAGGAACAACAACAATTCATGAAATTATCCAAAATTTTTCTTGTGAAAGATATTGCTCACTCCACCACCAATCTACACGACACAGCACTTCACACAACATAAAACTAACTTTAATCAGATACCTAGATACACATCAAAATCTAATCCTGAACCTAAGCTTAATGGAAAATAAACAAAAAACACAACACTTACCCAATACCCTCCCCCATATACGCACATTTTAACCTACATTGAGTGATTTGTCTCATATTTTTTATATATGTTGATTAAATATTGTAATATGAAATCAACTTTGTATTGTAATAAAGCTCATCTAGTACTTTGATCTACATTATTTATTTTTATATTCAGCCGATGTCTTATGTCTTGTACCTTTCAAACACCATGTATATGATTCTGACATGTAGTTTTGCATGGATGAAATTCTGTGTTGTCAAGGATAATGCAAGTAATATTTGACACGTTTTGGTACCAGGCCATTATTATTCAGTTTATTTCTTTCCCACTCTAACGAATTAATAACATCTGGATTACAAAATCTAAAGTGGGAATTGATGTGTCCATTACCTATGATTATTGTAGACTTTGTAACCACAGAAAACTATCTTATGAACGATAGGTATTCATTATAAACTGACAATGTTACATTTCTTGACTCTTGGATTTACAGATAACTAACCATTATAGTGGCCCATTACTTGGCTATTTCTCCCTAGTTACCATAAACACTGTTCAAACCTGTCAGTGTATATACTATTTTCTTCTTTACTTATACAACGATTACAGATATTTGGAATTAATTTAAAACTTTTATTTCAAATTTTATAGCATAAACACTGATAGCCACTTGATGAACAAAATAATACAGTCTCATAATGAAAACAGACAGCATGAACAACAGTAAACTTCTTTGCCCTTGAAATTTACATTCATTGAAACTGCATTGAACCCACATTCAAAAAAATGCATCTGACCAATAGTGGGTTAATTTTACCTTTGGGTTGTTTCAGATCATAGCCACCTCCATACAGTTTTAGGATAATGCATACAAACATACATGTGTTCTTTGAATCACCTTCCTGATTGCATTAAATTATATTCCTTGTATAATACAGCATTACTTGTTAGAGTATGTTTTAAATTTTTAGGTTTGACCATTTTTTTCAGAATGCAATGAAACAAAACGTAGGAACCAATAATGACAGAATTACCCATTTCAGAATATTTCAACCATGAAAGGTCACTCAAACTTCTATCATTACAATCCACCAGTATCAGTCAATGTGCACAATCTCTACATAAGTATAAGTCATCTGAATAATTCCACATCAAAGAGATAAGAGGTTGCTCCTGGCAAACAACTTTACATTTCACTGTTTCTTCTACCAATTCAGTGCTTACTGCCTTGAATAATAAATTGCCTATTTTACATAAAAAAATGGTAAGCTGGTAATATTGCTACAGGGAATGGCTGGCAAACTGACAATAGGTTCATAGTTACTAGTCATCTCATCCAAAGGAGGACACAGGAGTGCAGCACTTCCACCCCCCCCCCCCCAAAATTCACAGCAGTATCAACAATCTAACTGTATGTCATGGGAGTAGAACCCACAGCCCTCTGCACCAAAGGTAAGTATGCATCCTGTTGTGCTACTAACACTGCTTGCAAATTGCTGTTGTCTTTCGGCTTTTCCCGGTTAGGGGTCGCCACAGCAGAACTCCAATCCGCTAATGACTGGCAGTAGATTTTCATGAATGGCGAGGTGCCAGCTTGACGTCCAACCTTCAACGAAAGCACACCCATTTATGTCTTTTGAACACCCACCCAACCACGGGGAGGACATGCAGACTCCACACAGAAGGCCCTCCTGCCAAGAATTGAATGGGAGAACCTCTTGCTGTGAGGCAACAATGCTACCACTGCACCACCGCGGATTTATGTAGCACAAACACTGATGGCCATTTGCTACAAAGAGTTGCACATTAAAAACAACCTTAGCATGAGCAACAATAAACTGCTCTTCTCTTGAAACTCCCAATTCATTGAAAATGCACTAAAACTCACAATTCCTTGAAAATACATCCCTGACAACTAAGTGAGCACTGAGCAGTCTAGGAGTTGATATAGAGGATTCTGGTAGCTAATATAGAGGATTCAGGCTCTTGTCTCCTGTAACCAAGGTGAAGGGTTTGAGCCTGAGCAACTCAATTGATTAACTTGCCATCCATAACCAGTGCATTTTACACACACACACACACACACACACACACACACAAAGGAATGGCTTGTCTCAGTGCAGTGCAGCAGGTTCTATCTGGTGTGCAAAAGCAAGAGCATCAGCAAGTTCTGGGTCCATGAGGAAGCAGCAAGATGTTCTGGATCTGTGCAAAAGCACCAGGTTACATTGTTTAAAATCTACATCTGTGCATGTGTCATACTAAACATGCGCCCACGGACACAAAGTGCATCTGTAAAGAAGAAATTGCATAGATGCACTGCATCCTTAAAGAAGAAATGATAATTTCATTGTTTAATTGTGGCAGCCATTCCAGCCAGCAGGACCTAGGCAACTGCCTAGGTCACCTACTGCTGGCTCCAGCTCTTCTAAAATTGTTAAACATATAAGCTTATGAATATTTAAGGCAGCAAAAAATGTAAAATATCCCCTACCATCTATGAATAATGCATGCCTTCTACCTGAATTCTGCTTTCTACTATTCGAGCAATTAAAGTGGTTACCAAAATCTTATCCTCACAAGAAAGGAGGAAAAGCCATACTAGATGTCATGCTAGTCATGAATGGGAGATGACTGGATCAACAGACCACCAAGAAAGGTCTGGATCTAGATGTCATGCTAGTTATGAATGGGATATGACAGGATCAACACACCACCAAGAAAGGTCTGGATCTAGATGTCATGCTAGTCATGAATGGGAGATGACTGGATCAACACACCACCAAGAAAGGTCTGGATCTAGATGTCATGCTAGTCATGAATGGGAGATGACTGGATCAACACATCACCAAGAAAGGTCTGGACCTAGATGTCATGCTAGTCATGAATGGGAGATGATTGGATCAACACACCACCAAGAAAGGTCTAGATGACCAAGCTGGTGGGGAAATAGTTATCACTCTCTAGAATTTGGCCAATGCAGTGGTGCAGCGGTTAACATTATCACCTCACAGCAAGAGGTTCTCCGTTTGAATTCTCAACTGGGGTGGCTTCTGTGCAGAGTCTGCATGTCCTCCCTGCATTTGTGTGGGTTATCTCCAGGTGCTCTGGTTTCCTCCAAAATTCCAAAGACATTCATCTAGAGTGTTTCTCCCTGGGCCTCCCCTGAAAATAGACTTTGTTGTAGTCAGACTTTCCCAGTCACCAAATGTTAAATAATTAAATAAATAAATAACATTTTAAACAATAATTTATCCGTTACTTTCCATGGCACAGCATGCAGTACAAAATGTGTATTTTACATATGAAGGATACTAACAGCATATCTTATTTCATTCAGTGATGCATGGCATAACTATACTTCCAACATAAATGTCACACAGCAGAGCATTCTGCATAGAACGTACAAGATTACACCAAGTGTGTAATGTGTACAACATTATATCATGTGCACATATTACAGCTAGAGCTTAATATGTATACATGATATCATGATTACAAAACACAGACTGAGAAATAAGGAGAATTACTTCTCTTGAAACTAGAGCTGAAGTCATCGTGGCTGGTGGTCTAGAATTTTAAAAATTATAGTAGGTTAAACAGTCAGAATCAGAAAATGGAACTGTCAAGTAGGAATGTGCATGGGCAGATATGTAGGGTTGCAGTTGGACTCTAAATGAGCACTGAGGACAGGTTTTAGAAGGATGGATTGTACAAGAGCAATAGACATGTTTTGGGATGACAGGCACGCAGCAGGAAGAAGGATCTAAGGGAAACATGAGTGTCGCCAGATGGAAATAAGAGAAGAGAAGATAACATGCCTAAGGTATGACAGCAAGGATAGAGGGAATGATGATTAGGGAACCAGTCCTAGAAGGGGGCATGATTGTGAATGATGAGGATTCCTATATGGTCAGGAAGGCAAGAATTTAACGAGAGATAAACAGGGACAGGAAGGAGAATTTGGAAATAACAGTGAAAAGGATTTGGAGGGAAAGGGCAAGGACATGGAGGAGGTGTGAAGAAAGTGGGTGTTTACTTTTTGATTGTCCTACACATATTGATTTAATCATTCTCCAGTTATCTTCTTAATCCATTTCAAGATTGCAAGCTAGACAGAGTATCCCAGCCACATTAAGTACAAAACAGAGCAACTAATCCTGAATGGTGCATCAAACCATTACAGGACACACACACACTCACACACACACACACACACACACACACACACACACACACACACATTGTGGTGCAATATTAAAATGCACAATATGTGAAATATTGAGTAGTACTTTTTAGTTTAATTTGTACCTTAACTTGTTAAGAGATTATTTTTTTTTTGGTCAGAGTCTTTTTAATAGCTTTAAAAAAAGCAAACTTTGAAAGTTCTTACATTAAAGGTATTTTGCAGGGGAAAATATATTGTCAGGTGTCACTGTACCTCAGAGAATAGGAAATTCTGTGAGATGCAACAATTTAAGGCTTAGTACATACTTTTCCTAAACACACTTACAAATACACTAACCCTCTTTGAACTTTCAGTGGGAATCCCTCCCCTTAAATGACTGGTATTTTGAAAGAGAAAGGGAATACATTACTGATAATCTTAAAACTGGTAAATGTGAAATTATTTATAACCTGATAAAAGTTTGTTTATAATGCATCAGGAAGACCATTTTCCATAACTAATAGAGCAACATATCCCTTTTGTTGTTCCTGAGCAAATGAGTATGCCAGTACACATAAAAAGTATGAGATCAAATTTCATTAGATAAGAATTAAAAACTATGAGATAATTTACATCACATTATCACTGCTGTATATATTCAAAGTACATTAAATGTATTTTACCTGCATTTTTTTATGACTGAATTACAGGAACAGGTGGGATATTCCTTAAAATGAAGTAAGTGAGGAAGTATGTTCTAGTACATAGTATAGAATAAACAGCATAGAATAAAAAGCAATAACTGTAATGGGCTGGTGTCCCACCAAGAATTAGTTTCTCCGCCTTGTATCCCCTAAGTGCTAGGAGAACCTCTCTGGTTCTCCTTTGGCCAAGGTTAAGTGGATAATAAGAAAATGAATGAATGAGCGAGTCAATGAAAAATGTTGCAGGAGTGCTGTGATTATACCACATGATTTGTCTACTCACGTTGCTGACTGACTGAATGCTTTCACTCATATTTTATATCAGATGAGGAACCATATAAACTAGGACACTGGTAATGGTGTACTGACGTCTATCAAATGATTTTTTTACCTGCTGCTTTTGTAGAAGATTTCTGTGTTTTTGGATGTTGTGAAATTAGTACACATTAAATTTAATGTTGCTTTCTGTGTGTTTTCCTATATATTGTAGACTTGTTATACCTCTTATTGCGGGTTATAGATGAAAATGGTCATCAAATCAGTTCAATTAGCCAGTTAACAAATAACTAAATAAATAAAATCTGGTCAGTTTAGTTCCTCGACGTTCATTCTGAGATTCTGGACCTTGACTTTAATTAGCGGCTCATCCCAAGGCATCACAAACCCACATTCTACATAACTAATTCACACATAAGAACTATCAGATTAAATCAGCTTTGTGGTATAGAAAGATAAAGCTCTGACTACACTGCAGGTGACCTGAGTTCAGCCTGGCTAGGGAATATGGGAATGAACAGCCTCTGTCAGCTAACCCATCCTTGTGAAAGAAGACCGACTGCTGCTTGCCACATGTGTGATACCTTGTGTGAGCAATGCTCAGACAGTTACATTCCACTTTAGTCAAGCTTGAGCAACCATAGCGCATTTGCACTGTGCAGCTGAAGGGAAATGGCTTATGGAGGCATGCCTCAAGAAGCAGCCATTTTGGACTTGCAGGAGCTGCTGAAGAAGAAGGGGATGTTCCCACTTGGAGATAGTAGGCTGCACTACCAGGACCAGCAACTTAGTCTGCTGCCAACTAAACAACTCTTGCGATACAATGGAGGGCTAATAGGGATTTCCAAGAAGGAACAAATGAGTGTCAGTGCTCTCACCCAGCCCAGGAATGCCCACCTGTTCTGCTGGAATGAATGGACCAATTGGGTGAATATAGGTGGGCCACTGGGCAAGGTCATATGGAGGAAGCAAAAAAGAAAAACAATTCATGGATTTGTCCTTCCAGCTATGTTGAAGTGTATATTTTAAGAAGCCATCCACACATGGCATTATGGCATTTTAGAATATCTAGTCTGACTTAAATATGTAACAAAGCACTTACATGTTTTTTTTTTATATTTCTGCATGTTAAGATCATTGAGAAAATCAGGTAATTAAAATTAACTGAAAAAAGTAGGTTACCAATTTCTGCAAAACAGCCAAAATATGATTTGTTTTTGCAGCTGTTTTACAAAGCAACTAACACAGAAATACTGGTAAACCTCTTCAACAGTTCCTGAATATTTAAGTTTGAGATTAATCTGATAGTATATACAGCTTCTTCTGATAATTTATGCAATGAACTAATGTGTTTCCTGCTGTTAAATTATTAAAATGTGTTTAATATATTATGCACCTTGAAATGTTAATTTGCAGTTATCTTCATTAGAGGTATAAAATTAAAACACAGCATGTACAGATTCTACTGAATGCAAATGCACTGTGTGACCTTTGGAAAGTACTTGGTCTCCTAGCTGTTTCAGCATATCCATGTTAAGAAGACAAATCTCATGAAAAATAAGATGTTACTTTTCAAATATCTTAGAAGTTAGTAAGTCCAAAAATACATATATAAGATGGTTGTAAAAAGTATCATGACATGAGTCAAACCATGTGCTCTACAATATATGGCATACTTCACAATGTCAATGTACAAAACAGGTGACAGCTATTTTGTACCTTTATACATTGGTTTTGCTCCTGGCATTACGTAATGCCACTCTGGTCACAGTAAAGGGTGCCCAAAGTTTTTTACATGAATAGGGAACCAGACAGTAAGGATACTCCCACATTTTATGCTGAAGCTGCTTATCCAATCCTACATTTGTTATGTATGTTTTGCTATTTTTTTTTTTTTGGCTAGTCATTCTTCAGGGATAAGATTCAAATGAACTGAGACTAGAAGCCAGCATATATACACCATGAATCAGGATTTTCATTTTTAGGCTGTAATGGAACAGAATTGGTATGCGATAGTTCCTTGTGATGTTCAGCTGTGCCCCAATGTGTGATGTATTCAGTTAACCCTGTTACCATTGTAGGCAGCACCCCCCTCTTGTGATCCACAGTATTCACTGGGGATTCTATCATGAAGAAACTCTCCCCACCCTCAAACAGGTTGGGGGGCAGGCTAATGATCTTTATTCCTGCCCTCCTCATACCAGCTCTGACAGGTACCTGAGCTTGACTAAAACTTGGGGTACCAGGGCGGTAATTAGAGCAGTATTGCCGGTTTGTATTCAAAGCCAATTTGGTATGCTTTCCTGGACCAAATCTATATCAAAATGTTTTCTTAATTATACATTCATTGCTTCTGCTTTCAAGAAACCCAGATGTTTTTGCAATAGTTAGCACTGAAAATTTTAGCATTTCATTCTACAGGTCAATAGTTTTCTTAACTGGATCTTTTTTGAAAGAGGCAAAGCAGAGAAGAAGAAACCTAATTTGTCTGACTTCACATGGGAGGCATTAGGACCTGTTTACCAAAGATAAAACTGTGCACTACTCTTTTGGACTACATGGCATAATATGATAATTACCAAGTTTGCCCTGTTCTAATCTTTCCTTGTGTTTTCATGCTATTTTCATACTGTGCATCAAAGGATGATATTGTAACTGATACATTGTGCTGGCATCTGGTTCCATATATGCCACATCTGAAGTTCAGTGTCACCCTCAGTCAATGTACTGTCTGCCAAACTCTAGTGTTTAATACCATACTAGCATCAAGCCTACTGAAATTGTTCACAGTGATAAGTACTACCTCCTTCTTTCTTAACCAGGGACTGTTATATTTATTTATTTATTTTATTTTTTACTTTACATTTGTTTACCGGGAAAGTCCGACTGGACACATGTCCATTTTCAGTGGAGGTCCGGGGAGAAAAGCTCCACATTACAATATATTACATGAGAGCAAAAAGAAGTAGAACATACATACATATATATATATACACACAACAGGACACCATGCTAGTGATTAACATTTCTTACAGTAGACAATCAGAGGTACATTTTTTTTTCTTTTTTCTTTTGCAGTTATAAGTTTTGTAAGGTAAATGTACACGGGTTTGGAAGCTTTCAGGGGAGAAACTGTTTATATATAGCTGTACTCTGACAAATTCTCTTGGTATGGATTAGCCTGGTGAGTGGCATGAGCATAGTCAGTTACTTAGATAGTGGGTTTTCAGGAGTTTTTTGAATTGACTAAAGGAGGTGGTAGAAGTTATTTGGCTTGGTAGTGTGTTCCAGGTTTTGGCAATGGTGTTGGCAAAGAGGGACTTACCAGCTTCGTTTTTATGTTTGCTGACAGTTATGCAGTTCTGGTTACTAGATCTTAAGGCTCTAGAGGGAATGTGGGGCTGAATTAGGTGCTGAAGTACTGGAGTTATCTCAGGAAGGTAGTATAGTTTGTGTGCTATAGAGAGTTGATTGAGTAGAAGTATATGAGGCAATCAAGCTAGTTAAGTTGCTTAAGGGATAGACAGTGGTGGGACTTATATGAGGCTTCAGTAGCAAACTTGGCAATCTTGTTATAGCAAGATTCCATTTTATTTAGATCAGTTTGGCGGAGATTGGTCAAGATGGGAGAGGCATAGAGGAGGGTGGATAGAAGATGAGTCATTGCGATGGTTACTTTGGTGCGTTTAGTCATAAACTTTTTGTTCCTGTAGAATAAAGGAACCATTTCAAGTAACTCAAAAAAAAAAAACACATGATAAAGTATTTACATTAGCCACTGCATCTTCAGGTGCCATGCAAAATTATAATAACAGGCTGTGTCGGGTTACAAGACTAGAAACAAAAATGGCACACCAATTGAGAAGTCCTTTGTGAGGGATTAAATTAGGTTTTTGACCAGAAGATATCAGAGATTATATTCATATAGAAGTAGAGTCATTTTATGAGATAGCATTTAAGTCTTTTTTAATAGCAGAAAGATTTATGGCTGTATTTGATGAAAAGCCCTTTTGTATACCATGGAATGAGTATATTATGAAGGGAACAAATATGATGTTAAATCAAAAACAGAAAGTGCAGTTCAGAACATCCAATGTGAACGCAAATTATATTAAATTATATTTTGCAGAAAAAAGCAGAAAAACATTTATGAAGTTATAGAAACCTTTGATGAGCAGAAATTATGAGATATAGGGATGGGACCTTTTTGTATTTCTGCAGTGTAATGATGGAAAGATACAACATATTTCAAGTGTGGTTACCATAAGTAGAGAAAAGGGAACGCTTAAGTACTGGAGGTAAAATAACACTGCTGTCATTGTGGTGCTGATGGTCACTTAATAAATATATGTCCAAAAATAAAGTGCTTTCAATGTGAGGAGTTGGGACAAAACATGTGGAAGTAATGACATTTTTATCTTGATTGTGAGCAACTAATAGAAAAAGAATGGGAAAATGAAGAACAGAAATGTGTTATAACT
The DNA here is from genome assembly GCF_019279795.1 of Protopterus annectens. Classification (NCBI taxonomy): domain Eukaryota; kingdom Metazoa; phylum Chordata; order Ceratodontiformes; family Protopteridae; genus Protopterus; species Protopterus annectens. Next base: position 1,109,211,384 of record NC_056739.1, read on the forward strand.
GTTAACATTCATGATACTGATGTAAATGAGCAAGATGAAGGAAAATTATGGAAGATAATGTTATTTGCAATATTAACATTTAGAATTCATATGAACATTTAAGTCAAGAGTAGGAAAGTTTAGAAGTAAAAAAATGGAGAAAAGTTTAATTGAGAAGAGAGTGACAAAAAAGAAAGATAAAGTTATTACAGAAAACAATTATAAAAAAGGAAATGGTTCATTTTTCATTAAATGCTATTATTATTATTATTATTATTATTAATATTAATAATAATAATAATGATGATGATACAATATATTTTGATAAACTTGCAGTGGCTTTGGAAACAAAATAATATATATACACACACTAACACACACACACATATGCACACACATATGAACCTCACTTGAAAAGACACCACGTGATCTTTTTTGGTAAATATATGTGTGTGGGGGGGAGGGTTCAGGCACCTAGGCAGCAAGAAATTTCCCTGTGGTACATTTGACTGGGGACACATGGCTGAAGTGACATTCATCTGCAAAGAAATATGACTGTTTGCAAATTCATTGTGGGCAAAGAGAGGCACACACTGCCATGCTCACAGCTTTAATAACCAAATGCATGGTGGCAGAAGAAGTCATGAGTGTTGTGCTCAGTGTACAGTCCATACATATGTAACTACAACATGTAGAAGTGTGCTACAGTATGGAGGAAATCCTGCATGCTAGTTTAGTGACATTTATGCTCCAGTATGCATTTCAGGTAATGTTCCCTAGACACTGTGAAGGGGGTAGTGGTCCATGCACATCACTTATAAAGCCACTGTCCATTGTGCACTGCATCCTTACTGCCACTGACATGCCTTGTGGCCAGCCTGCTGCTGATGCCTGCCATATTTCCTGTTGTCTCATGTTGCCTTGTGGACCATGGACATTGTTTTCCCCCTGTGCATTTGGTTATGGAAGTTGTGGGCATGGTAACATATTCTTCTCTTTGCCCACAGGGAATTTGCAAACAGCCATATTCCTCTGCAGCTGCATGCCACTTCAGCCATGTGTCCCCAGTTAAATGTACCACAGGGAAATGTCTCACTGCCTAGGTACCTGAACCCGTGTGTATGTGTGTGTGTGTGTGTGTGTGTGTGTGTGTGTGTGTGTGTGTGTGTGTGTATGTGTGCATGTGTGTGCGCGCGTGAGTGCGTGTGTGCGTGTGTGTGTGTGGGGGGGGGCAAAATTTAGCAGAGGGTCTTCTAGCAATGCTTTCATGCCCATTTATTTTTTGCTGAAGTCACTCCAAATGGTAGAGTCCAAGGCCTATGAAGACAAAAGGAATCTAGACAAATTTTCAGGAGACCAGTCCAGTCTATCCTTCTCCAAGCTGGGATATTTGACCACATTGCAGTAGCTGTGTCTCCAGCTCCAAGCAAGGCTTTTGATTTACTTGATTGGAGCCACACCTCTCAAGTGTAGCTCTAACCAAGTGTACCTCATTTGGTGTCTTAAAAGGTTCATGTTCCTCTAAGTTCCACATTGAAAGGGTCTGTCACACATTCAGTGTTAAAAATTTTTTAACAATATCCATGGTAAATAGAAATAAATTATATTAATTCATTAAAATGTTTTTTACAAGTGAAACCAGCATATTTTAATGATCCTATAACCTTCCTAGTTGAAATTGTTAGTAAGCCATTAGTACGTGTTCCACATTTTCCCCATTTGTTCCACATTATGATGGCTAGTGTCCCTCATTTTGGAGATGGAAGGTTGAGAGCTATGATTAGAGCTAAAGTTTTCAACCACTCGTACAAGTATGTAGTTCAGCCCACTGGCACAGAGGTATAAAGTCCTTACTCCTCCCCAAAAAACCCATGTTAGACCACTGGCCCAGGTACTGGGGAGACCAAATAGGGGGGTGGGGGTTGGAGTTATTGGCTGATGTTACCTCAGCCGTTTCTGGGGGAAGAATTCTGCTTAGCTCAATGCAATTGCAGCATTAAGAGCCAGATGAGATCCATGCTGTAAGCAATATACTGCTTGGTGCAGATGTTATACATGTGTAGAAGCTCACATGCATCTGTCATAGACATAATTTGCGAAAGTTGCAAGGCTGCAATGGGGAGGGAGGGAGTTAGGGCACATTCCACGGCAGCAGTATTCACTGTACCAGCAACCTTGATCTCTTTAATGGCCCTGAACATGAGTTGGGTTGAGCCCAGAGGAGGTTAAAGTTGGCCCCAGAGACTCAATGAATGAGGAAAGTAGCTAGTGGCCACTGATTGTCAGCTGTGGGGAAGGGGAATAAAAACAAGGGTACAAGTATGCCTAATAGCAGTTAACAGTATTATAAGGGGTACACAACTGGAGTTAAAAAAGCTAAAGTAATACATTGCTGCATAGTCTGTATGCCCGTAATATTTTATTGCTGCAACAGAAACATGCAACTTATGCATGTTTTTCTGACCACTAGTGATAAACCACAATTACTGCCTTGCATAAGTCATATATTGTTGATGAAAAGACATATAAATTATGTAAACGTACAACTGTCAGATGGAAACAGCTATATCAGCTTGCAAAAATGTTTTACCAGCATTACCTTAATTTGTGATCAATCCCTGTATCACTTTATAAGTTGTCAGCCTAAAATCAAAACTTACAGATTTCTATATTGTTAGAGAAAAGTGTAAGAAGGTAACAATATGTTAAGAGTACACACTGGCAAAAACTTTTTAAATGCAATGAGGATTGCTTGTGACATAGATTTACATTTATCTGTGCAGAGTTTGTCTGGAAGATCTCTTCAAAAATGTATGAAACTTTCTTTATTAAAAAGACACATAGGAACTAAATACTGCAGCATAACTGAAAAACAAGCTATCTTAAAAAGCTTGCAAATTTCAAATCACAAGTACTCTTGATTTCAAATCATAGGCATTGGTGAAAGTACTCTGAAAGCCTCATATATGATATTGCAGTGAATTTCCAAAGGTAATAATATGCATATGGCAAGAAAGTCTTCAGTGTTCTGGTGAAATTAACTTTTTTAAAGCATAGCAAGAGCAAGCAAGTCATCGCAAGAACTGCAGAATAATATTATGGTGTCAAATATTGCAACTGCATTATGCATTGCAAGAATGGAATCTGACACAGAAATGCAAAAACAAGTGAAATAGTTGTTACATACATGCTGCAGGGTAATGAACATAAATATAAATTCATATATAAGGAAAGTCAGGGTTTGCTGTTAGTATTTTAGCTACATCTTTGCTATATAAGATAAGATAAAAGATATTTTAAAAAGTGAGATAGAGGAAAATAATGATTTAGAGACAAATTGATGGATTTTTATGAACAGAACATAATGGGAAAGAAATGTAACAAAAAGAAGAAGAACGGAATTAGGCAGATAAACATGGAAAAAGAAGGCTGACTGCCGAAACATGCATCAGACTGAATTCGGATGCACACTCAAGAAAGGTATCAGGCCTTTTGAAAATAATAATGGCAATGTAGAAAAGATAAAAACTCCCACATACACCAAAAATCACCTTTAGCAAACATGTTCTATTGGTCAACAATGTACTGCCATGGATGCAGCAAGATATGGGTAACAGGCAAAGATATGTCATTCGCACCACATACGTGTGCAGCAGAATCTGGGTTTAGCCATCTCCGTGCAGAAGAGCATTAGCAAGATTTGAATTTGTTGTGTTAAAGTCACAACTATGTACAGTGTGCACAGTACACAAGCCATTTATGAGACAGTGCACCAGTAGCGTAGGAAGGGTTGGGACACTAGCTTAGAAGGAGCACAAAATCAACAGAAATAACATGAGTTTTATTTTTACCTTAACTAAAGGTAAATGTGCCTTTTGCATCATCACAGTTATTTCTCTGGGTTTGCTGTGATCCTAGCTGCTTCATAACCCCTTACAGCATCATATTATACGCCCATCTGCTCATTCCTATTTTTTTCATAAGGGATGAGCCTCACCCATTGTCCCAATGGCTTCTAATTGGGTTGCTGGGTGCAGCAGGCAGGGTAGTGAAGGCAAGTAATGGGTTTTATATTTGGCCTCCCAAAGCAAGCATTCTTCATCATTTAAAAGCAAAAGTAAATTTGATCTGTGATGGAGGTTTCTTTTTTTACTTGCTTGTATGCAACACAACAATTAAAAAAAAAAAAAACAGCCTTTGCCTTTCTTTAGTGCTGACTTTGATAATTTGTTGTTGTATCTTTCGGCTTTTCCCGGTTAGGGGTCGCCACAGCGGAACTCCGGTCCGCTAATGATTGGCAGTAGATTTTTACGTACTGACTTGCCAGGCCTGCCTCACAACCTTCAACGAAGGTACGCCCATTCACGCATGTCTCCACACAGAAGACACTTTAGCTGAGAATCGAACAGGACAACGTCTTACTGTGAGGTGACAATGCTACCGCAGCACCACCACCACAGCTTACTTTGATAATTTGTTAACTGAGTTAATTCTTTTTCTTGTTTTAGTGGGATGGATTGGGAGCCCAAGGGACATCCTTCCTTGCCTGCTACTCAACCTGGAGGGAAAAAGAGGCAGAGAGAGTGTGGAATGATGGACTGTTAGTAAGCAGGTAAAAAAAATAACTTAAGTGGAGAAAAAACAATGCAGGTGAGAAGTGGATGCTTCCTGATTAATACCTCTTAATCTCATCCTCTAGTCTAAGCTCAAGAAAATTGTAAATATTACTTTTATAAACCTAAAAAATTGCTAGAATAATAGGTTTTGGTGTTTTGCATGCATTTTCTGAAAGAAGAATATGAAGTCTAACATATATTTAATTATTTAGGGAGTTGAAATTAGTAGGGAGATGTTTTAAAAATTGCTTTTAGAAACATAAAAAATTGCTAGAATAATAGATTTTGTATTAGTATGTCTTTTCAGAAGGATATGAAATCTGAAACTCAAATGTATGTCATTATTTAGTCTCTCTCTCTCTCTCTCTCTCTCTCTCTCTCTCTCTCTCTCTGTCTCTCTCTCTCTGTCTCTCTCTCTCTCTCTCAAAGTTTGGAGGGGATCTCTTCCAGGGCTTGACATGGCCTAGCTACACCTCTGCTTTGCACTATATAAATGAATCTCTCTGACTGTTGATAAACCTAAGCTTCATTAATAAATGTGCAACAGGTATTACACATGGAATTATGTACTGGTAATGACAACATGTTTGATAAGTATAAAGAGGGATTATTTTCTCTAAATTCTTACAATCAGAGTGAATAGGGAAACTGAAAGTTGAAAAGACTGAGATACCTTGACATATGAACTAATTTATACTAAAGAAAAAAGAAGTTATGTACTCAGCATCCATGTGAGTTGTTCCATCTCACCTTCATTCATCACTGATGGGTTCGTAGCCGATCCTCGGCTCTGACATGGCCGACTAGCAAGCTCAAAGTTCTCCAGTAGCTCCAGACCCCACCCCTTATCCCACAATGCACTGCTGGAATTACCTCAGATCTTGTTTGCTGCATACCATATAGAAGTACAATAATTATTCTGCTTAGGAATGAATACACATTGAAAAACCAGGATGAAGACAGCCTCCAGGTCAACTGCCAGCCAGGAGGGGGAAGGAGGGAGGGACATGAGAATAAAGGTGAGATGGTACAACTCACATGGAACGTTATGGTGAGTACATGACTTCTTTATGTGAAGTTGTTCAATCTCGCCATTCATTCATCACTGATGGGTAGCATCCCTAGCACCCTGATCTTGGGTAGCTCACAGAAGTACACTCTTCAGAACCATAGAGCCAAATGAAGCCCTGTCCCTGGAGGCCTCATCCACTTTGTAATGAGTTATAAAAGTGTGAGGTTTAGACCAAGTGGCTGCTGCACAGATGTTGTCCAAAGGTAATTTGGCTTGAAAGGCTGAAGAGGTAGAAACTGCTCTGGTTGAATGAGCCTTTACCTTAATAGACAAGGGCATATTATGACAAGCATATGTGTAGGTGATACAATCCGACAGCCACTTAGACAGGGTTGTTTTAGCAACTGGTTTACCTTTCCTGGCCTCAGAAAAAAACACAAAAGCTGATCTGATTTCTTAATGTCTTTTGTTCTGTCCAAATAAAATCTAAGTTGTCTATGAACATCGAGTTTATGCAACATATATACCAATTTGTTGGTATGATTAGGGAAGAAAACGGGCAACTCAATGACTTGATTAATGTTAAGCTCAGAACATACTTTGGGCAAAATGGATGGATTTGTCCTGAGAGATACTCTGTCAGCATGGAAGACCATATAAGGGGGCTTTATGGATAGGGCTTGGAGCTCTGACACTTTATGAGCTGAAGTGATGACTACTAAGAAAATAGTTTTCCATGACAGAAATTTTAGTTCACAAGATGATGCAGGCTCAAATAGAGGAAGAACAATATGAGATAACATAAAATTCAAATTCCAGGGGGAATAAGGTGTCTTCACTGGAGGCCTTATGTGAAAGGAACCTTTTAGAAAAGCCTTAGACAAATGGTGAGCCATAATATTCAAACCATCAATTCCTAGATGGAAATTAGATATAGCAGCTAATTGCACTTGTACCGTAGCTGCCACTGCTCCTTTGTTGAAGATTTCTGTCAAGAATTGCAAGATAGAAGACAAAGGCGCTTGATAAGGGTCAATGTTGTGGGAAGAAGCCCAAATGGAAAATCTCTTCCACTTACTACGATACAATTTTCTAGTGGAAGGTTTATGGGAAGCCAACAAAATCTGACTAGTGTGATGGGAAAGATTATAGAGCCTGGCTATGCGGGGAATTGGAGCAGCTAAGCAGTTAGCTTCAGTGTCTGCAAGGATGGATGAAGATCCCCTGATGGATGTGTCAATAATTCTGGAACTAGGTCCAGGATCCATAGATCTTCCAGAATGTGATGGTAAAGAAATGAAAACCAAATCTGCCGAGGCCAATAAGGGGCTATAAGGATGATCGTCCATCCCAGGGACTTTGCTTTCTGTAAGAATTTGGGTATCAAGGGAATTGGGTGGAAATGCATAGAGGAGACCCAGGGACCAATCGTGGACATGAGCATCCCTCGGGGAGTGACCTGGCGTGGGAATCAGGGCAAAATAGCTTCTGCATTTGTTGTTGATGTGACTGGCGAACAGGTCGCAGGAAGGCTGGCTCCATTTGCAGAAGATCCTGTCCGCAATCACTTGTTTGAGGGACCATTCATGGGACAATAAGATTGCTCTGCTCAGTCTGTCCACTATGATGTTGGATTTGCCCAGGATGTGCATTGCCAACAGAAAGCGCTGGGATGACAGTGCCCACTGCCATACTCTGAGGGCTTCTCGGCAAAGGGGATAACACTTGGTCCCGCCTTGTTTGTTCAGATACCAGACCACTGACATGTTGTCTGTCTGTATTGCAATTGTCCCTAGAGGAAGAGAGTCCTGAAAGTCCCTCTGGAGGGGGGGGGCTCTCCACATGTGTCTTGAAAGGCTCCTTGGGCTTTCCGGAACCACATCTTTCCTCCCCTCTGACCTTTGGGAAAGGGTCGAGTGGGGGTGGAAAAATGGACACCGACGGCAGACAGAGTCTTTCCTTCTTGCTCACACCTGATCAAAGTCTCCTTCACCTTTTGCCCAAACAAAGATGAGCTGTCAAATGCGGTATTAGTAAAGGAAGACTTGAAGGGTTCTGCGACGGAACAGAGCTTCATCCAGGCATGCCTACAAAGAGTGATTCCTGTACCTGCGGCTCTATTCAAACCATCAGCTGCATATGATATGAGATGCATGGACAAGTTGACTGTCGAATTGAGGGTAGAGAGCTGAGTGGCAATCTTGTTGGATACACTCAAAGCTACAGCATCCTGAAGAGCATCTCCCAACTCCTTAAGGAGATCTCTCTGCAGTCTGGGAAAATGTGTCAAGTAGTTCAGTGATCTGAGTGAGAAAGTCACTGAACTGAACATGCATTTCCCATATTTATCCATGATCCTAGATTCTCTGTTAGGAGGATGGATAGATGAGAAAGTCTCAGACATTTCCTTTTTGGTGACTGCTGCCAGCACCATGGCATCAACAGGGTCTCCCTTGGTCAAAAAGGACTTACCACAGGGGCCGAAATAAACTTATTAGGCCTCCTAGGAACAGGTTCCATAGATTCTGGAGACTCCCATGCCCTTCGAGAGACCAGATCCATAAGCTCATCATAGGGCAGAGATACCCAAGAGGTGGAAGGTTGAGACCCGAACGTCTTCTGAAAAACTGACTTATCCTCAGTAGGGCTCTTGGACTGCCAATCACCCTTCTACCTAAGAATTTCAAGAATCTCCGCAAAGTAGATGTCCTCAGAGAGGGGATCTAGGGGACCCTTTTGATTCATCCAGGTCAGTGTCCAATGTGAGAGACTCCTGAGGGGAGTCCAAATGCCTCCTCTTGCATAATCTCTTCCTGGGAACCTCTTCAGGGGTAACTTCTGGAGAGGTCTCAGAAGAGCAGGGAGCACCTTGTGAGGCTACCTGAGGCTCAGGATCTCTACGCTTGGGATGACCGGAGGAAACAGAAACTGACACAGGCACTTTAGGGAAAGAAGAGGCCAGACCTTGAGATGAGGAAGTCTTAGGAGACAACACTTGCCTCATGGCTTCGAATGCACCTCGGCTCTGATGAGAAGGAGTCGACGGCTCCGACGGAGCCGTGATCTCTTCCCACACTGAAACCGTGGGTTCTGAGCCCAAGGTAGGAGCTGAGCCCACCCAAGCCGAGGCCCTGAGAGGAAGAGTCGGCATCGACAAGTCAGTGTGGCTATCCTCCCTGGACCAGACCAGAGAGTGTCAGCTCCTAGAGTCCCCGGTCAGCACCGAGAACCTCCGAGCAGATGGAGCCAACAACACTGGAGCAGGCATCGGCTCCAAGGCATCCACAATCATCAGGTCAGCCTCCTCTGGCTCCAAAGGTCCGGTATGGCTCGTAGGAGGAGCAGACAATTCAAGAGTAGTGGTCTTCAGCTCCGACTGTTGGGTCTGAGCTGACAGTAATTTAACTAGGCCTGCTGCCTTTAAGAGTTTCTGAACCAGCCGGTCCATATCCAGATCAGATAGACTGACAGAGGACCTGGAAGAGTGAACACATGGAGCCGACTGGAGCAATATGGATGGAGGTTTTTCACCAACCGGTTCCAGAGCAGTGTCCCGGTTCTGAAAAGAACAGACTATCAGCTCCGAAGGCAGTGGAGCCAAAGTCACCACACTTTCTGACCTTTTTTCCTTTTTTGGACCAAGAATCAGAGGAAGATTTAGATGATTTACTGGCTCCATCCTTGTCAGACAATGCCTCAGAAAAAGGGTGTTTGATGATACCCCTATCAATCAACTTCCTCTTCCTTTCTGCTAGCACTCTGGTGGAAAAGGAGTGATAGATATGGCAAGACTCTTGCAGGTGCACCTCACCCAAACAGTAAACACACTGCACATGGGCATCCATGACTGACATTTTCTGTCTGCAGTCTGGGCATTTTTTAAACTCAGACTTTGGATGTTTGCCTTTTTCTTCAGACATTTCCACAACTGAAACACACTATTTAACTATGAGCTATTTTAACTAACTAACTCACACAAACACACACAGCCCAAAAGGGGCAACTGACAACTATATAAATATAAACAGGATTAAGTAATCCAATAACAATAGTCCTAACAGGGAACACTGACTAATAAAACTAAAGAAGGGATCCTAAGGCCAAAGGGCTGAAGGCAAAAATAGATTATACTGAGAAAAGGGGTATGAATACAGAAAAACTACTATCTACTAGCTAGCAATATCAAGGATATATAAAAATTGAAAAATATAACTTGCTGAAAGTTGAAAAACTCCCACAAAAGTCACTACAGTCTTCTGTGTAGAGTCTGCATGTCCTTCCCAACCTCAGAAATACATTTTCAGCACAAGCATCTGTACAAATCTGTTTGATATACTAATGACATAATTGTTTAAAAAATTCCAGCTATCTGTGCTGCAGTATGTTACAAATCCACTACCCTATTTCTCCTGGCATGGTTGGCAGTACCTCCTATCGTCACAAAAGTATTCAGTCCAGATGATCCTATTAATGAAATATATTTACTATATCATGAGATGTGGGCTCAATTTCTGTCATTCTACTTAAGGATTTATCATCATCTTCTTTCGGCTGTTCCCATTACGGGTCGCCACAGCGGATCATCTGTTTCCATTTCTTCCTGTCCTCTGAATCATGCTCTTTCACACCAACTGCCTGCATGTCCTCTCTCACCACATCCATAAACCTCATCATAGGCCTTCCTCTTTTCCTCTTACCTGGCAGCTCCATCCTTAGCATCCTTTTCCCAATATACTCAGCATCCCTCCTCAGCACATGTCCAAACCAACACAATCTCGCCTCTCTTGCTTTGTCTCCAAACTGTCCAACCTGAGCTGACCCTCTAATATACTGATTCCTAATCCTGTCCATCCTAGTCACACCCAGTGCAAATCTTAACATCTTTAACTCTGCCACATCCAGCTCTGACTCCTGCCTTTTCGACAATGCTACTGTCTCCAACCCATATAACATAGCTGGTCTCACTACTCTCTTGTAGACCTTCCCTTTCACTCTTATTGGTACCCGTCTGTCACAAATCACTCCTGACACTCTTCTCCACCCATTCCACCCTACCTGTACTCTCTTCTTCACCTCTCTTCCACACTCACCATTACTCTGAACTGTTGATCCCAAGTACTTAAAGTCATCCACCTTTACCAACTCTACTCCCTGCATCCTCACCATTCCTCTACCCTCCCTCTCATTTACACACATAGCAGGTATGGGTTTTACAGGATCGGTTTGCTAGCCCGATGCCCAACCCTCCTCAGAGGGCATACCACACATATTCATACCTAGGGCCAATTTATGGTGTCCAGTCCACCTACTGGATGTCTTTGATATGTGGGAGGAAACCAGAGCACCTGCAGGAAACCCCCACAAACACAAAGAAGACATGCAGACTCCAAACAGAAGCCACCCCAGCCAAGAATTGAACCAGAGAACCTCTTATTGTGAGGTGACAGTGGTAACCACTACACCACTGTGCCATCCAATACTGACCAATAGTACTTGTAATGCTTTTCACTGGTTCTTTACTGAATCTAAGTTGGGGATTTAGCAGCCCCAGATCTGCCTTCCTCAGATAAGCCAGTTCTGTGACTGGTTATTACATGAAATTCTTGATGCACTAAGAGTTATTCTGGAGCAATAGGGATGTATACAACTGCATAATCATTGGTTTTACATTTCTGTAAATGGTAGCAGCACATGTGGAAGCAATCTTAGTAGGGTTACCATATTTGGTTATATGAAAAAGAGGACGAAAAAATATGTGCTGGTATTATACCAGCACATATTTTTTCATCCTCTTAGGGTTGCCAGATTCTTCACTGGCCAGGTCAGGACAAAAGGTCTTTCACACTAGATGAAGACCAAAACAAAAAAAATAAAAAAAAGGTCTTTAGTCTTTAATGCAGAACATTGCAGCTCCACATTAAAGACAAGTAGCTCCGTGTTTGGCGATTTTTGATTGTCCCGTATGCTGGTATACGAGCCAATCAAAAACTTGCACAGTGGGCCCTCTTCTGTTCAATGCAGAACACCAAGTATTTCCACATTGAACAGAGCTCCGTTTTTCAATTTTTTGATTGGCTCATATACCGGTATATGAATCAATCAAAAACTCGCACAGTGGACCCTCTTCTGTTCAATGTGGAAAATCAAGCAGTTCCGCATTGAACAGAGCTCCGTTTTTTTGATTTTTTTTTGATTGGCTCATATACCGTATATGAGCCAATCAAAAACTCACACAGCAGACCCTCTTCTGTTCAATGCAGAACATCAAGCAGTTCCGCATTGAACAGAGCACTGTTTTGCACTTTTTTGATTGGCTGGTATACCAGTATATGGGCCAAGCAAAAAAAAAAATAAAGCGGAGGCTATTTTGCCAGGACTGTAACTGGCAGTGCGGAACTCGGTTTTGGACTACCGATCCTGGGACAATCCCGCTGAAATAGGGACGTTTGGTTTTTGAAAATTCTGTGATTTGTCAGGGTTTTTGAAAAACCCTGACAAATCACAGAATTTTCAAAAAACGCCCGGATGCCTGGACATGAGCCCAAAAAGAGGATGTGTCTGGAGAAACCCGGCTGTATTGTAACCCTAAGCTTAGGTACCTGGTACTGCCAATAACTGTACTCATACAAGAGACAATAGAGAGATCACTAAGTTAAAAATAACTGTTTTACCATGTATGACATTTTGAAGTAGAAATGCTGCCTGGTACTAGCAATGATTACCTTCTGCTCTGTAGACAGCTTGTGGAGTAGGGTGACTCTTTAAATGACTGGAACGCATAGCTCCTAACTGAATAAGGGGCAAATCTCCACTGAATCGGGGAAAAAAATCTAGATATAGTCAGAGACTATTTAAAAAATAATAGTAGTAGTACTACTAACTTGAGATGTTGAAAGAATAAGAGAATCTAAATAAATATTCATTTTTGAAGTAAAAGACGTCTATAACTCAAATTATTTTCATTATTAATTAACTGTAATTTACCATCTTTCCTCTAAAACTCACCAGTCTGGGGAGGGATTAAGAGAGAGAGTGTTAACATTCCATTCAAAATCATGGACATTTGAGAGGTATGCTGGAACATCAGTGGTCACACTCTGGTATACTGCTGGAAGGTACTCTGGAACTTTAGTGGTCACTCTCTGGTATACTGCTGGAAGGCACACTGGAACATCAGTGGTCACACTCTGGTATTCTGCTGGAAGGTATGCTGGACATCAGTGGTCACACTCTGGTATTCTGCTGGAAGGTACGCTGGAACATCAGTGGTCACACTCTGGTATACTGCTGGAAGGTACACTGGAACATCAGTGGTCATGCTTTGGTATTCTGCTGGAAGGTATGCTGGAACATCAGTGGTCACTCTCTCCTGAGACATAGGGATATGGGAAAGAAAGAGAGATTTAATAAAAATAATTGTAATAAAAACTTACAGATTTGGAGTAATTGACTGGCCCCTAAAGGTGCTGGATAGATTAGACAGGAAAACAAGAAGGATGTTTCATGCTCATCAAATGATTTATAAAAATCAGTGCATACCAGGATTATATATTCCCTGTTCTGAAAGAGGGATGGGCCTTCTTGAAACTGATTACATATATAGATCTGCAATTGCGGGACTACATACATATCTACTGACCTAATAAGACCAAACATAGTGAAAGTTTTGAAAGATTAGAAGAATAAATCTAAGATGACTTCCCTTCTAAGTCTAGCAGAAGTATATCTGCTTCAAGCAGGAATGAAAATCAAACCAGAAGTAGATACAAACCAGGCAGCAACTGAATGTGTCAAAAAACAAAAGAAAGAATTTAAGGTAAAGCAGATGAGAAGGCAAGAAATGTGAAAAATGCATAAATATAGTTGCAAGTATAGAAAACTCCTGGAACAACCTCATGTTGATCAGGATCAAATGCAGGACTGGTTAAGGGAAGGCAAATTCAAACCAAAGGATGAAACATTAATATTGGTGGCCCAAGATAGTGGACTACATGCACGTTGGTTTACAAAGTCCACTGAACATGTGGGAGAAACAGACAAATGTAAGTTTTTTAAAAGAGAATTGGAAACAGTTGCACACATTGTTGCTGGTTGTAACATACTAATGGCAGAAGGACTGTATACTGAAAGGCATAATAATAATGTGGCAAAACTTTTGCACTGGGTTTGTGCAAACATTATAATACTGAAGTAGCTAAAAACACTGGAAACATGATCCACAACGCATCGTAGAAAATGAAGTTTACATCACATGGGATTACCCATTACTAACAGTTGAAAGGATAGATGCAATAAAACTAGATATATAGTGGTCCATGAAAAGAAGACAAACGTAGCATTGATTACTGAAATTGCTATACCCAGTGACTACAGTGTCTTGCATACAGATAGACACAAAGTCATGAAATATCAGGATTTGCAGGCAGAAATGAGAGTGATGTGGAAGAAAGATACTCAGACAGTTCAAATAGTAATAGGAGCAACAGGTCTTATAAAAAAAGAATCTACAGTCCTATTTAGATATGTTAATCGATACATGTAACTCCATAGTAATTGCAGAAAGAGTCATTACCAGGCACATTGCGGGTGCTGCGAAGAGCACTTCTGGCTAACATCAAAGATTGAAACAATACTAATTTCATGAACTTTAATCATACTTTGACTTAGGAATGGGGTCCATTACTGTCATGGTATTAAAAACCCAAAAGATTTAGAGAAATTAAAAAAGTGAAAAATATGGACATGGAAAAGAGAGATTTTATATGGTGCAATATTTATGCAAAGGAGAAAGCAAAACTAATCAATACAAAAAGTGCCACCAAAGATATTTGAAGAGAAATACAGGCAAAGGCACCAGATATTGAAAATTTTACAATACAAAAAATAAGAAAACAAAGAGTAAAAGTAGAAAAGAGGATTAGTAATGGAGAAGTTAAAGAACTAGAAACTGAGTTATGGATTACCTGTGAAGTGAAGGATTTAGTGTAGAAAATTTAATACAGATAATATCACAGCAGGATACAGCAATGACTCTCCAAATAAATGAGAAACAAGTGGAATGGGAAACATCTGATCAGTTGCCATATGAATATACTTTGGAGCCTTTCATACGAAACCAGTACAACTGTTTAGTTGAAGTTCAACACCAAGAGAAGGAACAATAAACTGCAACAACTCCGACACAGTCAATGTTGGGGAGTAATAGGCCAGTGAGTTCTCATATGAAAGAGCAATAGATGACACATGATGAAGCTGAAGAGAATGTGGCACAGGAAGATGCTCTGGAACTTTCTATAGAATGCCTGCAGGAAATGGAGAATAAAGAATGTGCTCTCAGTTTAGAAGAAAATGATCTAAGAAAAGACTTGCTTGATTTAATAGAAATGGACAGACATATTTATTAACTGGGAAAGTCTGACTTAGAACGAGTCAATTTTCAGTGGAGGTCCAGGGAGAAATGATCCAGAAGCATGTTTTTGTAACATAGGGGGAAATCAGAGAACCTGGAGAAAACCCACATGAACACAGAGAGGACATGCAGACTCTGACAGAAGGCACCCCAACTGAGAATGAAACCGGAGAACCTCTTGCTATGAGGTGATAACGCTACCACTGCACCGTCCAGCTCACTGGCAGTACAGCCATGGTAGGAACAGAACCTACAATCTTCTGATCTGACATCAGACACCTTAACCATTAGGTCACATGACTAACTTTAGAGATCAATGAGAGAAATAGACTGCAGAAAGTCAATAAACCCAAAAAGTTAGAAGTTTGATAAAATGAACACAGTAATTATGACTGTCTATAGATTTATGTTTTATAACAGAAGTAAATAGGCTATATTAATGTGCAGCTAAATTAATAACATATAAAATTTTACCCAAAAAACATGGGGTAGTAAGGGAAAGAAAGGGAAGAAATCGAAAGCTATCATGGAAGTATCGAATAGTGAAAACTGTAAAACAATTAAAACAAGAATCGTCATTGTTAGAAGTGTATAGAAGAACAAAAGTACTCAGAAAGATATATAATATAAAAGCAATGTGCAGTATCAGAACAGATCAGGATCTATCATGCACTATTGCAAATAATAAACTAAAAATATCAGCACAGGCAGGAAAAACTTAGAAGATATGCAGATAAATATAAAGGCAGAGTACAAAATAAACAATTTATTGATGACAAAAAAGTTTTATAGAGAATTGGGAAACAAGGCAAAAGGAATTGAAACACCACCAGAAAAATTAAGAAAAAGATACATTTTGGAGAAATACCTATGAAGATCCTGTGGAACATAACAAAGATGCTAAATTAATAAAAGAAGTAAAAGAAAGAATAAGAAGTCCAAATGAACAGGATATGAAATGGATGAAGTAATGGCCAGAGAAATTGAAATAAAGTTTAAAAAGCTCCGAATTTGTAAACCGTCGGTCCAGATGCAGTACCTAAGTTCTGGCTAAAAGTATTAAGATCTTTATATGAAGACTTAGCTATGAGTAAGAACTATTTATATGCTCACTCCAAAAAGACACCAGCCTGGTTAACAACAGAAAAAACAGTACTCCTTCTTAAGTGCGAACATGTAAAATATCATAAAACCTGTACACCCATAACTTGCCTTCTGATGAAATTAAACGATACACTTGAATTGATGCCAAGAGAGTTTATAGTCATTTAGAAGAAAACTCAATCATGGCAATAGAACAAACGAGTAATAAAAGAATGTCATATGGAACAAAGGATCATTTGTTGTTAAATAAAGTCATAATGGAAAACTGCAAAAAGGGTAAGAATCTAAGTATGGCATGGATACACTACAAAAAAAGCATTTGACAGTATTCCACATTCATGGATAAAAGACTGTCCCCCGGATTCATGAAGCTAAGCGCAAGGCCGGTGTAAGGCCTGCGCCGGCCGTGCGGCGTATATATGGTGTAGTAGCACCATATGCATATTAATGAAGGTGCACTGCCACCACATCCACGTGCATAGGACATGTGCGCGAGTGCATGGGGCGTTACTAAGCTGCGCCCGGAGGCGTGTCAATGTCGGCTGTCGATGAGCAACCTAAACTGCTGAATATTATAGTCTGCCAGCAATAGTAATCGCACCTATCAGTGTCCGTGGATAATGAAACGTATGCAAAGCATGCAAGACAGTTCCTGGCCACACAAAATGGAGAACCAAACAGAAATGCATGCAACACAATATGAGTTTCTGTCCATGGAACAAATCGTGTGTCCGGAATGTACTGCACTGTAAGTAGTTATACCCAGTAGAAGTGAAGTGCATCATGTCATTGCGCCACCAATACACACGTCTAGCCCCATGGGAAGGGTCACCAGCAGTCCCACAGTGGTAGTGATAGTACACAGCTGGGCAGTTGTGGCTATATAACAACCATAAAGAAACCTAACAGTCCAAATTGTATACCAAACACACACAAACATATGTATATTAAAATGTGCTATACACATGAACAGGAACGTAACCGGCACATACACATAGGATGCTATATGCGGAACCGGGATATCCAAAAGCAGAACCCATGCATGCAAATGCAATATGCAACAACCCCTGTATAGCACATAACCCGCACCCATGTCCGAATGTCCACCAAATCCAGCTACCAGCCTTGCGCAGCCGTACACCTACACATAGCGAGTATTCCCCATATGTAGTAGGAAGTATCGTCCTAGGCAGTGTCAGGATTGCAAATATGTATCCCATGTTTGTAAACATCCCATCACAGTTATGTAAATTCAAATGCCCGCGCATTCATGTTTCGGCAAAATGTGTGTACATCCCGCGTGGGATAAGTAACCTGTTGAAACCTCAGAGTTGTTTACACGCCACGGTGTCTAGTACTGTACACATCTGGACAAAACATGTATTATGTAGTCACGGTACTGTTCAGTTTCTAGACAGACATGCAAAACATACTACGCAGGATGGAACAGCTGTCCACCATGCAGGTCTCCCCACTAGGGTTGCCACCTGTTCAGATGCCCAAGGTGGGGCATCCGTTGTAGAAATGTGAGAATTTGCAGGATAAAACATACCCCCGGCCAGTGCAAAGGACAGAATTACACTTGTATGCCAAGATAAAAGCTTATTTCATAGCATTTGAATAGGTTATGCCATCCCAAATAATAGTTATGTGTTCCAGATACAAAATACCTGTATCATGCAACTAGTAAAGAAAATAAGAAATATACTTTTGTCTTAAAATCACAGGACATTTGCCATGTCTTAGGTTTCATCGCAGGACACAACTGTCCAAAGTGGGACTTCCCCTCGCAAAGAGGAACAGGTGGTAACCCTACTCCCCACTGAATTATCGACAGTATATATTCAACTCAATCACATACCGACTCCACCTCTCAACCTATTACAGCAACAAAATCTGGACAAAGCCTAAAAGGATGGGTGGACAAATAGGGACAGATGTAATTACTGCTCTCACAAACTTTGAAAGTTGACAGAATAACAGTATGTACATTAGCATGAAATGTTGTGAAGGATGTGGGGTAGTCCCCGAGTATTACAGAGGTCCGTACATTTATACTGTAACAAACCTTGACATATGTTGACTGTACTACTGTATACCTGTAGTTAATTCATAGTTAAGTCATGTGCAAAATAATAATCCTCATATGAATGAATACAGGAAATAGTCAAATGTGAATGGGAACACCACTCACCGTGGATTATGTATTGTAACCACCCCCACCCATATTATGTATTGCCAACATTATGAGCTGCTGACAGGTGCCCAAACACCTGTGTCTGTAAACACAGATAAAATGTTTAAAATGGACAAACCCTGTCCATGTGCTTTGTCTGACATTTGAACACAGTCAGGGCAGTTCCATTCACCAGGCGGACAAGCCTAAACCCAGATCACCACATGAACACCCTGACAATTAAAGACCTGTATGTGTCAGGACTATAAGCCTTGGGGTTCTGAATATCCCTGCAGTGATTAAATATGCAGCTTGGGTCCAGAGCAGTAGGGAATAGGGAATGTGTATCATATAGTACCACATTTTTCCCAGCAGGAGAATGGATGCCTGTGTCGTAAGTGAAGTGGTGAGGCATATGTTAATGTAGCTATGAAATATGGGTATGCATATAAATGAGTCAGAACACCAAAAGTATAGTGGTTATAGCATCCGGCCAACGTGAATGCAGTCCCGGTTCAACTACGACTACAGCACATATAATGTGAAAGTGTAATGAATGCGTCTGTGCTGTACAGACAGTTAAATATGTAAAGGTGAACGTGTGTTTCACATACGTCCATTAACCGGATTACAGATAATTTACTGGTACTGTCACAAGTAATAAAGCCCACGTAAGCACAAAGACTTAGTAAACATATGTAACCCACAATAAGGATATGCATGTGCGCCTGCGCGTAACCCACAATAAGGAAATGCAAGTGCGCCTGTGCGTGTGTGATCCGCTCACAGCATAGTAAATGAATGCTGTTTCCCCCACGTTAGATATACATGGCTCAAACCTGTTAACCCCGTAAAGTATGAAACCGGACAAAGGCATGCAAACTACCAGTACAAATAGGGACAAACCCCAGATATGTGCCAGAACAAACATAGAAAGTGGATAGAATAACGGGTGTGTCAGTAGCATGGATTCTCTGAAGGGTATGCAGTCATAACCTGAACTGCTTGCCAGTATTTCCCACCATAAGTCTCAAATGAAATGCCACTACATTTCCAGATAGACACAGGTTTATGTAAAACACACCGAAGATAAAGAGGCAACCAGCTGTACACTCTGAGACAATCTGTACAGTGGAAAGGTATGGTATGGATATAGATATATGTGTATACACATAATCCACAGATGTAAACCAAAGCAAGTTATGAAATGAGGATTGTACATGTATATATGTATACACAACAGACATATGTCCCATAGATATGACATATGCACATAAATAGGCCATGTTATAGCTAATATGGGTAGACAAACAGACATGCATGAAAGGTGAATAAACCGCTGCCTTCCAAACCATTGGCCAGAAAGTGACAGTCCAGCAAGTTCTACACTTTAAACATGCATATAGGTGTCTATTGCAGGACCCCAAAAATTGATCCATACGTAGTGTCAACTGACATTGACGCAAAATAAGTGACCTCAGCAAATACAATATAGCTGTACATGCAACAGTAGCAGGTGCAAGGGTGATGACACATGTGTCGATAGAATGTATGACGTACGAACTGATATCTGGAGAGTGGGGAGTGCATATAAGTGTCTCCACACTTCAGTACCACTCACATTAAACATGTGTAATGGGTACTGTAGAGGCTTTTCAGGTATGGGAATCATGGGTATGCAGAAATGGGCCTAGGTGTTGTTTGGCAGAGATTTCGTAGGCCCGCCCCGTGGGAGTGATGTGGGTATAGCACATGCCTATATTCTCAATAATGGGGCAAACCATCCAATGGATATTGCGTAAACCATTTTGGGAATATGTAGGGCCCTATATCAGTGTCATGTAGGCGATTATCATGGATGGACATGCGTACGACCAAGATGGTAACCATAACTGGCAAACTGTCAGAATAAGACAGCTGCACTAAGGCATAGTACATGAAATACAAATAGGGACTATATTAGATATACCCCAGACAAAGTCAGAACATTGTGAGAATACTGGCGTAGCCAGGAATATGAATGTTATGAGTGTTACTAATCATGTAATAGAAATGTCAGTCACTATTATCTAACCGCACAGTTTGTAATGCCTTGCCAGCAATTTACCAGAAAGGCACATTACTATGACAAATGTAACAAGGGCAAAGGTCAAACGTCAGGGCGTTTACCCATAATGTGTACAGGTTAGGGGTATGAAGGTAACCTGTCCAAAATACATGTACAGAACTAGTGATACTAGGTGGACAGCTGAGAAGAAAGACATCAGGACAAATGAGAAAACATGTACAAGTCATACGCATGTACTCCGACAAATGTGAATGACAACGTATGCCCTGTGAATGTCAATGTGGAAGGTTAATAGACACAAAAGTAATGTGTCCCTCAAGGTGTCATGCAGTGTCACCGTAACAATGTCCAGTCCCCCATACTCGTACGTGAGCTCTGCCACTGGCGGAAAGCGCAAATACCGGTGCACACATACGGTACATGATAGACCAATTAGTGTGGATAAGCAGCTGTTGGCCTGTGTGAGTAATACAACTCTCTGGGTGGGTGTGTCCTGCAATATAAATGTATTGGCATGTGGCCTGTGATGCCGCCATACAGTGTGTGTATTGGTGTCAGAAAGTTGATATCTTGTATCAGACACATACTCCGCAACTGTACAGATTTACGCAGAATGTGCAGAGTTCTGCCTCATATGTTTGGTATGTTCCACGTAACATCAGTACCATTCTGGCACATTCCTGATAACTGAAGTCATGAAATAATGACAAACATGTGATTAAGACACCAAATCCATCAGAAAAGCCATACTAATGCAAAACCTATTATTGTGTCAACTATCTACGTTTGTAAGAGCAACGTGTCAATACTGCCCCTATGTGTCCCACTATCAGATAAGGCCTTGTACAGAAGTTTGCTCTAGGAGGTGGAGTGGTATGATCAGAAACAGATACATGTGTGAGAAAACAGCATTATCGACTGCAAGATAACGCAGAAGGTATGAAATGCACTGCAGTAGGACGTTCAGTACTGTCCGCAGGTATGTATGACATGTCAAATGACACAGCAGTCTACATGAAGTACCTATAGGGCTGTCACCTTTACAAATGATGATAGTGGGACATACCCACAGCCATGCACACAGCACAAATAGACATACACACAGCAAATCTAGGCCATGATACATGAAGCCTCCGGTGTGTACGAGTACAGTGAGAGAACAGCAAGGATAGATGTCTGCCAAGATATACAGCAAACGCCTGTAAGGGTGTGTAACACCACCCGTAACACGGACGTTGCATGGACAATGTTGGGATTTGCAACATACCCCACTGGTATGTGAAAGCTATGCAAATATGCGATACATGAAACAGTCAGCTGTCCATGCAAGAGCAGAGTTATGGGCAGAAAATAGATTTTATATATATATATATATATATATATATATAGAGAGAGAGAGAGAGAGAGAGATACAGACATACACACACTTAGCAGGGCTGGTGATCGAACTTACACATTACTACCCTATCACACTATAGCATGATGCATTTACAGAACGTGCTACCGAGATTACTAAACACAGCAGACCCACAGGCATTCTACTAGGTGTGTGTCAACATCTGCAAAGGCAAAGACGTCAGCAGGATATATCTGTGGTGTGAAGCATCTAAAAGCATAACCTGAGTCCCCAGGTGGACGGGAGCATGCACACACACACACTTGGCAGGCCTGGGAATTGAACTTACACCTAACTACCCTATCACACTACAGCATGATGCATTTACAGAACGCACTACCGAGATTACTAAACACAGCAGACACACAGGCATTCTACTAGGTGCGTGTCAACATCCGCAAAGACGTCAGCAGGATATATCTGTGGTGCGAAGCGTCTAAAAGCATAACCTGAGTCCCCAGGCAGACGGGAGCATGCACATACACACACACTTGACAGGCCTGGGAATCGAACTTACACCTAACTACCCTATCACACTACAGCATGACACATTTACAGAATGCACTACCGGGATTACTGAACACAGCACTCCCAGAGGCATACTTCTAGGTGGGTGACATCATCCGCAAAGGCAAAGACGCCGATAGGGAATGCATGTGTTGTGAGGCATGTAAAAGCATTACTGTGTCCCCAGGCAGCTGGAAACACACACACACACACACACACACACTTGACAGGGCCGGTAGTTGAACATATACCTAACTACCCTATCACACTACATCATTACGCATTTACAGAATGTGCTACCAAGATTACTGAACACAGCACTCACAGAGGCATACTTCTAGGTGGGTGACATCATCCGCAAAGGCAAAGACGCCGATAGGGAATGTATGTGTTGTGAGGCATGTAAAAGCATTACTGTGTACCCAGGCAGCTGGAAATGCACAAACTTGGCAGGGCCGGGAGTTGAACATACACCTAACTACCTTATTACACTACAGCATTACGCATTTACAGAACGCGCTACCGAAATTACTGAACACAGCACTCCCAGAGGCATACTTCTAGGTAGGTGACATCATCCGCAAAGTCAAAGATGCCAATAGGGAATGTATGTGTTGTGAGGCATGTAAAAGCATTACTATGTCCCCAGGCAGCTGGAAACGCACACACACACACGCACACACACACACTTGGCAGGGCCGGGAGTTGAACATACACCTAACTACCTTATCACACTACAGCATTATGCATTTACAGAACACGCTACTGAGATTACTGAACACAGCACTCCCAGAGGCATACTTCTAGGTGGGCGACATCATCCGCAAAGGCAAAGACGCTGATAGGGAATGTATGTGTTGTGAGGCATGTAAAAGCATTACTGTGTCCCCAGGCAGCTGGAAACACACACACACTTAGCAGGACCGGGAGTTGAACATACACCTAACTACCTTATCACACTACAGCATTATGCATTTACAGAATGCACTACCGAGATTACTGAACACAGCACTCCCAGAGGCATACTTCTAGGTGGGTGACATCATCCGCAAAGGCAAAGATGCCAATAGGGAATGTTTAGAGAGTGAGCAGTCTGAAAGCATATTACTGTCCCAAGATAGACATAGACAAACACGGCAGTGCTGTCATCGGGCCAACTAAATATCTACGGAGCACTACAACACTAAATAGATACGGGATGCACCACAGACAGTACACCCTTCAAGACAGCAACCAGTGTGTTCAATGTAGGCATCCATCGTGACATTGAAAATGGACATTTGTTGCCTGGATGACCACCATGGTTATACAGGATGTCAATGGCCATGCCCACACTCTTAGTATCACACGTCTGTTTGGAATGTATTGTGTGTCCATCTACACAACGGCGTACTGGGCATGCTCACACAATTAGCAGTTGCAAAGGGCCGTCTTGCATGCTCACGGAGTGTAATCACAGAAGGGCACAGTTTGGAATGTACTGTGTGTCCATCTACACAACGGCGTACTGGGCATGCTCACACACTTAGCAGTTGCAAAGGGCCATCCTGCATGCACACGGAGTCTAATCACGGAAGGGCGCAGTGTGGAATGTACTGTGTGTCCATCTACACAACAGCATACTGGGCATGCTCACACACTTAGCAGCTGCAAAGGGCCATCCTGCATGCACACAGAGTCTAATCATGAAGGACGCAGTGTGGAATGTTCTGTGTGTCCATCTATACAATGGCGTACTGGGCATGCTCACACACTTAGCAGTTGCAAAGG
The DNA here is from genome assembly GCF_019279795.1 of Protopterus annectens. Classification (NCBI taxonomy): domain Eukaryota; kingdom Metazoa; phylum Chordata; order Ceratodontiformes; family Protopteridae; genus Protopterus; species Protopterus annectens. The sequence goes on from NC_056739.1 coordinate 1,109,235,421, forward strand.
GCCATCTTGCATGCACACGGAGTCTAATCACGGAAGGGCGCAGTGTGGAATGTACCGTGTGTCCATCTACACAACTGCATACATGGACTGTACTGTGTGTCCATCCACACAACAGCATACTGGGCATGCTCACACACTTAGCAGTTGCAAAGGGCCATCCTGCATGCACACGGAGTCTAATCATGGAAGGGCGCAGTGTGGAATGTACTGTGTGTCCATCTACACAACGGCGTACTGGGCGTGCTCACACACTTAGCAGTTGCAAAGGGTCATCTTGCATGCACACAGAGTCTAATCACAGAAGGGCGCAGTGTGGAATGTACCATGTGTCCATCTACACAATTGCATACATGGACTGTACTGTGTGTCCATCCACACAACAGCATACTGGGCATGCTCACACACTTAGCTGTTGCAAAGGGCCGTCTTGCATGCAGATGGAGTGTAAACACGGAAGGTCTCAGATTGAACTGTACCATGTGTCCATCTACACAACAGCATACTGGGCATGCTCACACACTTAGCTTTTGCAAAGGCCTGTCATGCATGCAGATGGAGTGTACACACAGAAGGGCACAGTACAGAAGGGCACAGGAAGGTATAACTGTCCTCATGCACAGGGCTGTAACACATGCAGTGACCTGTATACACACACAGCTGCAATCACAGCTGTCACAGGTGCAGGTCACACACGTACACACTGCAGTGTACACTGTAGCTGTCAAGTCAGCACCATGTCGTCGGTGCAGCACTACACAGCCTTACAGTACCACAACACCATGTGACACATGACCACTGGGCTGTACAGAGGTGTACACCAGCTGTGCAGAGTACACATGTACCAACAGGGATCCAACAGGTGTTATGCATTGCAATGATACCAGTATACATGCACAGGTTGGCTCAAGACATCCCACGGCCCTTACACAGCTGTGACACCTGACTGTTGCTGTACACCAATGAACACACATCTGGATATGTCATACATGTGATTGTGTGGATGTGTGCATGGACTGCACACACAACACATGCATACATAGCCTGTGATGTATCTCGTGCATAATAGTGGCCTAATCAATGATACACACACGAATGGAAGGTGGGCCTATGTCTGTTGAATGCTCACACTACAGGGGGTAGCAATGTTGACTGGGACACATACCCTTGTACTGGTCGCCTGTGACACCCGTGATATCATACCACAGTCCATGTGTTATGTATGTCAACACACATGTCCAACAATAGCAATGCATACAAACATGGCAACAGGAGACACATGTGACATCTGTACTGTGCATTCAGCAACCATGCATGTGCAGTGGCCAATGTCCGTAACATAGTTGCACCTACCTACGACATGCAGTCGCAATGCAGACCCATCATTGACACCCGTATACGGTGACATACAAACAGCACATATGGAGGGATATGTGTACATAACGTGGTGTACCACCTGTGTAGATGTATGTGTGCAGGGGGTGGCTCACAGTTGTGTCACACACCATCCTATCATGACATGTGCAAACAGTACGCTATGTCGCTGTTACGTGACGGTGCTGACATAATGCATACACAGCGGTCAGGTGTTACCAACTATATGTCACATGGCACTTGTAACATCTACAACCTCCCATGTGCATATAGCAGCACATTTGCCAGATATAGCGTTGGTACATATAATGCAATCAATACCGCTGCATGTCTATCAAACGTGTCATCATATGGCAGGTGTATCATTCACAGTACTGCCATGTGTGTCTGAATGTGTGACCAGAGATGCCACATATCTCAGGGAATATGTCCCAGTTGTTACACATCCTTGTACACCGTTGTAGAGATCTGTACATACGTCAGTGTGGGAAGCATGACGTCGGCCGGTGTGGTGCATCACACACGTCGGCTGTCCGTATACACATGTGTGGTCACCACAGTGTGTGTGTGTGTCTGTATGTATGTCTGGTGCTTGGTGTGAGGGTGTATGCTAGTATACGGTGAGAAATGATCACTAGCCCCACGTGGTGACTAACCCATAATGGTGATGCATTGCACTACCCTGTTGATGCCATGGGTCCCAGCCATACTGGCTACTTGTGCATGTTCCTTCTCTGTGACATGTCGTGTGGGTGCATAGTACTGTGAGGGTGATGACCACATAGGCAAGGGTCCCCACCTGCACACTATGGGGTGTGTGTTGTAGTGGTGTACACCCCGTGAATGTGGCCATGTTCCCGTACTGTTACAGGGTCCTACTGCTGCACAGTGTGGCCTCCAGCTACCAAGTGACACCTCACAACATCATTGGCCAGACCACTGTGTACAACCCCTGCACCATGTCACCATACCTGTAATGTGTCCTGCTATGTATGTCACGTCTCTGTCCAGTGTAGCCTGTGGCACTGACCACATGCATCAGGTGCAGTATATGTGTGGACATCTGTGTCATGTTGGTGTTTCCAACAGTCAGGTTGAGGGTACATGTAGCATGCTGATATTGCCAGACGTGCCTGTGAGTAATCCACAGTTATACGTGGGGGACTGCAAACACTGCTACCTGTAGGCACATGCAAGTACACCATAGGAGGGAACCAGGTTATCACAACCAACATGGTGCTACAGATGTAACCGAGACACATACAGTGAACACATCACAATGCATGCTGCACCTGCACTACATGGTATGACCGGTGCATGCCGACAGTACACAACCTATGTCACATACACATCTCTCAGTATTCATACACAACCACTGCAACATACACATCCCTCACTATGCATACACAGGTAATATTACATACACATTTCTCAGTATTCAAACACAACCACTGCAACATACACATCCCTCACTCTGCATACACAGGTAATGTTACATACATCTCTCACTATGCTGTTCACCCTGTGCATCAGAATATTTGTGCATAACCCTGCACCGATGGTGTGGATGATAGGGATGCAGCACAGGCTTCATCATATGCACAGGGTGATATGTTTGCCAGGGGTATAGGCTGCACAAATGGATAACATCATGTGTGTGTGTAAGGGCCGGTGAGTTGACTGGACATGTCTGTGCAGAATGCATGTGGATGTTGTGGAGCCCTGCAGTTGTGTTTGCTGTGTGCGTGTATGTGTGTACACAGTTCTGCCATTTGTGAGGCCTACATGGGGTATAATTGACAGCCCCAGATTGTACAGAGCAGGTTGTACATCTCACTGTGTCCGTCCATGGCCACGTGACCTGTGCCTGCCTAGGGTTGCACGGGCACTACCAGGTGAAGGTACAGAGTGGCTACTGTCCGATGACACATGTCCGCTGGAACCGTGTCCCCGCTGAGACCATCCAGGGCCACGTCCACATGGCCTGCTGTGTCCTGGTGTTGACAGCACAGTACCAGCTGCACTGCTACTGCTACCGGCACTATGGGAGCGAGCATGTGAGGTGGCACGCTCACGTCGACCTACACTAGGTGGTGTTGCTGGCCTACATCCATGTGGCCTATGCCTCACTCCTACCAGGTGTTCCAGCACAGACAGCTCCTGCTCACGGATTGCCATGCCTCAGTCAAGGATTCTGACCATTTCACCTAATCGCCTATCCAGAACATTAGCAATCTGCTGTTGAGCATTTGCCAATGCCTGTATGTTGTCATTTAGGGTATGGATAGCAGCCCTCTGCAGCCTCTGCCCTTCTCTAGTCTGCCAGTCAGCATGTGCATGTGCCGCCATTACAGTCTGGAACATGCGTCTGGTGATACCAGCTGTGGCTCTCTGCCCTGCAGGTGCATGTCTGACAGAGGTCCTCCTATGAGCAGCACCGGCCACATGCCTGTGTGGCACATCTGCAGTCATTACACTGACACCATGGTGTGTAGACACACCTTCCGTAGCCACCACACGTTCCTGTTCCACGCTAACAGACGCTGACTGTGCTTCCTCTATGGTCACTGGTGATGCGGTATGTGTTGGCAGCAGAACTATGTGCGGGGAAGAGGGGGACATAGCTGGGATGGTAACCATTGGCACAGATTCAGCCCCTGACAACCCTGCCTGTACCTCATGCATATGTTCATCACCGCTAGTATCTGTGGGGACACTAACATCAGATGGACTGCAGGAGGGTAACGCACCTACATCACCTGTGAATGCAAAGAAATACTGTAAAGTACAATAGACACAGACACACACACACACACACAAACACAGACACACACAAACACAGACACACACACACACAGACGCACACACACACACACACACACACACACACACACACACACACACACACACACAAACACACACACACACACACACACAAACACAGACACACACAGACACACCATGCATGTGATTTGTCAGATGGCATGCAGCATGCCTCCGATACAGCAGAGGGCATGCAGCTCAGACATTAATAGTGTTAGTAAGCATACCTCCCTGGGGTACACAATTCAGCAAGCAGGTGTCATATCAGTAGCCATGCAGTTCACACAATCATGGTAGTATGCATGCATCCCTGTGATACACCATGTGGCCCAGAACAGGATAACAGTACACATGGCTGACGTGACCTTGACATGTAATCTGCTGACATGTGCATTAACATGCATACATGTCTGACACAATGGTGTCCTGACACATGTACAGCATCATAATGGGCTTCACATTGCAGTGTTGTGTGTATGCCCTACAGATATAATGCACATTTAGCAAATGTGCATGAGCATGGGAGGGTAGTGTGAGCCATCTACATTGCTATACAGTGTGAAGTACAGACACTGTGCCATTGCATGGCAACATGAGGTATCTATGTTGCTGTAGAATGCATATGTACACATTGCATAGCCATAACTGCAACACAGTCGTGATGTTCAGCAGATCGTATATGGTAGACTTCAGTGACACCTCCAGTAGCTGTGCACAGGCTTTTAGGTTGTCCAGTGTACCACATCAACTGTATAATCTGTCAACTAAGGCTATAATTGGACCATGTGTGGACAATGTGCAACAGGGTGTATACACATCCCAAGTACTGTGTGGCTACATGTCTCTGGCCATCCCCCATGGCCATGTGTGCACATGTGTTGGCCAATTGTGTGTGATGGGCATCTTTTCCACTTATCTGTGTTGTCCCATATGACATACACCCATAGATGTCAGATATGTCACAATCCACAGGGCTATGCAGACAACGGGTTGTATGTTTGGTATGTGGGGTATAGGTCATGCGATAGTGTAACAATATTGCAGACAGAACACTACATGTCTGGGACATGTCAGGTGGCACATCACAATGTGTGCACCCAATGCAGGGGCATATGACACAATGGTGACACCTGTGGGCTGTCCATATCACAGCTCACTGTGTGGTACTGTGTGCGTACCACACATGTTGTTCCAATGCATACTACATATGCCTCCATTGTAGAACACCTCCACCGTTGTATGCACAGCTGACCACACATGTCGCAATGAGAAGTACTGTGGTTTCAAGTCGGTGTATCATTACGTTTGTATATATTGCACATGGGTGGCCTGTGCGAATGAAGGGTGCTGCGACCTGCATATCATGACTGGAACAAACATCAGGTGTGCAAGTGTTAACTGGCCACATGGCAAACAGATCTACACTGTAACATGCCTGATACTGATGACAGTCTCACCTGCAATGGACTCATGTCTGTGCGGCACGCCAGAGGTACCTGTATAGGGGTGACACACCAGTATGAACATTATCCATGACTGTATGACAGCCACAGGTTGCACTGTGCATGTGAACACATTCACCTGTGTAATAGCATATAGTATGCACATGTGTACATACACAATGTAGCATACTGTAGTATGCAGCATGTGTGTCCACATACCTTGCATATGCTGTTACTTTACATAATGTACAGTGACACATGCAACTACATGGGATATAATAGCCATATGTGCAGTACTGACTTACCAGGCAACTCCGGGCTCATTGCTTGGGAGACACCCACCTTCACAATGGCAGCTAGTGTTTCTGGATGCTGTTCCCTGGGTGTCCCCAGACTGGCCAGTAGCTCCTCGGTGTGTGTGAGTGGGGGCTGGGTTGGTGGCCCACCACCTGTTCCACCTTATTCCCTGGCGATTGCAGTGGCACACTGTTTTGCATGTCGTATCAAGTCTGTGCAGTGTCTGCGCACCTGCTGGTAGGTGCGGTTATGGCCACCCACATCGTTCACCCTCCTGCGTAGATTCTGCAGCAGGTCATCCTGCTGCTGGGCATGCTGTGGCACATGGCTGAACAACAAGTCATAGTTGTCATGGAGCTGTGGGATGAGGACATCATCCTCCTGGCGGGTGTATGCTGGGAGGCATGTACGGGGCATTATCTGTAAGACATAATGATGGTGACAGGTCACAGTTTCAGAGATGTACAGAGATACTGCTGCACATACATTTCTATGACATCTACTACATCTGCACAGTTATCTTTGTAAAGCATCATGACACTGACATGACTGACGTGTTTGTGTCACACATCACACCCATTATGCATTGGATATCATCACCAGATATGTGTGTCACCTCATTACAGTGTTCATACTCCATGTAAATGCTGTCTTGCTGTGGGCATGTCTATTTGCCTGCACTTGTGTTCTTACCTATCTGGACATGCCTGGATGTGTCCACGGTACTACTGTTGACCTGGATGCTGTGTATATGTCACATATCAACACAGACACAGCCGTAATGGACTTGAACAGTGACAATGCACACATACGCATGGACACCTGTACATGCATGTGTTTTGCCATATACATCTACACAGCACTGTACAACTGTTCAACATCCTGCCACGGATCGCCTGTATTGCACATGTGATAGACATGGGACAATGGCTAGTCAGATGACATTCGCAGGGATGGTTATCAACCATAGCATGTGCGGGCATGGTTTCCAAGCTGTAACAGACAGCCATTGTGCCACCGCAAGGTGCATCAGTGCCACATTACTGTTCCAGTCAGTTGATAGTACATCTACCATGCGGCCATCACACCATGTATGACTGGGATGACATGTGCAGCTTTGATGGACAGGGTTGCATGGTATGGCAGGAGTATGTCACATATATGGCACAGGGATCTGTCCAGCCTGTGGTGATCCTAGTATTAGGATGATGGCTGTCCATGACATATGTCTTATAGATCAGGATATGGACATGTAGCATGTCCATCATCATGGTGTAGCAAATGTCCTTCTGCAAGGTAGACAGCATGCTGCATAGTGGAGGTGAGGATTGTGAAGGCTGGTATTGCACATCCATGCATAGCCATTACCCCTTACAGGTGGTATGCGATCCAATATTGGTCACCACAGTGCTGTATATGCCTGTCCAGTGATCTCCGTGCTCATGGATGGCACCCTGACATGACATGGGTACCTCATATGACTACCTAAGGGGCCTGGAGACATCACCATGTCAGGGGGTGCACTGCACAGCACCATCCCTTACACAGTGTCCATAATGTTGACCACAGCCTAGGTAGTAGTTTATGGGTACAGGGATGTTCACCTAGCGGTGACACTGCTGGTATCATCCATCAGACTGTGCACATATGTCACACACCTCACCCACACAGCCCATTCTGTATGTTGTTCACAACACCGACACAGCTATACTGATAGGTCATGGCCATTCACAGCCTTACATACACAGATGCCTAACATTTGTCTGTGTGGTATGGGCTACAATGAGGGTGGGGTACAACACATTAACCCTGTTCTACTGTAACTGGCACTGGTGTGCTGTGCACATGTCACTCTTGCACCTTTTGTAGTTGTGAGTCTGTCAACAGGCCACTGGTGGAACACTCCTGTGACATGCAAAGGTATTTGTAATCAAATATCCGTGCTGTCTTGTACATCTGTACTGCTAACATCTACAGTGCTAATGGTTCATGGGCATGCACACCATACTCAGCAGGGTTATAGTGCGGTGCCACCCTAAATGACTGTCATCACCACTTGTGGATGGATATTATCCAACACCCTATCTGTATTGTATGGTCATGCTAGGCACTTGTTCAGAACTTGTGAGCATGTCATGAGCTACTGATTACTATAGCACCCATTCCACACCATTTCCCACAGGTACACTGGCTGTCCTACACTTCCCAGCTTGCTTATGGTACAACAGCTGTTGTACACACGTAACGCACATATCCTGTGGGACATGGTTGTATATACAGGCATGTCCAACTGTCATGTACCAGTGCTACTGCCTGTCTATATGAGGGATATGTCGTACATGTGGCAATAGAGCAATTGTCTCATGTACATATTCAATGCTCACCTCCCAACATACGGCACTACAGCCTGTAGGGGATGCACTTCTGCAGCCGTGCTGGGGGCATAGCTCTCAGGTGTACCTCATTATGAAGAATGTACCTCATTTGGGGTTCTAAAAGGTGCATGTTCCTCAAGGTTCCACATTGGAAGGGTCTGTCACACATTCATTGTTGTAAATTGTTTACCTGCTAGCCATGGCTAAATAGATGGGAATCATATTAATTCATTAGAATACCTTTTTTATACATAAAACCAGCCTATTTTAGCCATCATATGCCCTTCCTAGTTGAAGCTGTTAGTAAGCCAGTTGTAAGTGTTCCATGTTTTCCCATTTGTCTCACAGTATCAGGGCTAATGTTCCTCAGTTTGGGGACAGGAGGTTGACAGCTATGGCTGGGGGTAATGCTGTCACCAACCCTGACTGCACCTGACAGTCATTTGGGGATGTGTAACATTCGCAACACACCCCACCCATCACATAGTCTCACATGATCTACACCACTGGCCACACCTACGAGGACAACTTTTGCAGTACGTCTCCATACTCACTGTAGGCACCAGAGGTAGCCCCCATCATGGAAGACAACATCACCAGCTTATAGCCCACAGACTCATGTGTGCCCATCACATACAGCCAATAGTGAGTTATAACATTCACATCAGTCATAGATGACTCTGTAGGGAGTCACACTGCAGTTCCACACAGCAGGCTACAGAAGGCGTTAGTCGCTTACATCTTGCTGTCGGGTAACTGCTTCTGCAACATAACCTATGCACTCATGCCACACCCCACCAGATATGATATGACTGTCATTCTCCATGTTAGTGTGACTGCCCTGTGATGCCACTTCACAGACTACGTGTGCAGGGACATGCAATAGCTCACCTGTCTTATAGCCCTGAGGGTGTGGGCCAAGCCCTGGGGAGCATTTTGCATTCATCCGGACACGATACCACTGTACAATGACCGACTGTGTCACTTCAACAGTTGCCTATGCTCCTATTGTCATTCCACAGGCATCTGGTATCTGTCCGCTATGACTGTCCTGGTCAAACACAATGCTGTGGCACAGATGACTTGCACCTGTCAGCCCTGGGAGTGCAGCTCACATGTAAGTCTCTTGCTGCTTCTATACTGCCTGTTTTGCACAGTTTCCAATAACTGTCACTGGCAGGGCGGTAACTGGCAGGCACAACATGGGGTCATGTGACACAATGCTTGCATCTTCCTCTGTGACGCACGCAGGCAAGGCACACCTTATAATGCACCACTCAAACATCTCTGCAGTGACTGGGACCTGCCTCTAGGCTCTGCAGAGCACACCTGCAATGACAGGTTATAGACAGACCATACCTTTCAGGCACATACCTGGACCGGCACACCCACAGCTGAGGGGTTCCCATATCCCACTATGTTTTGCACACATCCTGGTAAGTAACTTAGCACAATGCATCAGAGGTGCTCCACATGCAACTAACTGTGTCTGGGACCGCTATACACATTGTAACAAGTGATAGAGTCAACATCATACCCCACGGGTAACATACCTTCTATGTTGGTATAGTGGACAGTGGGCCTCAGACAGCTACTACTGATGTGTGACTGACACTACCCCACACTTCACTGGGATAGCCACTCATGTACTGACACATCCATGAGTCATAACCTCCGCTCTGCTGGATCAACCCATACACACCACCTCCAAGACCTACATTACCCTTGGCATGAACACTACCACCATGTGACTGGTGTTACACACCTGGGGTTATCCCCTCATTGGTGGATTCTGAACATATGCTAATCGACCTTGTTAGCCACATCCCGGCAACACACCCATCACAGCATACACAGTACATGAGTACTACAACACCTACTACAGACGTCTGCTGACAGTGGTTGTTAACATCATGACACCCGTGCAGATGGACAATGCACATACAAATGCTGTCACATACCCCAGTGCACTTTATTAGCATGTACACAACTGCATGGATCATGCTCTTCCACACAGAGCCATGATGGTACACACCAGATAACAGACGCCACTCTGGTGGTCATGTTCCATGGACATATGATGTACAACAACAGGTGTAGGCTGTTGCACAGTGGTGTACATTCCCATGTGTGGGGTGGCTCACTGGTCAGCAGTGGTGGGGCAACAGGGTCCCTCATCACATACTCCAAGACTAGCTACGTAAACATGATTGCCACACATTCCGGGGTGTACCACCAGGCATTATGTTGGTATGTCAGCAGTCGATGGCAACACCCACATCTGCTGTCACATACAACAGTCACTTAGGAGCATTGCATACCCAGGTGTTGTTGGCAACATGCTGGAGGATGGATTCAATGCTGACATTACACCCTCTCACTCACTCTAGGGCCGCAATCCATACATGAACATTGTGGTGTCCCTGTGGTCACACCTACACAGTACTGACCTACACTCTATATGTCCTGGGACACTGGCCCCATGTCACCTTCCAACGTCCCAGGCTGTGATGTCCACCAACCACTGAATTACATGTCTCCCCACTAGGCCACTATATTTAGTAATAGCCTTGTTTCAGACATTGTAGCCCCTGAATGGCACACAGCAGCATTTATCACACTACACGCAGGTGGCACTATATTGCACGAGTGGGACTATAGTCCTACACACCTGACTGGACTGTTCTGCATGGCTATGGGGCACATCATCAAGGACGTCATTCACAGAGACATTGTTGGGCTCCTGTCCTTTGCTGCCACCCAGGTTGGGCTTGTTAGGGCCAGAGCATGGCCCCTACACATGGTAGACTCCTTTCATACAGTTACTAGGGCAGTTGCTGATGGTACGGGAGTCCACACATCCTACATTGTCCTCTCATTGCCTTTCAGCACCATTTCCCATTCTGGTATTGACAATATACACATCCACCTGCAAATCGTACCCTGTGTCTCAGGATGTTATGCTATGTGGCTCATGGACAAGACACACAGTGAGGCCAGCATACCATAGTACCTACTACATGTCAGGTACATTTGGCATACCATGGTCCTCAGTCATAGGGCCCCTCATGTTCAGTATATGCTTCCCTGCAGAACAGGCTAGCACAGGGGACTTTCCCTGCCTAGCTTTCAAACCCCTGCATACCAAGCACCATGATTGCTCCACCAGCTGATACTGACTCCAACCATATGGGTGTCGCTGTGACAGATACATAATATGACTATCATGGCATCAAGCTGCATGATACAAGGTGCATGCACATCACCTTTGCATTACACCATTCACCCACTGACTATCACATGGATGGTAGTCCCCTACATACATATCACATTGTACATGTTTGCAGTACACACATATGTCGCACCCACTCCTGTGGTTACCGTATTGCCACTGTGGCGTGGATATCCTTCTATGTGGCCACACCTATCTGTACTGGGTGTGTAGCTGGTACATAGGCACCCATTGTACCTCTGAACTCAAGACATCTACACACATTCAGGGGTACACCACCCCATTTAGGGTGTACCTTACACAACAGCTACAGCTTTACATGCCACAACATTAACACGTCATGACGTTTGCTGAGCTCCGACAGTTTAAATATGAGGTTGCACTACGGACACCACATTTGTACACATTTGCATACTACATACTCAGGGGTGACCTCTGCTGATCAGACAGGGCCCATGTCCACAACATTATTAATGGATATACTCCTCATATGCGACATAAGCAGAGGCCACTGTGAGCAACATGCTCATGGATATGTGCACACATGCCACAATGAGTGGGATGTGCTTGTGGGTTACATTCCCAAACCAGACACTCACCATGCTTTGGAACATAAGTCCTATGTACATCACGCAGGGACACTCAGTAGCACTGTTCATGTGATACCTCCCTTGGTGGTTGGGAGACACATGTAGGCCTGGGATCACTGCAGTGGCTGTACTGTGCAGAGGTGCAGGTGACACCTCACTCTGCTGTTCACAGGACACTACCCTAGAGAGGTGCCACTAGTGTGAACACTGTAGTTGTGCTTATACATGGACTTGCCAGACTGCATAGTACCCCACTATGCACCTGTGAAGCTATTACATGTCCTTTGTGCATGGTTACTTGGTAGCCCTTCCATTTAGATTAGCTATCATGCTATTACTATGTCCCATACCTACAAGCCATATGTATCCTGTTATTGTACATACCAATAGACGATACCTGTGGTATGCATGATATGCCTGTTATGCTGTGTAGAATATCTGTCATATCTACCTATAATACTATACATTACACATATTTCACATAGTATCCCATAATGCAAAGCATACTTGCACAGCGGGACCACCTTACATATGTCATTAACGTTATATGCCCATACACATGAGTGCTGTGACAGTATATCAACATATACTATCCCCTGCTATGGCACGTCCTTGTTGGACATACCCTACCACTGATGGCGGGTTGTATGGAATTGTTCTGTTTAACTCCCTCATGTAGCATCCCTTGTGGTGTCTGTGCTGTGTACCTTGTGTCCCACTGCTGGACGCACAGTTTCTACAAGCGTTAGTATGCTCAGCAAGACATCACTACATAAATACCTTTCCCCACTTTATGCATTGCGGACATGTTTAATTAATGCAAACCAGGCTATACATACAGTAAAACTAATTAATACAGATCATGCTATACATAACCTTACATACCGGGCGTTCTACATACCTTGTTGTCATTATGGCGTTTCATTTCTATCTCTCTCACAGTGTTTCAACTGGTATTCGGTATGAGCATACGGTTTGAATGTCTGGCAAGTCATCCTTATATACGTCGATACCTGTAACATGTGGATTCATCCCGCCAATTGGTGTTCCTGTGTGACTAATTACTTGCATATCAGCTGTGCAGCTACTCCATTTGCCAATTACACGGCGACAGTGGGGTATAATTGGATTCTCCACTTGGGCGTTGCCTATTTGCCCTACCTTCGGGGAGATGGTCTGTATTGTGTTTTGTTATGTGTAACTGCAACTGCTATGCATGGAGACAAGTATTGTTTGGATTCATGTCCCCCGTGGATTGTGTGTGACAGGTAGATTATTTGGTTCAACATGTGGGTGTACCTGTCATCCCAACATCTGATAATGGAGTATTGCAAACAAAACCTGTAACATGGCTGTTTGCTCCATTATACAATGCCTGCAATTTTGCATGACGCCTTTAATTGTGTCTCTCACACGGTATGTTGAGGGTTCTGCAGATGTAATTGACTGACTGGATGTTTGTGCTGCTATTACAGTCTGTATTGCTTTAGTTTCTAGTGTGGGGGATGCCGGTGGGTGTACGTAACATATACAGGTTTGTGGGCCTTGCATTTCTACATAATCCGTATATATATGTGTGGGCTCCGTCCCTAATTAGAGAGCTAACAGTTAGTAGACTTATGTTACGGGATTGTACGTTGGGCCATTGTTAATTGGTTTCTATATCGTCTGCAGGTGAGCTTGCTACTTGTATACCTCCGTAATTGCAGCGATATATCAAGGGATATGTGTAAGTGACAGCTATCCCTTGTATTTCTGTCCCAGATATTTGCAGTCATTGTGGTTGTGTTGTTAAAAGAGCCTGTTTGCCATGGGTTGCCATCTTTTCATATGGTCATTGTTGGACACTTGCGGGACACACAGTGGTGTTTACAGGCCAACATGTAGCCATGGTCAGTACACAGGTTAGCACATACTTTTATCCTCACTACATACCTATTGTTGTGTGACTTTGGCTACTTATCATATTGCATGTAACATTTATGTTTCTTACATACAGGCATAACTATTAAATATGACTGTTACATTATGTATGGGACATATTTATGTCCAACCATCTCAGACATTTGCCCTTTGTACTGTTTTATGTCAGGACACACCTGCCCAGGGTGGGGCTGTCCCCCCTACTGTGGGACAGGTAGTAACCGTATGCCTACGGCTAGCTATACCCACACCTACCGTACTGATCTGCCTCTGACTTGGCACTAACAAACACATGCTGCAGACACACACACACATTACAGTCACACAGAGATGCACACGGCACCCTCAACGCACACTTACACAGACTACGGCACTCACAGACACAGTTGAACACAGTACCTACGTGGACCGCGACACCGGCAGCGGTGACTAACTGTCCCTTCATATCATCATACTATTACTCGTGGATGTACTGTTCCAGTACTGTGTTCTATCGGTCTTTCAGCCTCGTGGTTACGCATGTCGGTATGTTACACATTCCATGGTTGGTGGTATCCTATTTATTTGTACCTCCAAGGTGTTATGAATGTCGCTGAACTATCTATTATATTTGCAGATATCGCTGAATCCATCTATATCACCATATATCCCTCTATTGCCCTTTCTATCTGTATTATATATATGTATATGTGTACATATATATATATATATATATATATATATATATATATATATATATATATATATGGATCTACCTGACTACATCGACACGTCATATCACCGACAACGACTTAGAAGATCGACAAGTCAGAAGACCGACGGATGAAAACACCGACGCTGAGAACACTGAGATGGGGAAAGGATGTGTAAGTATGTGGTAGTGACGGCCGTTAGGGTGCGAGTAAGGTAAGTGTGCGATGTTGACGGTCTGTAGGGATAGGGGTGGGATAAGTGAGTTAGGGTTAGGGCGCGGGTTAGGTAAGGGTGCAGTAGTGATATTTTTTGGGTTAGGGCGGGTTAAGTGAGTTAGTGTTAGGGCGGGTTAGGTGAGTGTGCGATAGTGACGGACCTTAGGGTTAGGGTTTGGTTAGGGTTGTAGATAGTTGTGTATGTAAGGGTTAGTGTTGGTTTGTAAGGATTTTGGTGTGCTTGTGTTGTGTGTGTGGGTTTTGGACAGGGGATTTGTTTTGTTTGTTGTTATGATGTGTCGAGTGTATGAGGTGTCGTGTTTGTGAACTGTCGATTATTTGGTGTCGGTGAAGTTGTTGTCGGTGTTGTGAAGTGTCGATGTAGTCAGGTAGATCCATATATATATATATATATATATATATATATATATATATATATATATATATATATATATCTGGCGGGGAACGTGACAGGCACACAGCACCACCATATGCTGTAAGGCTCATGTATTGTTCAGGTGTTGGCATTCTGTGTTCCACTGGCTGTTGTGTTTACAATGTTTGAGGGCTGCCTATGTAGGAGTCACACATTGGGCCACCTATACATTACAATTTACAGGTGGTCATGTTTGTGTGACATCCATTTTACTGTGTGTGCAGGTGGAGAGGTGTCAGTCCGTAGGGGCCTACACTGTCAGAGTATGTGCTATACGTTCCCTCTTTGCCAAGGTGTAGGCATATTGGGCACACCTCTGTCTGCCTACTGGGGCTGGCACAGTGTGTTCATGGTCTGAATCCCTCTGTGCCTGTAATGGCCTTGGCAATTGCGGTGGGCTATGAGGGCCTTCACCATTTTGTCCCTGATGCAGCTGCTTCCGCAGGATCATATTATGTAGCATGGCACATACTATGATGATGTGGGCACACGTGCCTGGAGAGTACTACAAGGCTCCACCAGATGTATCCAAGCACCAGAACCATGATTTCAGCATCCCGAACACATGCTCTATGATGATTCTGGTTTGTGCGTGTGCCTCATTATGCCGTTCTTGCATGGGTGTGTGTGCATTTCTGATGGGAGTCATCATCCACGGCTCCAGTGCATAGCCAGCATCCCCCACGAGAATGCCATGTGGGATGTCCCCCCTGACAAATACCTGATACAGCTGTGAGGCATGCCAGATATGGGAGTCATGGTAGCTTCCAGGGCTGCCAGCACACAAATCAATGATAATGCCCTGGGCATTGCACACGACCTGACAGTTGATGGAGTGGAATCCCTTGAGATTTATGTAGCGCCTACCATGCTCACCGGGTGGTGACTTGATTTGTAGGTGTGTGCAGTCTATCACACCCAGTACCTCCGGGTATGTGCCACACGGTGGAAGTGGCGCATATTGCTGGCCAACTCCTCCTGAGTTCTGGGGAAGTATATCTGCTCACTGGCATGTGGTAACATGGCATCCAGGAACTGGTGTAGTACCCTGGATGCTGATGCCTGTGAGATACCCATTATATCTCCAGTTGGCCTTTGAAAGTACCTGTGGCCAGTATTCGCAGGCTTACACATACTTTCGTGTCCACTGGGATGGGTTCCCCTCTGTTGTTTCTGGTTCTCAGGCATGGCCGGCACAGCTCCACTATTTGCTGTAAGATGTCCCTGTCCACCCTGTAACGCTCTACTATCTCCAGGTCATGTAGCCCCTGGTAGGTTACCCTTGGTCTGAACACTCTCCTTCTCCTCCGAGGCCTGCGGTGGTTGTCGGCATCATCCTCCACAACACCATCAGTCTCTAACACATGCTGATGAATCACAGCTATGGCAGCTCCCAACATGTACATTTTAAAAGTTTCCCGTGTGTTTACACCTATGGTGCGGAGTTTGGGAATACACAGGTGTGTGTTGAGTGCTTTCACACTTTATACTATTGTGCTGTGAACACCGATGATGTCATAGGGTGTGTATGTACAATCGTAGCTACAGGTTATCTTATGTGTTTTACTGCTGGAACTACTATTGTGGTGCCTTTGGTGTTGAATTACATTTGCCTGCCATGGATTACCTCTTGACCTTCCCTTTACATTTCTGCACGTTGCACCTACCATTTTCTGGCGTGCATCCTGCAGCCTACTTTCATTTGTACTTTCCTGGACCTGGCATATCTTGCGTTGTGTGCTACTGCCAGTCTGCTGTCGGTTTGCTTTGCTCTGCTGTGTCAGGTCTCCTATCTTTGCAATCCAATACCTCCCCTCCTTTATTTGCATTCCAATGCCTTCCCTATCTTGTTTTGCAGGTTTCTGCAAGCAGACTTGTCAGCTGCCGTCGATTGGCCTTCGTGGGTTGATTGGTGTTGATTGCTCATTAGTACTCCAATTACCCTACTTCCGCATTTCCTTCTTTTCTTCCCCTGACCTTCCTGTTTCTGCTATTGTTTGTGGCGCGTGCATCCGATTACTGGGTTTCGGGCACGTTTTCATCGTTGTACACATGCGCTTTTGGGCACCATGTGTGCTCTCAGCTAAACGATTCCTCCCCACCCCTGTCCTGCAGCTATACTTAGCAACGGACAGGCCAGATTTGCATTGCTCCAATGTGCTTACTGCTACGGTGGCACACCCCTCTGCTGATGTCATGTATCTCCTCTGACCCACTCCTCGGTGTTATACCGCTGCGCCGTATGGTACAACCTTCATCCGGCGGGACATTTGCGATTCAGTATTATCTGCCTCATTTGCATGGCATTGACTACTAATTTATAGTTACCGCGCCGAACACTATCGCAGGCCCTTAGCAACCCTTGCACCTTGGTTGTGGTGTTCCATGCCTACCATTGTGTATTATGCTGTAAACCTGATTTCTATTACGTTGCGATTTTATGACATTTTTATATAATTTTTTTATGTTACAGTTTCCGCACACATGCCCTGCTGTTGTGCTGTGCGTTACTGTGGACAAGACATTAAATGTTGTTATTTACATGTTGTGCATCTTTTCTTATGCCATTGGCTGTGTATTTCGCCATTGGCATATGTTAACGTTGTGATACCTGGGTCTGGCCCTCTTCCATAGCTCCAATGTTCTGTTTGGGAAAATGTAAACCGTGTTTTTTTGGTTTACATTTCCGTAGGCTTACGCTACGCCTGCACCACTTCATGAATCGCTATATGCCTTCATTTGCATGGTGCGACACTGCACATGGGGTGATTAGCATACCTACACCAGGGGCTGCGCAGTTCTGGCATATGCCAGTAGTGCACGTGGAATTGGATTGTACCTGAATCGCTCGATGGCCATATTTGACGTTATAACGCCTACGCTATGCCTGCACCTGGCGTAATGAAAGGCACAATAATGTGGCAAGACTATTACATTGTAGATTGTGCAAACATTATAACATTGAAGTAGCTGAGAAACACTGGAAACATGAGCCACAAAGCATGATAGAAAAGTAAGAAGTTTATATCACATGAGATTATCCATTACTAAAAGTTCAAGAAATAAACACAAGAAAGCCAGATATAGTAGTCCATGAAAAAAGACAAAAGTAGCATTGATCACTGAAATTGCTAAACCCAGTGACTACAGTGTGTTATGTACAGATAGACACAAGATCATAAAATACCAGTATTTGCGGGCAGACACGAGGGCAATGTGGAAGAAAGATACCCAGACAGTTCAGTAGTAGTAGGACCAATACATGTAACTCAGTACGAATTTCAGAAGGAGTCATTACCGGGCACATTGTTGGTGGTGCGAAGTGTACTTCTGGCTAACATCAAAGATTAAAACAATACTAATTTCATGAACTTTAATCATACTTTGACTTAGGAATGGAGTCCATTCCTGTCATGATATCACAAACCCAAAAGACAGAGAAATTTAAAAAGTGTACTGCTGGAAGGTGTGCTGGAACATCAGTGGTCACTCTCTGATATGCTGCTGGAAGGTACACTCGAACATCAGGGGTTGGTCTTTGGTATTCTGCTGGAAGGTACACTGGAACATCAGTGGTCACACTCTGGTATACTGCTAGAAGGTACACTGGAACATCAGTGGTCACATTCTGGTATACTGCTGGAAGGTATGCTGGAACATAACTGGTCATCATCTGGTATGCTGCTGGAAGGTATGCTGGAATATCAGTGGTCACTCTGGTATACTGCTGGAAGGTACACTGGAACATCAGCAGTCGGTCTCTGGTATTCTGCTGGAAGGTATGCTAGAACATCAATGATCACACTCTGGTATACCACTGGAAAGTACGCTGGAACATCAGTGGTCATTCTCTGATATACTACTGGAAGGTATGCTGGAACATCAGTGGTCACACTCTGGTATACTGCTGGAAGGTATGCTGGAACATAACTGGTCATCATCTGGTATGCCGCTGGAAGGTATGCTAGAACATCAGTGGTCACTCTGGTATACTGCTGGAAGGTATGCTGGAACATAACTGGTCATCATCTGGTATGCTGCTGGAAGGTATGCTGGAACATCAGTGGTCACTCTGGTATACTGCTGGAAGGTACACTGGAACATCGGTGGTCGGTCTCTGGTATTCTGCTGGAAGGTATGCTGGAACATCAATGATCACACTCTGGTATACCACTGGAAAGTACGCTGGAACATCAGTGGTCATTCTCTGATATACTACTGGAAGGTATGCTGGAACATCAGTGGTCACACTCTGGTATACTGCTGGAAAAGGTATGCTGGAACATCAGTGATTTTTTTTTTTAAAAAGATTTGGAGAAATTAAAAAAAGAAAGAAAGGTAGACTGGAACATCAGTGGTAACTCCTCTGGTGTGCTACTGGAGGAGGTTTATCACTTCAGCCACACACTGCAAAGAGAATATGCATTAACTGCATTTTGAAGGCAGAAGCATTCACCTCTAGACTAACATGTATAAATTCAGCACCCAGCATCATGCTTTAGTAGTTTTATAGTTTGTCTAGTTCATAGGTAAGTACTAGGCTAGCTGCCCTTGTGGACCATTTTAAGCCTAGTCAATTTCCCTTGGTGCAAATCAAATCCTGTATTTCCTTTTATGTAGTTAAACATCTTAACCATTATGCCAAACCTGGCCAAGTGTAATATGCATCACTGCAGGTGACAAAGATCTGTTTTATGGCATATTCTGTAAGGGAATATTAAACACTAGAAAAAGATTTTATGATTCTCTGTCTCATTTTTTTTTATTCTAGATGTAATTGAAACATGAAGACAAGCCTCAGTAATCAGTCCCCCCTCTAAACTGTTACATTTTAACTTATTAGCGTATGTAACTGCACAGCTGTGCAAAATACAGGAGATTTCTTAGTAATACTCTGGTTGTATTTTGATTAGCTGCTAACAGAGCTAATGTCTGTCACAGCATGCAACACGAGGTTGCCAGGTCATTTTGTACTACCACCAAGCATACCAAAACTACTGTATGGTTTGGTAAAGAGAACTGAAACCAACTCTATATGTTTATGTACATTGTTGCAGTGAAGCAGCTTTTCACAGACTACTGTAGCAGAACTTTAATCGAACAGACACCCTATCTTGTTTAAACTGGTCTGGTTCAGTGTTTACCAAGACTATTACAAAAAGACCATGAAATGTCATTGCATTTCTGTTGCTTAATTATTATCCACAAAATATTAAACAACAGACAATAACTTTTACTGCAGAACTTGTTAATGTGCTTACTTGATTAGCATAACTAATATGCCTTAACCATAGGCTGTCTCTGATACAAAATCTTTGTACTATTTGGACTGATAAATGACAAATATACAACTGTATCAAACAACATTTGTTCAGCAGATCAAATGCTACAAAATTAAATAAAAAAAATGATGACATGGAATCATGAGAGACGTGTTCCATTTAGACTTAAAGCATTAGTAATGGGTGCTTAAGACAGAAGAATGTGACACAGATAATAACTGATTCTACTTCTAAGGTGTTTCTTTCCTAGATAAAACTCTCCCTAAAGCTCCTTTTTTCAGCAGCACCGAAGAAAAAAATCAGGTCTGAGATTCCCAGCAACCTCTTACAGTTTTTGTTCAGTCCATGATACATTTTACTACATTGCCTTCCTTGCTCTGCAACAGCTGTATTTTGTCCACAAACCCTAACTTTGCTCATGGAAGGCATACCTCTCAACCTGCAGACACTGGAAATAGTACCAAAGGCCCTTAAAATGCAAGAATACCCATATAAAAATCGGAACATCTAATTAGCATAGAATTTTAATACCAAATAGCACATAATTCTTCCAGCTTCAGGAAAGAAAGTGGGAAATGTAAGCACCCTGTCAAAGAGATATCTGTAGACTTTAATTAAATGTACTGCAAAATTCTACCACACAAGATAATTTATTTCTACTTCAGAAAAAGGGAGTTTAGATGTGTGTCCTCTTCCTCTAAATTATTGTCACTAGTATGTTAGTCATGTAGTTTGTTTTTCTGTGTACTAGACAGCTTCAAAACTTCACATGTGATGAGGAGATTCAGAAAATTATATTTAGTGATAAATCAGGTCTGAAAATAGGGGTAAACCTCCAAAAATAGGCACATCTTGCTCAGGGGTAAATCAGGTCTGAAAGTAGGAGCATTCCTCCAAAATATGGACAGTTAAGAGGCCTGCCAAGTAGTTTGTCTTCTTACATAAGATAAAACACAGCTTCTGTGAGTCTGAACTGAGGATTTCTATAATTTCTAGGGAAAGAAGAATGGATAAATAAAATGCTGAAACTCTACAGGTCAGAATTATGTATGTAAGAAATTGTACACAGTAAAATATATTCATCTCTAGCTACTTAAAAACATATAAGAACACTCTCAATCATTGTGCAACAGTCTTAACAGTGTGTTACTATCAAAAACCCACTTCCTTAATCAAAAAGGAACTGCACCTTGTGGTTAGGTCCAAAATATGAATAGCTCTAAAAATGAAAAATAAATCTATATTTATAGTCAAGATTAGTCAGTTTTCTGAAAATGTAAAATTGTACCATACAAGTCATTTTTTAGAGTATTAATAATGTATTATCATCATGAGAACATATACATTTATTTAAATATATTTAAAATCATCCAAAATTGAACATTTCCATAATTTAGGTCATACATTGTTAAAAAGGGAATGATTTCAGATATAAAATATGTCATTCATTTGCATCACTGCCCTCCAGATTTTAGTAATGGATCTCTGGACACAGGATAAGATAATTAAGTATGCACATGACAAGACCAGGTCAAGGGAAGTAAATACACCAGTGGCATTCAGCAGTGCTAACATACTTACAGTGCTATAAGGTAAGTTAGGTAGAAGACTGGCAAGATGTAATACACAAATGGCTCATCAAAATCGTCAGGTTTAAAGATTAAAAAGTGATGCAGTAGCGATATGAGCACTACTATGCAGACATGCCGATGTAATAACCTTGATATGAAGCATGAAATGAAAGAAGGTCATGAATGTAACATTGAGCACCACAGTCTCAGCCAGGGCAGAGCGTCAGTCATACTGATGATATAAACACTGTCAAGAATCATGCACCATGCACAATTTCCAGTGGACCAAGACCCTGTACCCTCTGAGGTCATACTTTATAAGAGATGAATGCAATACTAGGACTATACGAAACTTAGCAATACATGCATTTATGATATGAGTCTGTGCAACCACAGTGAGAATATCAACATAGCAGGCATGAGTAAAAGAGATAGGAAACCTTATATTCCTGCAAAACAACTTGTTGTGTTTATTGCTAGATAGTCATCCTTGTGGATGATATGTTAGTGAAGTCTCCGCTGTATATTGCTGTATATGTTTAGCTGGACAGGTATCCCTACTGTGAACCAACCAGTATTGCATCACTCAGTATTATGTTCTCAGTATTCATGGATTTGATAGTGTATGCTGTTGTAATTTACTGGACATTAATTTCTCAGCTGTTCTATATTTCTGCCACCAGAGTGACCAATTCTTATTCTTGGCTGACACTCAGAGTTCCCAAGACAATTAATATTAAATCGTGATCCTGATCTACAGAGGAAAACATCTTAAGGTAAAGAGGAAAACATCTTAAGCTATATGCTAGTTAAGGTCATCAGATGAATTTGAGGTCAGTATAAGTAGTATGTGTGGAAGTGTGGTGACTGGAAAGTGGCCGAAAGAGTGTGAAGCATGGCCAGTGACCAGCACAAAATGATGCAAAACAAATGTTCAGAAATAAAAAATAAATTGGCTACTCAAATTATCTTGTATATAAGACATATGTGACATATTTAACACTGATAATTTAAGGATAAACCTTGTTTCTTCACAAGCACAAAGCATTTGTAATATATTAGAACAGATTTCAGTCACCTGCACACTTTTTTTCCATACAACATAGTCACTGGATGGTCATCCCTGCCAGTAAACCCTTACTTTTCATTCTCTCATTTGGGTAAGACCAGGGGGGTGGTCGGTGTAATTACCATGATGCAGCAGTAAGTGTAGCTTATAACCTGAAGAAAGGTTACTACCTTTAAGAGAGAAGCACATAATTTGGTCTGTCATAGCTAAATCTATGGAATAAAGACCCTGATGTGTTTACATTACACAGTCCTCATTTCTGTTCACTTTACTGTTTTCACAACTTTGATAGAAATTATTTTGCAAGGTGTCAGGATAAAAAGATACATACATTGTCTTGAGAACACCCTTTTAATTTCTGGATGCAAAAACAAATAAAGCTGATATTTTTTCCCCTCTGTGAGATATGACAATACTATCACAGCCACAAGCAGTAACACTTCCATGAATTGCTATCAGATTTTCACCTTTTGAATTTTACAGGTAGTATATCCTTATTAAACTTCTTGTGCTTATGAAATTAAATGAGATTACTGAAGAAATGGGAATGAGTAAGATAAGGCTGAAAATAATATGACAACGAAACCCAGAGTTAATTTGTATTGTAGAAACAATGACTCAGAAAGCCAAACACACCCAAGATATAAGCTACAAGAAATATCCAGTTAATGTAATGCATTGGGTACTAGGTGTGATTACATCCATGAGAAAAGAAAATGTGCAGAATTTAATAAGATATGAAGATGACGAAGAAGCAAGAAGTGCTCTGCAAGAAATTAAAAAAAAATATTTGCAAACTAGGAATGAGAATTAGAAAATGTCAATTTTTTGTGAAAACACAGAAAAGAATTGCAGAGCATTGCCTACTGATACATTTGGTCAGAAGAGGTCATTATCACTGATACAGTTATGAACTTTAAACCAAACACTGGAGCTGAATGTAATATTCAGTGTGTCTACATTTAAAGCTTTAATGTGACAAATTCAGTCATCTGATTACACAAATTAATAATATAAATTGTTACTTCAGGTTGATTTTTTGCATAATAAAGTGATTAAGCCAAATATACTGTATTAAGTCTATAGTATAAGTCATAGAGATTTTCTAATATTCAAGCTGGTACCAGCTTGAATGTTTCCCTTTATCAATATTCATATTTTTGTAAAGCTGTTCCTGTTACTATTTCAGAAAGTTCTGACTAATGCTAAGCTGAAAGTTGTTTCAAGTTCTTCATTCAATGATAAAAAGTATAAGGCAAGCAGAAAACTGAACAGAATAATTTTAAAAAGTTACAGAATCTAATGAAACTGATGATATTCAACAGAATCATACAGATTTGCTCACTAGACTAGGAAGTTTATCAAAATCTGGGATTCAGAAAACTTAAGTAGCATTGCAGTAAGCAATTTTGTAGGAAGAGTGGCCATGCTTGGGGTATGTGCAATTCAGAGATGCACATACTGCAAGTGGTGCATGCTATGTAGCAGACCTGGCTGTGGTATATGCTAATGGCCATATAATCAGATGATATAATGAGCACATTAGAAAAATGAGTAGTGCTATGTATTCAAATGAGGAAAATCAAGATGGCAGAGTGATTAAAAAATGTACAAAATGCGTGACACAGAGCTGTAAAACCATTGTTAATGAGCATAGCTAAATCCTCATGTTCATGACAGTGAATCATGGAAATATGCTAGGGGATACCACAACACTGGTTAATGTGTATCTGAAAGAAGCTCCTACTACTACTACAAGCCATGATGGTGCTTAACTTCACCCTCAGTGGTGCTGTGTCATTTGACCACTCAAAATTTCATGGACTCGGACACTAACACTGTTGACCACTACTGTGTAGACAGGGACACCATGCAAGACACTGTGGACATGTGTCAGCCTCATCTGCCAGTGACCAGATAGGGACACAGTAGGGATATTTTAGGTTTCTGCTTCATGAATACTCCATCATTTTTTATTGCCATGCTGTGGCATGTGGTGGAACATATATGATTCCTCCATGCCTCAGAAGGCAGAGGTAACACCATTTGGGACTACTATAATATCTCCTGTTTTCCTGAGGTACTGAGGGGCCATAGACTGAACTTACATTGAAATAAAGGCCCCACTTGGAGAACAGGGAAGGAAGCATGTGGACAGCAAAGGGTAGCACTCCAATACATGCCAGATGATCTGTAATGCAGACAGCATCATCTACAGTGTACCTGCAAACCACCCCAGAGAGTTATTATGACTCCCACATATGGCACACCGTTGACTTTTACAAAATATTTTGCCACAGATGACTTCTCCAGGGGCATCTTATTGGTAGGGTTGCCACCTTTTCAAATGCCCAAAGTGGGACATTTTTGGTACAAACGTCAGATTTTGCAGGGCAAAACATACCCACGGCCAGTACAAAGGGCAGAAATTCACTTTTTTGCCTAAATAAAAGCTTATTCTTGTAGCATTCTAGTTGCTTATTCTGTTTCTTATAACATTTAGGTGTTTCAGATACAGAATAACTGTGTTATGTAAGTATTATGTAAAATATAGGAAATATTTTTGTCCTAAAATCTCAGGACATTTGCAATTTTTTCAATTTTCATGCAGGACACAACTGCCAAAAGAGGGACTGTCTCTCGCAAAGTGGGACAGGTGGTAACCTTACTTATTGGTGATGTTGGATTTACCCTGGAACTCTGGCAGATGACATTTAGAAGAAACAGAAACAATTAAGGAGACCAGGGATATAACTGCACCCTATCAGAAGCAAGGGTCATTATGAAGCATATGCTTAGGCTGCTGGAAGCATGCTTTCTCAGTCTGAATTAATACAGTATGATCATGTCATGTGTGTAAAATTTGTTTCAGTATGTGCAATGTTACACAATATCATACTTAGGAAGCAATTACAGAAATGGGGAGCAGTTGCAGTAGGAGCAGACCCCAGCAAAACAGGCAGTGGGGGCTGACCCGGATGAGGAGTCAAATTGACAAGCAAATATTAAAAGCAAAAGATGCTGAGAGTTATCTGAGTTATTATGGTCTTTGTCTGTGACTTCTCTTTTCAGATTATACAGCATATTGTTAAGCATGATCTACCATATACACTTCACGACGGTACTTGCTGGCGTGCCATTTTCTGTATTTCATTCAGCCATTTATTAATCATTCAGTGGTAAGCACTTAGTGCAGTGATTATTTGACTCAAAGCACAATAAATTGTATGTGCAGCAACATCATGGCATTTGCTATATATTGAAGCATATGGAAAGTCTGTTATAGTGATGGTTTCGCACACGTTAAGTAACAAATGACCTTTCTCTACATACTCACTTTAAACTGACCAGTGGTAACAAAACAGTTGATAAGATGAGTCAGTGAAGAGTGGGAAATGCACATAAGCTAAAATAAAGAGTTCTAGATACCACCTATGACTAAATATGGAAACTGTGCCAGGATTGCCCAAGGGGTTTGCAGAGCAGATAACAACAATGTCCTTTAATAATATTCTGATTAAGAAAGATTAAGTGGTAGATGAAGAGGAATGCTGTAGAAGAAAAGATATAGGCTGCTAGTATAAAGCATTTTAGTGTTTATAAAACAGTACATATTAAAAACACCTTTAAACAGCTTCCCCTACAGGAATCTGTAGACTACTTCAGTTCCACCTTCCTTACAATACTAAACTCACATGTCCCCTGCAGATATAATCATGTCAAATCAAACTATGCCCCATGGCTAACAAAAGAAACCCTGACTCTCCTAAAATCTAGAGATAAGGCCTGGATGATATGGAATAAAGCAAGGTCAGAACCCAACTTGTAGGCTTACAAAGAACTTAGAAATAAACAAAGAAACAAATACAACATGACAAAAGTAACTACTATACTGTAATCCAAACTAAACACCATATAAATCCACAAAAGGTCTGGTTTGCAATAAACAATATCCTTCTGCCAGGTAAAATAAGTACCCCTCCACCTACACTACTAATACTTCTGACAGGATTGCCACTCAATTTAACAAATACTTTACTGGAACCATCTTAGCACTGTCAAACAAACAACCACTGCCTACTAATACAACCACCACTCACTCTCCCAACATCACATCATCCTTCTCCCTGCAACTTGTACCTACCAATGCAATTAGGAAATTGTTAAGAAAATTAAAACCCACTAAACTAGCAGCAGACAATTTGCCAGCCGAGTACCTTAAACTAACAGCAGAAGGAATAGCATATCCCATATCAATACTAATCAATAGATCCAGAGCTGAACATCAAGTCCCTCCCATTTGGAAAAACCTCATACATTATCCCTCTTCACAAAGGTGGCTCCTCTACAGACTTCTCTAACTACCACCCTATCGCAATATTATCACCACTGTCTAAAATCCTAGAGAGAGTCATTCATATTCAAGTCTCACAATATCTCTATACTAACAAATTTCTAACTAACACTTAGCATAGCTTCCGCCAATACCACAGCACATCTACTGCCCTACTGACTTTTACTAACACTGTTAACTATTACAGGAACAGAAAAAAACTATGTATCCTCCACCTTCCTTGACGTGTCAAAAGCTTTTGACATGGTTTCTCATTCCAAACTCCTAAATGTCCTCTCCGACCTAAACTTTTGTAAGTCTACTCTTAAGTGGTTCCAGGATTACCTTACTGGACGCCAACAAGCTGTTTCTTGTCAGCACACCCGTGTACCCCTTCTACCAGTAATACTAGGAGTTCCACAAGGTTCAGTCTTAGGACAACTACTATTCTCCATATTTACAAATAACCTTCACCTGTCAGCCCCACAGAATACACTCATCCAATATGGAGATGACTCGACAGTAATCTGTGCTGTCTCCTCACTTCCTGAGCTTCACAAACTAACACAAGATTCCTTTTATGCAGTCGAGTCCTGGCTCACAAATGCTAAACTAATACTCAACCCCAATAAAACCCAACTAATGATCTTCCATCCCACCAAAGCAGCCTCACCCTCCAATACATTTACCATCACCTCACTAAATAACACTATTATAACTCCATCCCCCAATATCAAACCCTTAGGAGCTGAGATTGACTGTAATCTTAAATTTGACAATCATATTTCCCAAACTGTAAAAAAGTTCATAAAAAACTAGGAACACTATATAAAAATAAACATGACTTTACCAAAAATACTAAGATTGCAATTGCCCAATGCCACCTAATCTCAACCCTGCTGTATGCAGCTCCCATACTAACTAATCTACACAAATCAGAGATGCAAAAACTCGAATCCTGCTAACACAAAATAGCAAGATTTGCCACTAACTTACCATCTAGAACTCATCATTGCTATGCACTCAAACAACTAAACTGGTTAGAGCTCCCCCAACTACCACACTACATTCAATTAACCATTGCCCACAAAATCCTCTATCAGCCTGGAAAAACACCTGTAATACAAACATGTGTCCAACCAAATGCCACAAACAGAAGCCTACGCTCCACTAATAAAAAGTACATAAAAATCAATGCAGCCAAAACTCAAGTAGGAGATTTCCTCTTTTCAAATTACATAGGCAAAATCTGGAATGAACTACCTGATAACATCACCACAATAGTATCTCTAGTCCATTTTAAAAAACTCTAAAAAGCCACCTATTAAACAGATGGCTGTGCTCCTGCTCTACTCCTAACTTCCCACCTATGGTCAATGCCCTTATCACTACTTCTGTTTACCTATCATTACTCTTTCCGTCTCTTTTTCTCTCTACCCAACACCTCCTACCTAAGTATGCTACATACTCAACACCTGACATATGGAATCTTCCTATTCATACATTTTATTTTTGCCACATGTGCAATAAATGGTAAATGATTTACCATAAAACAATGCTTATATCAATATATATTTGGCTGATGATTGTAAATATGTAATATGATATCTTCTTCTTCTTCTGGCTTTTTCCCGGTTAGGGATTGCCACAGCGGATCACCTTGTCCGCACATTGAATGGCAGTGGAGTTTTACGGTGTCGAGTTGCCAGCCCGGCGCCCAACCTTCCACAGGAGGCACACTCACACACACACACCTAGGGCCAAGTTAGAGTATCCAATCCACCTGCAGCATGTCTTTGGGATGCGGGAGGAAACCGGAGCACCCGGAGGAAACCCACGCGACCACAGGGAGGACATGCAGACTCCGCACAGAAGGCAACCCAGCCGAGGACCGAACCGGAGAACCTCTTGCTGTGAGGCGGCAATGCTAACCACTGCACCACCGTGGCTGCCCTGTGTAATATGATATCTAATGTTTGTAAATATGATTGTTCACAGGAAACATGCATTGACCTTCCATCTTCACTGTAACAGGTATGCAATTCAGCCTGTTTTTGTTCATTGTGTATCACCTGTCTATTGTCTGACATTATCATGTAATTACCTTGAAATACACATTTACAGCTTTGACATACTCTGTATATTGTTGTACTAAGTGTTTTATGTGGAGCTTTTCTCCCCGGACCTCCACTGAAAAAGGACATGTGTCCAGTCGGACTTTCCCGGTAAACAAATGTAAAACAAAATATTTGAGAGTAGATAATTAGATCTGATTAACATATTTCACCAGTGGCGGCTTGTGCCATTGGACTGCAGGACTGTAGCCCCCTCAGCTGTGAAAGAAAAAAGACTAATTGACTCTGTAACATAAATTTAAATTAAAAAGCTAAAATATGTTAGCACTAGCAGCATAGCTCCTGCAAGTCTGACTGACTTGCTGTTAAAGCCCCGGAACTTGAAGTGCACGTGCATGCATGCTCGGCAAGTTCCGGGTTTTAAAAAAAAAAACATAGTTTGTGAAAATCCAGACTGCTGTAAAACCAGTCCAGATTTACAAGAGAAGGTGTTCAGTGTAGATGCCCAGAAGTTTATGCAGTTTTAACTGCTGTAAAGTGGAAAGGGATTGGACTGCCACATCTGCAGTCATGTATGTGACATGGATAGCTGGATGGCTACTGATTGGTTCTCTTCTCAGTCTCTTCCTGTGCTGGCACTGGGAAAAAGAGACCAAGAAAGAGTCAGGGTCAGTAACATACTAGCAGTAGTAGTAGACCACAGTTCGATTGGACTGCCGGACAGCAGAAAGAGCAGCAGACTCAAGTGAGTGAAGCTAGTTTATGAGGAGTAACTCAAGTAAGTAATTTATAGTGTCAGAGACACTTTTTACATAAACAAAATTAAAGCTATACCTGTTTGTCTTTTTTTGTGGCGGTAACAGAAAGATTTATTTTGGGTATTGTGCCCTATTTGTGACTTGCGAAGGAATAAGAGAGTTTTAGAAGTTAAAGTTGATAGCTATATCTGCTGATCTAGAGCAAGAAAAGCCTAAGATTCTGAAAGCTTTGCTGAACAGTCTGGAATGGATGCACAATTTACAGTACCTGGCTGGAATCACTGGTTGATTGATAACATTGTGTAGTAGCTGAGGATCATGACTTGTAATACTTCATTTGGTTCAAGTCTCCATTCCTCTGAAGAAAGGCTCGACAGTTATTGAAGTGAATATA
This sequence comes from Protopterus annectens, assembly GCF_019279795.1. Taxonomy (NCBI): domain Eukaryota; kingdom Metazoa; phylum Chordata; order Ceratodontiformes; family Protopteridae; genus Protopterus; species Protopterus annectens. The sequence continues at coordinate 1,109,266,300 of NC_056739.1, forward strand.
GATATGTATCTTTTACACACATTCTGTAGTTGTTTTTTGGTTTTCATGGGGCACCAGATGCAGTAACTACTGTGTCCTATTGTGCCCCAACAAGACCTCAATTTTGCTAGGATAGGAGATAGATGCAGTACAGAGAAGGGCAACAGAGGAGTACCTGGTGTGTGTGTGTGTGTGTGTGTGTGTGTGTGTGTGTGTGTGTGTGTGTATATATATATATATATATATATATATGTCCCAATCGCACAACCGCCGCAACAAGTGCTACCAGAGGGGGGAATCGTAGCCTAGCCAGCTTTCGGTACTCTCAGGTTCGACATCCGCGGCTTCGACATTACATGATCCTGGGGTTCTACTGTTGACACGTTCACGTTCGCACATCGGTCGTTCGCACAAATGCATGTATACCTATATATATATATATATATATATATATATATATATATATATATATATATATTAGTTTGAAGATACCTGATTGATTGTTTGAGAGAAATACAAGGAAGTATTTTTTTTTACTGACAGTTCAAGAATGCTTGAGACTGGCATAATCAGTAATTTTACTGGATGAAGAAGAAAAAGCTTTTAGTTAAGCAAGATCTGCAACCTTTCAAAAAAGTATAGAAACTAGCAGATTTAATGAGCCTGGTGATGTGCGTCTTTCATCAGAATTCATTTCCACAACAAAACAAACAAAATAATGGATTGCTAGACAGAGAATGTATTTATCTGTAGCATGTTTGAGAATGTTTTGTTTCTAAACTTAGTGATCTAGGGCCATCCTTAGGCCAGTGTTCTGACCAGTAGGGCCCTTATCTAAGCAATGGCAAGTCCATTATGTCTTATGTGGACCAAAAATTTGCCTGAAAGACAATACAGCAAAGTACAAGGCAGTTTTGAGCAGACAGAGCAGTGCAGTGCACCTTACTTGGACCTGTTGGCTGTTAGTGTTACCTGGATTGGAAGGAAAGTGAAAAGGAAGAAGGACAGGAAGTGGAACTGAATAAAGCAGGGTAGTGATTGAATCGAGATACAAATAAAAAATTAAGTTATAGTTGTCCCTGATTTTGCAGAGCAATCCTGATCTTCTCACATGCTTACCCTGACCCTCATACAGTTTTTGATTTTTAAACCACCATGCTACCTGTTACAGTCCAGGTTTTTGCAGAATATTTTTGATCTGTTCCTTGTAAAAATCTATGTTTTCCTGGCAAATCAATGAGAACTTAGTGAATTCACAAAATAATGACAGACATTGGAGTTTCAAACTTCATATCCTTAAGAAAATGTAGACTGATACAAAACCTTTTAGTCCAGCAGTTTTTAAGCGTATAACAGCAATAATTAAAAATTGTCCCTATTTTGCGCCTTTATCTCCTCCATTACTTTTGTTTTTGTCCAGATTTCTTGAGCTAACAAGTTGAGAGGTATGTAAACCACCTAGGACTACAGTTAAAAATTCCAGATGTTGGAATTCAATGTTTCTTATTCTTCAGAAAATGCATGTTGATGCAAAGCTTGTTCTATTAAGTTAGAGTAACATATAAAAGATATACTGACTTGTCTTTTGGAGAATATTACTAATGGCTGCTATTTGCTCATAATTCTGATTTTGCAAGTTTGCAGAATCCACGTGATTTTTGTAAAGCAACTTGGAATACTTTAATGTGTTACAACTCTACTGTTTCCATCAAACAATGCTTAAAAGTTATACATTGCTGGTTTTCCATACAACAAAGATTAAATATTATACACCTCTGTCATTTTTACTACAGTCAGAAGTCTGAAGTGTAGACAGAGGCAACTGTAACTGCTGGATGGGGTGGGAGCTGTCTGTTGAAAGTAACTGACCCTATTTCTGTTTGCTCAATTTAAACAGTCATTATCTGTCTTTTCATGACTATTTTGCATTTGAAGTATTAATGTGATTTGTATAAAACTGCTTGGAATTCAGTAATGTGTGACTACTGTTTACATGGAGCAAAGCTGAAATACAATATATGGGTGTCATTGTTTTATCATAGTTGCCTGATAGACATCCATAACTATAACTAATGGGTAGGGATTGGGAGCTGTTAATTGAAAGTAACTGACTTTCTTGTTGTTTGCTCAGTTTAAACAGTTAGTAAAAGTACTAGTGTGCATTTGTGTAAAGTAAGATTGATTACATTACTGAAATTGTTTGACTTTGACTATTATTGTTTATTTATTTTTCTTGTTTTTTACCACAAGCACACATTTGAGGTGCACGCAGTCAGTAAAGTGGCCATAACTGATGGATATGGAGGTGATCTGTAGATTGTTTCTTTCCTCTGCTGTTGTTTGATCACTGCTAAATAACAGTCTTTTTATCTGGTGGGAACATGTCACTTCGAAAAAAGAGTTTTGGCAAATGTAAAACAATGGATACTGTTCACTAAAACTACTTTTACTCACAGTAGCGTTTGTTTTTTTCTCCACTGTTTTTTGACCTTGGAGTTGATTTACATAAATCTGGGTTGTGGGTGGTGTGGTGTCTCCCTACATGGAAGTGGCAGGGGGGCTTGCCCTGTGCAAAACTATTTTGTTGTAGTATTTGCTGAATGTAGCTTCAGTGAACAGTTATAGATTTGTTTCCTATCTCTGAAAGTAATTTCAGTGACTCCACATAAATCCAGTCTCATGGGGCTGCAATATTATTACGCATTATATTTTATTTGTTCAAATCTGTGTAAACCTAGTATTGCTATGACTTATACAGTGTATTTGAGGGAGTTGGAATGCATTTAAGAATAACTATATGACCATAATTTCTTTTTCTTTCCTTTTTGGATAAGAAACATTTTTACAAGTGGGGGTATCCCAGAGATTGCTACTTTCAGCAAGTTACTTGGTAGAACTGCAAGGAGAAGTGGTTTGAGTTGAGTGCTGCTTGTTTTTTATACGTGATTTTGACTGGCACCATAGCTCCACCCCTTTCTAGTTGGTCCCCACCCCTTCTCATTGGCCCCACCCATCCAGCTGTCTCCTGCAGCCCCCCTTTGATTTGAAGTCACCAGCTGCCCCTGTATTTCAGAATTCTCAAGCCACTGATGAGCATAAGTTTACCTACCCTGTAACACAGAGGAAGGAACTAGCAAAAGAGTTTGACACAAAGGAGGAGAATACAGACCAGGTGTTAGTTTGGTATATGCTTCTCCTCCCAGGCCTACCAACCAACAAGCCTCTCCCCGTCTGACCAGTGGGGAGACCCCAATAAAAGAGTAACAGATGACCAAAGGGGCAGTTCTACAGACAGATTTGGAAGAGATTTTTGCCCTTGTTGGTAAGTTTAGGATTTCACCTACAAACCACTCCCCTAATGACAGCCTTGAGCACAAACATCAGCAGAGAATGTGCAACACCTACCCATGGTATATATTTGTATTTCTATCTACACAATATGAAGTCGACCATCACCAGTTTGTGAGCACAAAGCTCATATCCCTGGTCCTGACAATTTCAGTGCCTCTCAAGCCTCCTCTTGTATGGTAGTGATTTCCTAATAAGAACCACCACTCCCTTCTTCCTAGGATGAGCAATTTGTCATTTGCACACACACACACACACACACACACACACACACACACACACACACACATATGCACACACACATACGCACACACACACACACACACACACACACACACACACACACACACACACACACACACACACACACACGTGCACACACATGCGCACACACACACACACACACACACACACACACACACACACACACACACACACACACACACACACCTACCCAGCTATTTCAGCTTCAAGTTGCTATTCAAACTTGGGCTTTCTGGGTCACAGTCATGGCTTCATCCCTTTTAAATCACAGAGCCGAGCACAGGAAAAACATTTTTAAGTTAAATCCAGCTGTGAAACTCAAAAATAATGCTAGTAAATGTGTTAATAAATATTGCCAAATGTACTGCTAGGTTGCTGCTCATGTATTCACTATTCTTTGTGCATGTGTGTGTGTGTGTGTGTGTGTGTGTGTGTGTGTGTGTGTGTGTGTGTGTGTGTGTGTATGCATACTACACTGCTGCTGTTGTTTCTGCCCTAGTAATAGTTGTGATATAACAAAGGGAAAAGTTTTTGTTCATTGTTATAATACTCTATGCATTGAATAAAGGAAATTATGTTTATAATATACACTTTCTTTTACTAAGTCTAGTACTTTTCTCCCTGGGTGTCTGCTCTAAATAGCTATGCCCAGTTGGACCACACACACACACACACACACACACACACACACACACACACACACACACACACACACACACACATACATGCATACATACAAAGTATGATAAACTAAAATGTGTTATTACTAAGAATCTCTAACATAGTTACTTGAATAATGTAGCACACATAGTTTCTGCTATCTGTGGCCAGCAGTAAGCAAGAAGTGTTTGAAAATGAGGTACAATGTGGTATACTTTCATTTAGGACAAATGCTGCCTCAAATAAAAGTGGAGGCAAGAACACAGTTATCTCAACAAAGTATTAGGAACACCATGTACATGCAAACATCCACATGTATACACACAGACAGGCACACACATACGCGCACACACACGCGTGCGCACACACACACACACACACACACACACACACACACACACACACACACACACACACACACACCACTTATTTCATATTTATCAAAAAAAAATTGCACTTTTTTTCATCTGCTTTTACTGTATTTGTGTTTCTTCCTACTTTATTTTGCTTTCGCGTCATCTTAAAAGTACTCAATTGTATTTATTACTGCTTGGTGTAACTATCATTCTAAGCCTTTTGGTTTAAGCACTTGGGCTTCAGACCAGTTGTTTTACATTAAGAAGGTTTGTGGTCTGCACTGTTGTGGCAGGACAGGTAGCTTACATCCTTCTAAGTTGGGAACTGCTGATTGAAGGCTCAGTGTCTGTTATTCTAAAAGTGTATTCGTTCTGGTTTAAGCACTTGGGCTTCAGGCCAGTTATTTTACATTAAGAAGGTTTGTGGTCTGCACTCTTGTGGGAGGAGAGGCTGGACTCTGCCCTTCTGAGCTGGGAATTTCTGGTTAAAGGTTTATAGTGTTTATAGTACCTGCATATTTGAACTGTTTCATACTGAAATTGGTGCACCTTGTTTGCTGTAGCATAGACTAGATCCAGGCCTGCTGAATCTAGCTTTGTTTGCATAACTTGAGCACTAATCCAGACCTTCTTAAAAGTATTCAATTGTAATTATTACTGTTTGGTAGTAACCTGATTAAAGTGTAGCTATCATTCTAAGCCTTTTGGTTTAAGCACTTGGGCTTCAGACCAGTTGTTTTACATTAAGAAGTTTTGTGGTCTGCATTGTTGTGGCAGGACAGGTATCTTACATCCTTCTAAGTTGGGAACTGCTGATTGAGGGCTCAGTGTCTGTTATTCTAAAAATGTATTAGTTCTGGTTTAAGCACTTGGGCTTCAGGACAGTTATTTTACATTAAGAAGGTTTGTGGTCTACACTCTTTTGGGAGGAGAGGCTGGACTCTGCCCTTCTCAGCTGGGAATTTCTGGTTAAAGGCTTATAGTGCCTGCATATTTGAACTGTTTCTTACTGAAATTGGTGTGCCTTGTTTGCTGTAGCATAGACTAGATCCAGTTCTGCTGAATCTAGCTTTGTTTATATAACTTAAGCACTAATCCAGGCCTTCTTTTTTGGAGAAGGTTCCCCTGCACCCCAGTGGCAGGAGTGTGTAGTTAGAACTTGTCTGATTGAAAACTACGGGAACAGGGCTCAGTTTTGAGATTTTTTTACTGGTTAATTGGGTAATTTGTTTAAAAGCCTTTTCTGATTGCTTATAGTCATCTAAAGCTGTTTTAAGTGTATTTTTTACTGTTTGTAGTCATTTAAAGCTGTTTTAAGTGTATTTCTTACTGTTTTTGCCTTATCTTTTTAAAAATAATGTCCTTGTTTCCCACCTTTCTAAGCTAGTATAGTCCAGTTTTCATGCTAGTGCTGAATTCAGGGCTGTGTTACAATTTTCTGAGTTGCCCATACCTTATTTGGATAGAAGGAGGTTTCTCTGTTCACCTGTGAGAGAGGGAGCTTTGAGCAGCCATCTGTCCCTGAAGGAGTGGTTCCAGCCCAGAAGTTAGTAGTTTGTGGCTCTTTTTTGGGCTAATTTCTATCTCTTTCATTTCCCTGTTGTAAAAACTGCATTTGCATGGTTTTGCACGTCCGGGCAGTGCTGGTTAGCTAGGGCTAAATTTATCCCGGCTCCACCAAGTCTCCTCTTCAGTTTTTCCCTTAAAAGTAGTCTAACTCTCAACCTAAGCACTTAAAAAGCATCCTACAGTCCAGCACTTGCTCAGACCTAATAGCAAGCACTAATATACCCCAACACTTGATTGCCCAGCAGGGCAAGGCTCATTATTCACCCCTCACCAACCAAGTGACTAAGCAGCTCACCCTACTATTCAGGCATGACCAAAGGGCAATTTCAGGTATACTCTCCAGTCCAGCTGGTGAACCTGGGTATCCTGAGGCAATGTTACAACTGCCTCATGTACACAGACAACCCTTTCCTCTTGCCAAAAAACATTAACATATGCGAGAGATGCAATTATATAGCTAAATTGGAGGCTAAGCTCTCTCCACCCAAGACTGGAGCAGGCAGTCATGAGGAGAAGGTTAACACTTGCACTACACCTCCAGCCTCACTTAGACATACTAAACCAGCACTGGCAAAAAATACACATAAATACACAAAATCATACTTGTAGGCTCTAAATAAAAACCTGCAAAAGCATTACAGATCTCCAAAGCAGACACCCAAAAAACCTGTACCTCCCGTCACAAACCAGACAACACATCAAACACAAAATCAGTGTGCCGCACAATCACAGCTCTTAAGGCGAAATAACATACCTAACACACTAGTAATAGGCGACTCCATAGTCAGGCACACTGATGTCCCACTCACTAGGCTGGACAAGGAGAAGGTTACTGTTAGCTGCCTGTCGGGAGCCAGAATCCGACACATAACACAAGCACTCAGGTCACTCCAGAACAAATACAAATATGACTCTGTCATTGTTCATGTTGGTGTGAATGACCTGAGACGTACCTCCTTGGACTACATGAAAAGAGACATACAAGAGCTCTCTGATCATGTAGTCCAGGTGGGTATGACCCTGATACTGAGTAGCATCCTGCCCTCACCAAGAATAATACCGCAGCATAAAGAAAAAATGATTAATTTCAATAATTGGCTAAGCTTCTGGTGTCATTCAAAGGGGATCCAGTGTCTGTTAGCCTGGGACGACATGCTTGACAGGCCTCGTTGCTTCGCAAGAGACGGCTTGCACCTGTCACCCCTAGGCTTTCGAATACTGGCCAAGGCTCTTGCTGCCCCCATAGTGCCTTTTTTAGGCAAGGCTCAAAAGTCAAACCCACCTCCGTAAACAGCACAAATAAAAAAATGAGGGTTATGCTACTCAATGCCAGGAGTTTAAATCTCGAAATGCATGCACTCAAAGCACTCCTCAGTATGGAGAACGTCAACATCTGTGCAGTAACTAAAACCTGGTTCAAGGCTCCACAGAGCACCCCAGCACTACTGGGCTACAACTCATACCACACATTTTGGCCATAGAACATGGACCAAAACACAAAAGGAGGGGGTGTATCCATATTCATCAAGGATACCTACACCTCCAGGTTAGTGGCACAGCATAATACCTCTGAGATCATCCATGTGAAACTAACATCAGGCAAATCTGCAGTGCAAATTGTGGCCTGCTACAGATCACCCTCCATGACCCAGGACCACCACTCCGCCTTTCTGGAGACACTGGAAAACATGAAGGTCCTACCAAACACCCTGATATTGAGCGATTTCAATTACCCTATCTTTAACTGGGAAAGCTACTCAAGTACAAACTCCCAGGTCCAGCGCCTCCTGGAATTTATCAACTAAAATACCCTGGATCAGCTGGTAAACTCCCCTACCAGAGGTGAAAACATATTGGACCTGGTCATCACCAACATGGGTGACAGGTGTTCCACACCAGAGGACAACCTGTCACTGGTTAGATCAGACCATAAACTAATCAGTCTGGATGTCCACACCACACCACCACCTCCAACCAAGGAAACCGCAGTGAAAAACTTTTCTATAGCAAACTTCACCTTACTTAAGACAGAGGTGGTAAGTTTCACAGCCCCCATGCTAAAGAATAACAGTGTCCAAGATGCAAGAATTTATTTATTTATTTATTTGCAGTTGGTTTACCAGGATAGTCCATTGGGCCAAAAGAACCCGTTTTCAATGGAGTCCTGGGGAGAAAAGCTCCAATATAGACAAAATTAGGTACATACAATAACTACAAGATAATTATACAGAGTAGAGATAAAACATTAATACATTTAGGCTTAAATTTGAGAAACATTCAAAAAAATGGGGAAAAAAGCTGCGATATAGACAAAATTAGGTACGTGCTATAACTACAAGATAATTATACAGAGTAGAGATAAAACATTAATACATTTAGGCATAAATTTGAGAAACAAATGCACTCTGTGAGCACCTACAAGGATGTATGGACCATGCCATCCCTAGCAAAACCAAGACACACTCCCCTAAGAGAAGGAAATCAGTCTGGTGGACCCCTGCCATAAACAGGCTATACAATAGAAGGAGAAAACTAGTTCAGAAAAAAAGCAAATCCTAAGAAGGAAATACATCCCTGATCAGTATCAGTAAGAAACTAAGGTCCCTCATAAAATCCTTCCAGGCTAACTTCAAAAGAAAAATAGCTAAGGATTCAAAAAATAACCACAAAGCCTTCTTTAGCTATATCAAGAATCTAAGTGGCAACTCGCAGATATGCTCTGAGCTAGTGCAATATAACACAAAATATACTGAACCCATTGATATTGCCAACATCCTGGCAGATAGATTCAGTGCAAACTTCACCCCCCTCTCACCCCCAAAAGGGCCCACAACAATACCGGAAAAGGGTAGTGTCCCGGAAATCACAGATGCACAGGTGAAAACAGCCCTTTCAAAAGCCAAAAGCACAGCGTCAATGGGGATAGATGATGTCCCAGGCTGCGTCTTGCACGAACTACAGAACAAACTAACCCCCCACCTAAGCACACTATTCAACCCCAGCCTCTCCACAGGCTACGTGCCCATAGAATGGTGCACAGCAATGGTTATTCCGCTCCACAAAGGAGGAGCCACAACCGACCCTGGTAACTATCGCCCCATAAGCCTGACTAGCATGGTCTGCAAGGCTATGGAGCGCATCATCATGAAACTCATTAACAAAGACATTGGGAACCTCCAAACACTTGACGTGACCCAGTTTGGCTTTGTTAAGGGAAGATCATGCCTACTAAGCCTGGTTGACTTCTTCGAGACAGTCACCAAGGCCATAGGTGAGGGGAAGGTAGTTCACACAGCATACCTTGACCTCACCAAGGCTTTTGACACCATTCCCCACTCAGGAATTATAGAAAAATTCACCAGCCTGAACATAAACCCCTACATCATGAGATGGGTTACCAACTGGCTTACAGACAGAACTCACACGGTAAGAATAGCGGGCTTCAGGTCCAACTCTAAACCAGTCACAAGTGGTGTCCCACAAGGCTCAGTCCTGGGGCTCCTACTGTTCGGCATATACTTCTCAGAAGTATAGGCAAACACAGGAGGACTATGGCTAACCAAGTTCTCCGATGACTGCAAACTGGGAGCCATAATTGACTCTCTGGCTGACACGGACATTCTCCAAAAGGGCCTTACTGAGACAGACACCTGGTGTCAAAGTCATGGTCTTAAGCTAAATGCCAAAAAATGCATAGTCATCCTGTTTGGGAAAAACAAAACACCCATGAATTACCACATAGGTGGCAGCCCCCTTAATACAGAAGAGGTAATAAGAGATCTGGGGACCCAGGTAGATAGTAATCTCTCCTTTGACAATCATATTGCCAAAGTAGTTAGGAAATCCTTCTATGTAGCCCATCTAATTACTAAAAGGTTTGCATCTAGAAATAAAGAGGTTATAGTGCCCTTCTACTCATCAGTCATCAGACCCATCATAGAGTACAATGCCCCATTTGGGATGTACGTCACAAGACACTTGCAACAGCTGGAAAGACCACAAAAGTACCCCACCAAGAAGATTACTGGTCTCAAACATATGCCCTATGCAGCCCGACTGGAAAAACTCCAGCTGTACTCAGTGACATATCGCTTACTCAGAGGTGATCTCTGCCTGACTTACAAAGCCATGTCCAACTCAGAAATGATGGACATGCTCCACCTAAAGAAATTAAAAGTCACTGCGAGCCACTCACTCCAGTGAGCTAAACCTCACCACAACAATAAATATAGAACATGCTGGAGGGATAGATTCCTGTCACAGAGACTCCCCATGCTTTGGAACAAAAATCCTAACTACATTAGGCAGAGCCCCTTACTAACACTCTTCAAGAGAAACCTTGATAAGTGGATGGGTAACAGAAAATACACCCCTGAGATCACTTCATTGGCTCTTCTTGACAGAGGCTCAGTTAATTAATCAATGGGGCGGTGAAAGCTGACACACTCTGGCTAGGCTTATAAATGCCCTAGGGCAGATGGTCTAGTACCTACCTATGAACCCATGAAACTATGAGTAGGGCAGTGTTCCCAAAAGACCTGTTTAAGGCTGAGTCAGCATGTAAAACACAAAATAATCAAAGATAAAACATTAAAAATTACATAACAGAAGTAAATTAAAAGTATGTACTGAGTAAGAGCTCACAGGGCAAGGAACATATTGACCTTTGTCTAGAAATTGAACCCAGAGTAAGAGCTCACAGGGCAAGGAACATATTGACCTTTGTCTGGAAGTTGAACCCAGGACCCCCCTATTTGGTGCTGTTGTCACTGTCATTGAACCAGCAAGGAGTCCTTAGACAGCTAGGTACCTTGTTTCTTCCGTGAAATACATAGGATAAAAGTGATGAAAGATAAAAAAATTTTTATCATGTGTAGAAAAATACACATCTTACCTAAATTATTCTGCTAAGGTGTGCGGTGACTTACTTTTGTTAATATAGGTATGTGTTCTTTTTGCATCACCAACATAAAGAATACATCTCAGTGGGTCTGAGGTTCTGGACTGATCTTAGTTTTTTGTCCTTATGTTGTTACCCATCCCTGTGGGGCTGTAAGAAGGCTTTTGTCTACATCAAGTTTGCTTATACTGGTAGGCTAGCTTATTATAAGTTTCTTTCTATTTTTGACCCATTACACTACTATGCATGAGTTTGTCATTCATGATTTACTATCCTTTATTTTCATTAATAATATATATTTACTTTTCCATGGGTAAAGCTGTTATTGAAAAGTTAATCTGATAAAGTCCAGCCAGTGGACAAAACCGTTTACCATAAATAAAAGCGGAGTTATTCTGGTGACTAAGTCTGCTTGAGTTTTTTCTTCAGTACTTTTATGGAACAGAAATTAATATCTGAAATTTTTAGACTTCACATATGGCTTCACTGCTTGATAAGGATAAAAAGTACAAAATGCTCCATGCCTAGAAGAGAGTATTATGATTTTACTGCATGAAGAAAACAATGAGGAGTTTTTTAGCGTTTATTGTGATACATTTTGCTCTGGTTTTATTGATGTGCCATTAAAACTTTATATTTTGGTCTAAACAAATGCATAGGCAATAGTCTAGAATGGCGCCAATTGACTGCATGCATTATAGCTTTTGTTGGGTTCTAAAATGCATACCATGGCTTTTGGTTGAGTTAGCTATTAGTCTTCTGGACCTTAGTCAACTGGCAATAATTAGGAGGTCATATTGCTATTGAAGCTTTATGACAAGGTTTGAGTAGTTAGATTTAAGTATGACTATCTTTCTATATAAAGTATGACTGTGAATAGAGGATTGCTTGAGGATAGGCTACTATTATAACTGGAGATAAATAGTGGTGACAGAACTGAACTTTGGGGAACTCTTTAAATCTGGGGTGCCATGGTGGACATTTTCACTGTAAATATGTGATTTGAGAAAAATTATGGATCCATTGGCAATCTTTGTTGCTAATGCTATGAGATAGCAGACACATTCAGAGCTGTTGGTGGTCAAACAGGTCAAAAGCTTTAGTAAGACCTACAAATATTGCTCCTTTTAACTCCTTTTAATTGACATTTTGCCCATTCCAATTAAACTTTCATTTGTTAACATCCAAGGGGCAGTCATAGTGCTTAATTTTCACCAGAATCCATGTTGGTCTTTGGAAAGCAGTCCTTCTGCAGAGATGCAGTCTGATAGGTGAAAATAAGGCAGGCTTTTTAAGTACTTTACCAATTGTTAGGAGTATGGAAACTGGCCTAAAATCTGAGTTGAGTTTGCTTGTTTTTAGAACTGGTTTAAGTATGACATCTTGTATTACTTTAGGGTCTGTATTGCAGATGACGCAAAGGTTAGACGTGTTTAAGAAGGGAGATTATGTTTGTGGCATGCTCTGATAAAACATAAGTATAGATTGTCAATGCCTAGGAGCCACCGTAAGGAATTTACTATGACTGCTTTAAAGTAGACTAGCGCAGAGTATTCTGGTGGGGCTGTGTCTAGGGAAGAAGTTAAGAGGCTTGGGAAGAAAAGAGGGAAGTTGAACGAATTCTGTGAGAAAGATTTCTGGAGTGGATGAACTTCTGGCAGTTATGCAGTAGATGTTGGAAGAAAGATTAATATTCTTGCCCCAATACAAAAGTTAGTTTGCCTGTATCCAGAATTTCTTGGCTGACTAATTCGAAAAGAGTAGTTACCTTTTGGTCTTGTGGTGCTCCTTTTTGTTAGTTTGCATAGGCTGGCAAACCTTTCTTCAGATTCTTCAGAATGGGATTCTTTCCAGAATCTCCAGGCCTCATCTCTAGGCTGTAGTGCAGCAGTTCTTTTAATGTTTTAATTAACCATCTGTTTTGATTTGGTTTGCAGAGACAATAATTGTGGAGAAAGCTTACTTTTTCCTCACTGGTAGTTTAGTTGTTGGGGTATTTGTTGCTGTTTTGGAGTCTTGAGAGGACAAACTTGGGGTCCATTCAGTTTGAGCCTGGATATTTTTGGAAGTTTAGTTCTAAAGGATAGTATACTGGCATTCTGTTTTGTTGTAGTATTGCTGATTTTGAAGGTTAATGGGCAGTGGGCACTAAGAGATGAGAGGTCAGACTAGAGATGAAATTCTGTTTGGAATTTTTCTGATTACTAGAGCAGTTGTTTAACTTTAGCTTGGACCTTGTGAATTTGAACCCGGCCTTGTGAATTTGAACCCGCGGTGGTGGTGCTGCGGTAGCATTGCCGCCTCACAGTAAGACGCTGTCCGGTTCGATTCTCAGCTAGAGCGTCTTCTGTGTGGAGACATTCGTGAATGGGCGTACCTTCGTTGAAGGTTGTGCGTCAGGCCTGGCAAGCCGGTACGTAAAAATAAACTGCCAATCATTAGCGGACCAGAGTTCTGCTGTGGTGACCCCTAACCGGGAAAAGCCGAAAGAAACAAACACACCTTGTGAATTTGAAAATTGGTTGCAGTAGGCCAAGGTCTGTCAGCCAGTTTGCAACTGTTCTTATAAAGTAGATTTAAGTTAAATATTTTGATAATAACTAGTTGTTTGGCTTTAGGACTAGATTTTTTAATTGTGCTGAGTATGTGTTTTACATTAATTTGTGAAAAGGCTGCAGATACATGGACAGAAACTACATAAATATCTGGGCTTTTAAGTTGTGGAATTTGTATTACCAGTGAGTGAGAATAATACTAGGGGGAGAGGATACTTGAAGATAATTTTTAAATGTAGGTTTGAATTGTATAGGATCATTTTGACACCTCCTGTTTTGTTTCTTGACCTGTTATAAAATACATAGCTGTAGCCTGGCAGGTGAGGATGAATGTGTGGAGTATATTTTTCGATCCACACTTCAGCGAGTACTATGGTATATGGGGAGTAAAGTTGCAGGAAGATGTCAAGTTGTTTTAATTTACTTTTAATAATTCCTATATTTTAGGGTGGTACTTTAGAGTTTGTGTGATGGAACAGTTGTGAAGTTGGTCTTCAATACGCTTCTGTAATGCATAGAAATAGAAGCATAAATATAATAGAAGACAACTTAAAGATAAGTTGTGGCCATGCACAGGAATTTGTCTTATGATCTGGGTGGTAGGAAAGGAGTTTTTTTTTTTTTTTTGGGGGGGACAAGTGGCATCATGTTTTGAGTGTTACAAAGGGTTTGATGGAGGGGTGCTATTAGTGTTGTACAGTGTTGATGTCTGACAATGAGTTTTAGAGTGTTACAATAGTTGGCTTCAGAAAAATAATAGTTGGCTTCAGAAAAATAATTATGTAGGATGATTTGTTTTAATGAGTATGAAAAGGACACCACCAAACAATCTGAAGTTTTGCCATTTCAACATTTGATAGTATCTGCGTTTATAGAGATATATGTTGGTTGTAGGAAACATTTTATTGGAATGGAGCTATAGGGTTTCAGTTATAATTGTTTGAATGGCTTAATAAGGGTGAATTTATTTGTATCTGACCATGCTGACAGAAAGAAGCACCATTTTTACTGACATGGAAATAAGATATGTTTATTTAGTGGGAGTTGTTGTGACTCAATGGAGTCTGTGCTCTAGACTACACATTTATCATGCATGCATTCTGTCACATGAAATGGATACACAAGAAACAGTGTTTGATATGCTATTTTAATCATAGTTGTAGGCATTGTTAATAATAGTGATGTTATAATGTTTGCATAGCATGGCCAGCGAGTAGTAATGATGTCATCATTTAATTTTTGTATGGTGCTTAGACATTTGCTGGTGTATGGTTTGCTTTATATTGTTTAACTAATTGATAACTGCTATTTTTTGTATTTGTTTCTGTTAAGCATTTAGAATTGTGTCAAACAGTAATGATAATGCTTTAATGAGGTTGTGTTTGCGATTCGGATAATGTAAAATGAAACAAGACATTTATTAGAGATTCATAAGCCAGATTGAGTATAGCAGCTTCCATTAAATTGGAAGGAGTCTGTTTTGAATAAATGTACCACCACAGAGGATAGCTGGAGAATGGGGCGATGCAGTAAGTGAAGCAGGTCACCAATGACTGGCAGCAGTATTTAATCAATGTGGGAACACTGACTGCAATGGCTCTCAGCAACTATGAATCAGGTATGGATAAAATAAAACTAATGTCTGTTGAAAAGATTAAAGGACCTAAGTAAAATTGACTAAAATAGCTGTAAATATAGAGGCATTGCTATTTGCAACTAATAGGCTGCTATTACAAACTGCATGTTTTTGGGGTACAGCACAAAGCAAGATGCTAGGTCCAGTGGGTCACACACTGTGACAGCACACAGTCCGATTTTAGCTTTACTGGAGTCGAGGAATGGTAGGGACACAATCTGCAGCCTTTAAAGATACAGTAAGCTATTCTGGCTATATAATATATAAAACTGTATAGCTACAAGTACATTATCTAAAAGCAACATTCTCTTCATAGTACTAATGTGTGGGGGTGACTCAACTTTTTCTGGGAGCTACTCCACTTCTGCCTGAAACTCTTACTGCTAGATGTCAGCTATGCAAGGACTGGACATACAGAGGAAAAGGAAACATAGAGAAGGTGAAGGGGTGAAGGAAAGAGCAGTGCCATTCACACTAAACAATTGAATTTGCATAAAATGTTGAGCTACTTTTTTACTTTGTAATATTAATCCAGCATTTTAATTTATATGTATGCTACCAGGACAAACTAGCTAACCTTACCAAAATACTGCAGAGCACAATGCCACCGATTCACCTTACAGCCACTAATGCAAACAAGAAGATTTATTCGGCTACATCCTCTGAAGAATACACTGCATTATCGACTATACAAAGCGCAGGTATAATTAAGCATTACGTTTAAGAAATATGCAAATGTCAGCACTTATTCGACTATATGCTACAAGAAATACTGTACAATATCAACTCTACCAATGATAGATATAACCCAAACATTACATTTTACACAAAAGCAAGCAATGTGGCCCATGTACAAACAATTTAACCGCAAAGTCCCAATGCAGCCTGAGTCATGTAAGGTACCCATGTGTAAATAGATGTAAGATGTTATCTAATTGCTAATGTATATAAATAGGTGCAACAGGTTAAAACTAGAATAGCCTATATAGGAAATTGTTAATAAAGGAGTCCTTGCTGTTCTTCTGTTCTTACAGGAGACTGGGACATAACGCAGGCTGTCACTTGGAAGTCATACTAATAGACAAACAGAGATAAGGGATATGGGCATAACAAAAGGGGTAATGTGCTCTCTCTAGATATGAAGTAACTGTCAACATCACAATCAGCTGACCATTGTTTCTCTGATTGCAACAGTACACCAACATCCAATATAAAACTCACATTCACTACTCATAACTTGGCCCTGTTCTCTATACAACTCAAACAAAAGGAACAACAATAGTAACACAGTGACACTTTACATCTTTCACATCTAGCCCAAGAACTGTTTGAAGATGCCAAAAAATACAAAATGCAGAAGTTATTTCCTGATTCTGTCAAGTCCACAGTTTCACAGCCTAATAGAACACAAACACATACATTTACATGAAGGATTCACCCCCTCATCCCTTCCTTGAATATACTAACTGCAGCACTGCAAAACTGCAACTGTAGAGCAAATGTCACTTAAATGTCACAGGCAGTTACGGAGGATCAACGACAGCATGAGTCAACAGCAGCTGCACTTGACTGAATGTGATAGATAACAAGCAGAGTAGATCAGTAAGCATAAATCTAACCAAGCTCAATGGGGCACACATACTTCAATTACACAAAACATAAAAATAACAAAATGAAGCATAGTAAGTCAAGACACTTCCCTTTGCTTACTAAAAGAAAAGCTATTTTGTATTAGTATGCGTTGTTTTGTTTTTACACACCCACACATCCACACACGCACAAACACACACACACACACATATATATATATATATATATATATATATATATATATATATATATATGTGTGTATATACACACACACACACACACACACACACACACACACACACACACACACACACACACACACACACACACATACACACACACACCCACACACACACACACACACACACACACACATATATATATATATATATATATATATATATATATATATATATATATGGGTCTACTTTGTTTCATTGGAAGCTCATTTCACTGAATTTGAATTTACCCTGACCAAATCGTTGAAAATTCACATTACTGAAAACTCATTTCATCGAATCTCATGTCACTGAAGTGAAGTACTGGCACAGTACAGAGTACTGTAAGGCAAGTAAAAGGTATATGCCCTTTTCCCCACTGTAGTGCGATCCTGGAGTTAGTATATATAGTTAGGGGGTGTGGGGGGGCAGAAGTGTTTGATAGTTATTTTTGTAGGTATAAAAAGATAAAACAGAGAAGCATCTGTCAGTCTAGAAACCTAAAAACTTCAGGTGCTACAAACTAGTGAGTCATGAGTATAGAGAGGTACCTGTGTCTGTAACTAGAAGGGAAGTCATTAATGGACAGATATTAAGACAGAGCGAGAAAAAAAAGACTAGTAGGTATGAAGGGGTAGAATCCATTTAAAACAAAATTACAAACAAGCTACTCCAGATTACTGTCTACTAAAATGAGCTTTCAATGAAACAAAGTAGATCCATATATATATATATATATATATATATATATATATATATATATATATATGTGTGTGTGTGTGTGTGTGTGTGTGTGTGTGTGAGATAGTAATCTCTCCTTTGATAATCATAATGCCAAGGTGGTTAGAAAATCCTTATATGTAGCCCACCTAATCACAAAAGGGTTCGCATCTAGAACAAAAGAGGTTATTGTGCCTCTACTCATCACTCATTAGACCCATCATAGAATACAACGCCCCATTTGGGATGTACCTTACAAGACACTTGCAACAGCTGGAAAGACCACAAAAGTGCCTCACCAAGAGGATTACTGGCCTCAAACAGATGCCCTATGCAAAACACAAAGAAAAACTTAAAAAATCCACAAATAGGCAGGCAAACCAAGAAATAATCTGTTTATTGTAAAACTTTAAGCGCTTTTCGTACTTAATGTATACGAACTTCTTCAGAAGGGGAACAAAAGTAAAAGTGCCATTTAAATACCAAGAATTAATGATCAGCTGATACATCAATTAAAATGTAAGAACATATTACTAGAGCATAACCAAGTCTATTTAATGATAAAACTTACTACATAAAATATTATTGTAAATAATATATGCAGCAAAATATTTAACTAGCTAAGCAATTATAACATATTGAACTATCAAGCTTTTAAAGAAAGTATATTAGTAAATCTATATTAAAAATCAATCCAAATTGTGAACAACTAAACAGCAGCAAATAAACATTAAAAATGTTAGATTCTTATAAAAGGAAATCATATTCAAAAAATCTAAGTGTGTGTCCTTTACAAAAAAATAATGATATAAACTAAAAAATATATATAAAAATAAATACATATAATATTAATTAAATGAAGTTCCTACCTACTAAGGCTTTTAAGTTTTAGCAATGCCATTTTGGAACACATATCATTTAAACCTGGCCAGTTATATGAATGCAATCTAATCTGCCATAATAATTCTAACCTTTCCAATTCAATTTCTAAAGGTCCACCCCTAATATTAGGTATTAACTGGTCTAACACCCAAAATTTTAAAGTATGTGCAGAATATTCTGATACATGCTTAGCCAAAGCGTTATCTAACTTAGATTTTTTTTATATTATATATGGGTTCATAGATTCTATCTCTTAATCTATGAACAGTTTTACCCACGTAAAAACATGGGCAAAACTGGCATTTGGCTAATTAAATAACCATTTTGGAATTACAATTATTTTTATATTTGCCTTTTAAATCAAAATTATTAATAGTAATAGAATTACTCACTAGAATAAATTTACAGTAGGGACAGGAACCACAACTATGCATACCTTTATTAATCACTTTACTTTCGATGTTATTAATACCCTCCAGTAATTGTTTAAAGTTCCTATCTCGTCTTAGTGTAAATTTAGGTGCTTTGCCTACTTTATCTAATAATTCCTTACTTTCTTTAATGATGTTCCAGTTTTTAGAAACAATTCCCTTAATAAAATAAAAATTGGAATTGAAAGTTAGGGTTAAACTATATTCAAAAGACAGAGATTTACTTTTCTCTTTACTATTAATTGATAGAGTAACTGTGTCACCAGGAGAATTCTCAAAACCAATATCTGATGTTTCTGAAATAAGCATTTCACTACATCTGTTGGCACCATATCCATTAACAATTGGTTTATAAACACCCCTAAATCTCTTATCATAAATTTCATCTAGTATTTTGTCAATGAATCCCTTAGGGTATGCTCTTCTAAGAAACATATCCTTTAAATTCCTACATTCCTCCAAAAAATCGTCATCCCCTGTAACCATCCGTGCAGCCCTTACTAACTGTGCTTTGACCACGGACTTTTTCTGATAGATAGGGTGAGCACTAGAGAAATGTAGGAAAGTGTTGGAATACGATGGTTTACTATACATTTTGATTTCATATTTTTTTATCAAGATTGTTTTTTATTAGGAGCACATCCAAATAGGCAATTTGATTTTCTTCAAAATTAAAAGTGAAATGAAGAAAGTCAGTACTGGTATTAAAATATTTGACAAGATCTTCAGCCACTTTAATATTGCCTCTCAACAGAATAAAGATGCCATCCAAATACCGGGTATAATAGGCAATTTGAGAAATAATGTGCTCATTACCAAACACATATTGCTTTTCCCAATAGCTCATGACCAAATTAGCGAATCCTGAGCCACAGGGTGAACCCATTGCCACTCCACTCTTTTGATGGAAAACATTATTTTTAAAGGTAATATAGTTATGAGCTAGCACTATATTAAGTAATTCCTCTATTAAAAGTAATTCCGATAGAGGTAAACCTTTATCCTTTAGATTCAAAATTACCCATTCAATAGGCATAAAGGTCTTTCACATTAATTGTAAGTAAATTAACCTGTTCATTAAAGTTAATATCATTGATTTTCTGTAGGAAGGACCAAGAATTTTTACATATACATGCTTCAAGGTTAACATATTTTTTATTTTATTTTAAATACCATCTCGCTCTCTACTGAGAAAGTGCTAAGACTGTCATGTTGTGCTTGAATGTATTTTGATACATTTAGATGTGTGCTGGTCGCAGAGTCGCTAGTACTTTCTACTCTGTATATGTTTTCCCTCATAGAGCGCTTCGGGTATGTCCCTTCATTAAAGCGCTATACACTAGAAATTCTATGTTAGCTTTTGTAGTCTGTTAAAACATGTTTTTTGTTATTCTTCAACGCTATACACTATAAATATACTGTTACTCTTTAATGTGCTTTACACTATAAATGCTATGTTAACTTTTGCAGTCTGCTAAACCCTGTTATTTGCTATCTGTGGAGTATATTGATTAACGTGTTGCACAATTGATGTAGAGTTTGCTTGATAAATGCTTTTATCTTTTTGTTTCACACGCCGTGTGATTGGCGATTGCTATCTCTGTTAACAGCTATTAACTGCAATTCTTATGAGAATAGTGATGTTTTTTTGTTTAGTAAAGGTTGTTAGCTGTGGTTTTTGAGAAATGTATTGGATAAAGTAACCTATAACACGCCGTGGAGTTTGCTGGCTGTTATTTTATTATAGACGCCAACTCCCCCGTGCATGTTTCATTCATGCATCCTCCTCTCAAGTGTTTATAGCACTCTGCATCCCGACACTTGCCTGTCTATTTTAGAGTGCCTATTCTGCTTCAGCAACCTGTATTAGAATTAAATAAGCTCTTGTTCTAAGTTAAATGAGCTATACCCTATTGGTGGGCAACATGGTAAACCGAGCGTTCTAAACACTTGATTCTGTTAAATGCGCCCTCCTTATGCCAGCCTCCAACCGCTCATTACAAAACGAGTGTTTCCCTCCCAAAGTAGTCTTCCGAAGGCCGTACAAAGCATACTGCATTACTCCTAGCCTTTTCTTTTTTTTTTTGTTTTTATGTATTGCCTAAATGTAGCATAGAGCATACTTGAGCACTTCTATATCCTAAATGGCTAACTCCTTTTGTAGCTAACTACTAGCTGTCCTGTTGATTTATTTTTACTATTATTGCTACATGTTGTTTGTCTTTACTGTTAATGTATGCACAGTAACTGCCTATTACTGCTACTAGGTGTCTAGGTGTGCTTTACATTTCTAAAATACTACTTTGCTTACATCTTTCTCTCCTGTTTTCCAGCTGTTTGGCCCTGATTTTCCCCCTGTGATCTAGCCTGGACAGACTCCTAGTCCTGCCTATATTAAGACAGCTCGTCCAATTGCCTAAGCAATAGCAACTACTCTACAGCCTCATCCTGTTTCGGAATTCGAGCCAAGAAGATTGCCAGAAAATATGTGCTTCTGCTGCAAAGCCTTTATTAACTTATTGTTTAAACCTTGCTAGCTTACTCTACTCCCTGCCAGGAAGCCAGCAGCCTAAACCCCCCTCGCTCGATTTCCCTGCTCTTCCCCCTCATCTTGCTCCCCGAATTACACCAACTCCTTTCTTCCTCCAGTCCACCTTGTTCCAGAGGATATCCTAGTGGACTAAGGCACACTTCTGCAACTGTCCACTAGATGGTATCCTCCCCCCTCTATAATAAACTTATTTTCACTCTATAATAGACTTACTTTCACTCTCTTCAGGCTTTCTCTCTAAGCTCTAATTTTTCTTCTTCTTACTTTATCTCCTATACTCTCTTAGCCCATTCTAGCTAGACTCTTCTTCTCTTCACTCTCTCCTACATTCTCAAAACCCACTCTTATCTTAACCTACTTGGTTCCCTCTACTCCCCATAATGCAAACTTACCCCTCTGCCTCAATGTTCCACTGATTGGCTCTTGAACCTCTCTAGCCTTCTCTGGTTCTTCCCGCTCCGTTAGCCTCTGGCTCACTCCGCTCCCCTACCCTGCCCCCAATTCCCACCCGCCCCCACCACCGCTACATTTATACCTACCTAACTCCTCCTACCAAATCCCTCATCCACTCATAGACCTCTTACTACTACCCCTCCCCTATTCTATAACCCTGTCACACTCTTCTCTTAACTATCCACCCCCCTTGGTCTTATCATACTATACTCCTCCTCCCATTTCCTCCATCACTTCTACTCCTCCCACCCTAAACCTACACCACTTTTGACTTAGCCATCCCCTATTCCCTGTTATCTCATTAACTCTCCTCATCCTCCTTTGTAACTTCCCACCTTAACTAGTACTTCATCTTCCTCACCTTACTTCTATCTCGTCCTCACCCTTTCCAAACATGCCCTCCCATTATCCCTACACCATCCGACTCCCCTGCTTACTCCTCATCTTACTAATACCGCTATATTATGTGACCTCCTACTCTCATATAGCCCTCCAACCCCCTCCCCCATCCAAACTAACCCTACCACTCCACTGCAATCTTCACTACTCTCTCACTTTCACAACATATCCTCCTCTCTTATCTGTCCCAATCTACTGCACCTCTTCCATCTTAAGCTTTTCCCTAGCACTATCAAAACTCCCTCTCTTAAATTTCTACTAACCTCTGATGAATACCTTCCTCCCACACACTTCAGGCCAAAACTTATTACCTACAATATCCTAGCCTTATCTGGAGACATTCATCCAAACCCTGGCCCCTGCCTCAGCTCAAACCTCACCATCCCTCCACCCCCTTCTTCACCCTCTATAAACAAGACATCCTCCCTTTCCCCAACTCCACCCTCTTACCCTCTTAGTTCTCTTAAGATCTTCACTATCAATGCCCAGAGCCTTAACAACAAATCTCACCTTGTCCATGCTTGGATCAATCACTACCAACCCGACATCTTAGCCTTATCCGAAACCTGGCTAAAACCCCACATTACTGACTCTGAAATCCTACCTCCTGGCTACCACATCCTCAGAAGCGACCGTTTAAATAAAAAAGGTGGAGGATCTGCACTAATCTACTCCAACCTTCTCTCCCTAATTCCTCTCCAAATTCATATCCCTCAATTCAAAAATTCTGAAATCACAACTAGCCTTCTCCGTTTGAACAAACACAAAACCATCTGCATTATTTCTATATACATCTCACCCGGCAATAATATCTCCACCCTCGAAGATATCCTACACTGGGCCTCAACCGAAATAACATATGAAACCTTTATTCTAGGCAATGTCAATATTGACTGGAATAAAATCAACACTCCTTCCCCTCTTCTATCTATTAACCTTTACAACTTCACTCAAGTAATCCGTTCTATAACTCGTCCCAACAAAAAACAACCCCCAGGCTCCATCCTTGATTGGATACTTGTCTCCCATCCTAACAAAATCACTCGCTCTGGCACCATTCTTGACACTTTCAGTGATCACCTCCCTGCCTTCATCCATAGATCAACTAGTAGCATCCAACACCAACATGTCTACATTCAAGCTCGTAACCTTAGCAATTTCAACCCTTCTACTTTTTCCAACATCCTTAAACAAATTAACTGGCAAATCCTAAACTCTCTCCCTCTTGATGATGCTGTAGAGCTTTTTAACTCTATTTTCCTAAAGACTCTTAACTCCCTAGCACCTCTAAGAAACAAACAAATTAAAAATAATCCTGCCCCCTGGCTCACCAAAGAAACTAAACAAATTATGCACCACAGAGACAAATCCTGGAACCTTTACCAGAAAAATAAACTGTCCTCTGCCCTACTCCAATATACCCAACTCCGCAACCAAGCAAAAAAACTTATTACCAAAGACAAAAAAAACTACTATAATAAATTTCAGCAAAACAACAAGAACCCTAAGCAATTCTGGAAATCAGTTAACTCCCTTCTCCATCCAGGATCTGGAAATAACCCTTGCCCTGATCCTAGTTTAACTGACAATGAACTTAGCTCCAACTTCAATACCTTCTTCACTGAATCCATAGCTAAACTAACTAAAACATTCCCAAATATGAACCCTCCCAACTCCCAACTCAAAGCACCTACCTCCCCAAATAACAACCCCCCCTATTTCCATCTCAAACCAGTATCTACCTTTCATATAAAAAAGCTTTTATCTAAACTAAAGCCTTGCTCAAATGCCCCAGACAACATACCCTCCTCTTTCCTCAAATGTGCAGCTGAAGGAATTGCTCTCCCAATCAGTATCTTGATTAATAGATCCTTAAATGAATCATATGTGCCCAAACTCTGGCGTTCAGCCTACATTCTTCCTCTCCACAAAGGAGGCAAAAACACCTCTATCTCCAACTTCCGCCCCATTGCCCTCCTCTCACCAATATCTAAAATTCTAGAAAAATGTGTCCACCTTCAACTTTTGCCATACCTAATTCAGAATGACCTTCTTACTCCCACCCAGCATGGTTTCCGTCCTGGCCATAGTACCACAACTGCCCTACTATCCTTCCTAGAAACTGTCAGTCTAGCTCGAGACTCTGGACTCATAGTATCCACAGTTTTGCTAGATCTCTCTAAAGCCTTCAACACCATTTCCCATTCCCATCTTCTCCTCCACCTTGCCAACCTCAATCTCTCCTCTAATACTCTTTCCTGGTTCTCCAGCTACCTATCCGACAGATCACAGGCTGTCAAATGGAAAAACTCCTCCTCTTTCTTCCTGCCTACTCCTACTGGTGTTCCCCAGGGGTCCATCCTTGGACCCATGCTTTTCAACATCTTTATTAATAACCTTCACTCTGTCATCCCTGACACTACAGTCATCCAATATGCTGATGACTCTACCTTGGTCTGCGCTGCCCCTAATATTCCTGAACTACTGAACAAAACTCAAATAGCTTTTTCCACCACTGAGAGCTGGATGCACCAAAATCACCTTTCCCTCAACTCTAATAAATCTAAAATCCTAATATTTCTCCCCTCCAAGGTTCTCTCCTTTGACAAAAACACTTTCAAGGTACAAAGCAAATCATCCACTGCAATAGAAGTAGTCCCCTCAGCAAAACTCCTTGGCATTACCATAGATGAACACCTCAAATTCAATCTTCACATACTACAAAACATAAAGAAAACCCACCAAAAGCTAGGCATGCTATACAGGAACAATCAATTTCTCTCCAACTCCTCTAGGCACACCCTGGCAATAACCTACCTTCTATCCTCTCTTCTTTATGGAGTCCCTCTTCTAACCAATCTGTCCACATCCATCACCTCTAAACTTGAAGCTTGCTACAATAAGATCTCCAAATTTGCCACAAAATCCAAAACTTCAACTCACCATTGCCTCTGCCTCCAATCCCTGAACTGGTTAGAACTCCCTAACCACTTAGACTATCTCCAGCTAACCAATGCTCATAAACTAATATTCTCCCCTGATAAATGCCCAGCCTTAAAGAATATTCTTCCCCCCTACATCCCAAACAGATCTTTGAGATCTGAACACCAAAACCTAATCTCTATTCATAAACCCAAACGTCCTGCTAGTCAGCTTCTACTCTCCTTCTCCCTAGGTAAAAAATGGAACTCTTTTCCTTCTTCACTTAGGACTATCCCCAATATTGAATCCTTCAAAAACCAACCCTTCCTTCACCTATCCTCCAAATGGAAATGCTCATGCTTTCACCCTACATAAACTTTCCCTCCAAGCTCTACTTGCTCTACTTACTCCTGCTCTATTATACTCTCAAGCTTAATCCCATCTATCCAAAGAGCCTGTACTAGCAGATGTCAAATTAACTACTACCCTGTGAATATATTAAAAAAAAAAAAAAAAAACAAGTCTCATCATTAAATTTGAATTATTTTTTTTTCATTTTTTTAATTTATAACCTACATTTTGTAACTTTTTTTGTTTTTCTTTTGTATTTTGTACTTCTTCTACAACATTTTGTAACCTTTGTATTTTGTAACCTACACTGTATTGTATTGCACATGGAGCTTTTCTCCCCGGGCCTCCACTGAAAATGGGCACTTCTTGGCCCAGTGGACTTCCCCGGTAATCAAACTGAAATAAATAAATAAAAAATATAAGTATCCCATCTACTACTTTCGCACAGGCATATGTTGCACTATTTCTACCATTTACTATAGGCCTGAAAGGTGGATTGTTCAGGTCCTTATGTACTTTTGGCACACCGAAAATAATAGGGGCTGTAGGAGAGGGCATAATTAGATAATTATATAGATCTATATCTATCCTCTGTTCTATGAATAAATCATTTATATAAGATTTAATTCTATTAACAGCCTGGTTGTTTTCATTCAAAGAAGCTTGTACATAGGACTCAGATGATAATATTAGTTCAATTTTATTTTCATAATCTATCTGGTCCATGAAAACCAGACCTCCTCCCTTGTCTGGCTTCATTATACATACTCTAGTTTCTTTCAGATATTGGATCCATTTAGATTCCTCATCTGTAAGATTATTCCTACCTACATTATTTCTTCCTATGTGCTGCATGTATCTAAAATCAAGTTCACATAATTTTTCAAATGTGTACAAAGAACTATGCAACGGAGGATTATAGGTACTTGCAATTTTGTATTGGTTCCCATTTGTCCTACAAACATCCCCTAAAAGGAATGCCAAATTTAATTTCCGCACATACATTTTTAGATCTAAAATACAATTTGTGATATTCAAATTCCTTGTGGGTATAAAGGTAAAACCTTTTGCTAAAAGGTTAGCCAAGTCAACAGGAACAAAAACAGAGGAATAATTATAAATGGAAAAGTCACCCTCAGAGTTCTTGATAATCAGAAGAGTTATCCCTGAAACTCCAACACCTATTTCCATTTGTTGTATTTCTTCTTCTGGTTCCACTTGCCTTGTGTTCTCCCCCTCTGAAAGCCCGATTGTTTAAATCCCCCTTGGCTGTTGTTAGAGGGAAAATTAACTTTGGATTGGTTCTGCAGTTGTTCACTTCTCTGAGGCCCCTCTTCATTATTAGCTACAGTATCACTGTTGTTGCTATAGTTATTGGTGAAGGGGGGGGCTGGAGGTGGTGGAGGTACTTCCTGCAGATTATTAGTCATCTGACCATCAAAATTAGTACAAGTTTGTGTATTAGGCAATTGGGAAGAAGTAATACCTTCCCCTTCCCTTCTATACTTATACATGTTCCATTGCTGTGCAGGTGGTGGACATGGATAAGCTATTCCTTGCTTGTACTGCTGGCGGTCTCTTTGTAATTTTTTACACTTAATAGATCTTACTTTATTGATAAATGAATCAATAGTCTGGAAAATATGTGAATACTCAAATTTATATCTAAAAAAGTCAGGATGTGTCCTAATTTGAGTATCCAACAAAGATATATTGTCTTTAAGTTCTTCATTCATTAAAGTGTCATTTACTTTCATAGTTTCTATTAATTCCAGACCCTGTTTATAAAATAATTTAATCAAGTCTAAATGAAATTGAGAATTGGGAACTAATCCAGTAGGATATTTCCATATCCTAAGGACCTTCGGCACTAGTTGTAATCTCAGGCATTCATTGAAATAATCAATCTCCAGAGATAGTTTTTTGTATTTGAGCATAATATGGTCAAAAGAATTCAGTAACATAGATATGTTGGACTCTTCCCTTGCCGGACTCACCAAAACGTCTGTTGGATTCAATTGGTTCCATCCTGTTGATGTATTTAGCCATTCATTCAGGTTTGGAAGTCCAATAAGCCCTGGGTTTGAGCTCACATTGTTACTCGGCAATGAAGTCTGACCAGTTATTCCATTAGACGTGGTATTAAAATTAATAATACCAGACGACTGATCTTGTCTATTAAATCCACTCACATTACTAGAAGACACTACTGCGGCAAAAGATTGACCTTGGCCATATGGAATCGAGTCCAAAGGAGTGGAAGGGATACTGGAATCAGTCGTGGCAGGTAAAGCGCTGTTTATTTGCTGCTGTTTAGTTGTTCACAGTTTGGATTGATTTTTTATATAGATTTACTAATATACTTTCTTTAAAAGATTGATAGTTCAATATGTTATAATTGTTTAGCTAATTAAATATTTTGCTGCATATATTATTTACAATAATATTTTATGTAGTAAGTTTTATCATTAAATAGACTTGGTTATGCTCTAGTAATATGCCTTCAACGTGTTTTTACATTTTAATTGATGTATCAGCTGATCATTAGTTCTTGGTATTTAAATGACACTTTTACTTTTGTTCCCCTTCTGAAGAAGTTCATATACATTACGTACGGAGATGCCCTATGCAGCCTGACTCAAGAAACTCCAGCTGTACTTGGTTGCATACCGCTTACTCAGAGGTGATCTCTGCCTGCCATACAAGGCCATGTCCAACCCAGAATTGATGGACATGCTCCACCTAAAAAAAAAAAAAAAAAATCACGGAGAGCCACACACTCTAGAGATATAAACCTCACCACAACGATAAATAGGACATGCTGGAGGGATAGATTCCTGTCCCAGAGACTCCCCATGCTTTGGAACAGGATTCCAATATACATCAGGCAGAGCCCCTCACTAACACTCTTCAAGAGAAACCTTGACAGGTGGATGGGAAACAGAAAATTTACCCCGGGGATCACTGCAGTGGCTCTGCTGGACAGTGGTGCAGGGAACTAATGGCTCTGCTGAGCAGAGGCACAGGGAACTAATCTAAGGGGGTGGTGAAAGCCAACACATTCTGGCTAGGCTTATACATGCCCTTGGGCAGATAGCCTAGTACTTACCTATGAACCTATGAAACTAAAAGCAACCATGAAAGCCAAGTTATGTGTATAATGGCAGCACATTTAACATTTGTTGACACGCAAGGCATATGAAAGACAGGGAAGTAATTTTGTTTGATTCACTGAACACCACATTGTAAATGGTCACTGTTGTGCCCAGCTTCCAAATATTAAGTACTCTTCCATAGTTACAGGATTCCCTTATTTGTGACATAGTGAAATACCCCTTATGTTATACCCTGGCAATTATGCACCTAGAAAATGACATAATAAAAAGCAAAGGCACAATACCAGAACAGAATAATAGGCTGATAATGCTGCATGTAGCCCAATAAGAAAAAGTACCAGCTATAGAAACTGTAAACAAAATGGTATCACAAAGCAACACACAAACCTCAAGTAAATGTATCGTTCCAATAAGATATCTATTACACAACCTGGCTCATAGATTCATAGGCAATTACTAGGCACACAGGTCTGGACAGCAATGAGAGTCTAGCCCAATCTGCCAATTATCCTTGAGCACTATCTGCTTAAGTAAGTTGCTCAGAGCCAAATAGTAGGCAAATGGAAGTGAAGCCAAAGATATTAAATCCTGGACTACTGGAAACTGCTTGTGAACAGCGCATAGCCTTAATCTTGTGCACTAGTAACTGTATTCATCACTTAGTCTAGAACATGCTATCATCAGTACCACTGCCATCCTCACTAGTCTAGAACAAGTTATCATCAGTACCGCTGCCCATTCTCACCACTCTAGAACAAGCTGTCATCAGCACCACTGCCCATCCGCACTAGTCTAGGGCAAGTTATCATCAGTACCACTGCCCATCCTTACTAGTCTAGAACAAGCTTATCATCAGTACCACTACCCATCTTCACTAGTCTAGAACAAGCTATCATCAGTACCAATGCCCATCTTCACTAGTCTAGAACAAGCTATCATCTGTACCACTGCTTTCCTCACTAGTGTGGGATTGCTGCTTCTGTTTGTTTTAAGTTAGTGCCAGTAGGACATGTCTTCATTTTGCCCTTAATTTCTTTCAACTATACTGTGGTGAAATGCAAATTTATTTAAAATAATGGTCATTATTCATATGCATTAACAGTGCAGGAAAAAAAACTGTCCTTTTCATCTATTTTTTTTTTGTTTCAACAACACATCCATGTCTTTTGGAAGAAGAACAAGAGCATTTCACCTCATGTGTTTGCTTCAAACACGTGGAAGCGAGTTACCCTTGTGAGTCACTCTAGACCATCTTGTAGTCATGAACTATTTTATCTAATAATACTACAAATCACATAAGCAACATAAAATGATTGACTTTAACAATTGACTTAGTTTCTGGTGTCATTTCAGGGGGATCCAGTGCCTGACAGCCTGCCTGACAGCCTGGGAAAATATGATTGGCAGACCACGATGCTTTGCTAGAGATGGCCTGCATCTGTCTCACTTGGCTTCAGGCTTATGACAAAGGCCCTTGTTTCCCCCATAGTGCCTTTTTTTAGGAAAAGTCATGAGGTTGATGCTACCAACACAAAAAATCTCAACAAAATAGAAATTAAAGGTCATGCTGCTAAACGCTAGGAGTCTAAACATGAAACTACACTCATTGCAAGCATTCTTAACCCTGCAAGATGTTGTCATTTGTGCAGTCACAGAAACCTGGTTCAAAGCTATGGAGAGCACCCCAGCCTTACCTGGTTACTCATCCTATTGTACATTCAGACCCCAAAATGTTGGCAGCAAAGCCAAAGGAGGTGGAGTTTCAATATATATTAAAGACACACACACACCTCCAGGCTGGTCAAACAGTATGATGCACAGGAGACACTCCAGGTGCAGTTAACCGTTGAGAAGGCCCCTATTCAAATTATAGCTAGCTACAAGCCCCCAAATCTGACTCAAGATGCCCACTCCACCTATCTGGACCTCTTCAAATGTATCAAGATTCAACCCTTTACCCTGAGCCTGGGTGAGTTTAATTACCCAACCATAGATTAGAAAAACTACTCATGCCAGAACACAAATGCTCAGAGATTCCTCGATTTTATCAATGCAAATGCCTTAGAACAGCTAGTTGATACCCCTACAAGAGGTGATAATATCTTAGACTTGGTATTAACCAACATGAGTAACCACTGCAGCACCCCTACCGTATCATCCTCCCTGGTAATTTCCGACCATAAAGCAGTCACTTTTGAAGTCACCATCTCCCCTGACCCCCCTCTAGCTAGGGTCAAACAAAAGAAAACTTCTCCAAAGCTGATTACAACCTCCTGAGGGATGGTATAAACAGCTTCACAGCCCCCTCTGCCACTGTAGGAAATGTCACCATTGTCTGAATCTACACCAAAGTACTATACGAGCGTTTATATAGATGCATGGAATCAGTAATACCTGGACAGGACAAAATCATCCTCCGCAAGGAAGGGTAAACCTGTCCGGTGGATATCTGCAATAAATAAACTATATAACAAAAGGAAAAAATTGCTGTCCAGGACCAAGAAAGAGCAGGTGCCCAACTGGAAGCAATCTCTCCTTAGCCTGAACAAGCAAATAAGAGCACTAGTGAAATCCTCAAAAGCCAACTTTGAGTCCAAATTGGCCAAATCTACTAGAGACAATCATAAGACCTTCTTCACATATGTCAGCAATCTCAAAGAAAGCACTCAGATCTTGTATCATGGACCTCATTAACAGGGACATTGGCAACCTCCAAACACTTGACCCCACACGGTTTGGCTTTGTCAAGGGGAGGTGATGTCTGTTAAATCTGGTTAAGTTCTTTGAGACAGTCACCAAAGCCATGGATGAGGGGAAGATGGTGCACACCGCCTACCTTGACCTGACCAAAGCCTTTGACACTATTCCCCACTCAAGCATAGTAGATAAACTCTCTCAACTAGGCATCAATCCACATGTTACCAGATGGGTAGCAAACTGGCTCACTGATAGATGAACAACCAGGATCCAAATGAAACACAAGTCTTCAGATAAACCTGTTTTAATTCTAGCGCCTTGGTGAAAACAACTTCTTGGAATACAAATCTCATCAAACATCAAGCTTATATACACATTATACATCGATTAAATAATTAATTAACTCATTAAACCATTTACCCCTTAAAGCAAACTTCTCCAATTCAATTCCCCATTAAGTCCCATAGGGACCATTGTATTAAATTTCAAAATGTAAATACTTTCTTTGTATAGAAGTTTTTCCTTTAAAACATTTTCATCCATACAAAAACAATTAATTTGTTCTAAAATGCTTCCCTTCAGTAATGAATAATCATTGTTATGTGATTTCATAAAATGAGCATCAATTGTTTTTTCTTCTTTACAATTTTTAATGTCCCTAATATGTTCCATAAATCTTAACCAAAACATCCTTTTTGTTTCTCCCACATAGAACATATTTACAAGGACAACTCAAAATATAAATTACCCCCCTTTGATTCACATGAAAATCTATCTTTGGGAATAAAGGAAATGTTATTAATACATTCAAAACACTTAACAATGTGTGGACACACTGGACATCTCCCACATTTAATTGTACCTGTTTCCATCAACATTCTAGGTACTGGTAGATTTGGTAAAGCAAATAATCCATGTACCAACATGTCCCTTATGCTTCTACCTCTCACATACAATTTCGAGAGATGTCTTGGTAAAACATTTACTAAAAATTTATCATGCATCAGAAATTCCCAGTAATGCTCCAGCATCCCTATTATTTCCTTACTTCTAGTGTTATACATAGAGACAAAATAAATCTTTTGCATTTGATTTAACTTCACTTCTTTCTTCTCATGTATTATTTTATTTCTCTTATTTTGATTATTTAAATTCCTATAGTATACCCTATATATTGCCTCCTTAACCATAACTGGACTATACCCTCTCTTTTATCAGCTGATTTACATATTTCATCCTTTAAAAGATCTTCCTTATTAAACATTGTTGACAACCTTAAGAATTCATTATAAGGAAGGGCAGCTATTGTATAGGGTGGATGGCAACTAGATGCATGTAAAAACTGGTTACCATCAGTAAATTTTCTATGCACTACTGTTACGATGGTACCATCTTCTTTGCCATCTAACTCCAAATCTAAAAAATGCACCTTACTTCCTTGTTGTAAACCATCAAAACTGAGGTCAAACTGATTCTGGTGCATCTCTATTACAAATTAACCTTTTCTGCCCCTCCTTCGCACACAAAAATCAAATCGTCTATGTAGCGAAAATAATTCTTAACATGTTGTTTCATAAATTCCTGCCTAAACAGAAATGTTATTTCAAAGAAGGACATAAAAAGATTTGCATACATGGGGGCAAAAGGTACCCCCGTGGCAGTCCCCTGTTTCTGTCTATACATTTCGTTATTATAAAGAAAGAAATTATTTTTGCAGACAAAAGTCTACCATCTCTATTATGAACGTAGACAGAGGGTTATCCCCCAGAAAATATGATATAGCAGTTAAACGATCACTATGTTTAATGGATGTTTATAGACTTTTCACATCTAACACAATCCAATACATCTCCCTTTTCCACTCAGTTTCAGCAATCTTTGTTAGAAAATCAAAACTATCCTGTATATAAGAAGAAGTTTTCTTTGCATAAGGAAGTAACTTTTCATGTAACAGTAAACCCATATTATGTAAAAAATAGTTGCATGCCGATACAATCAGTCTTCCTGGAGGTTTTCTCAAATTTTTGTGGATTTTTGGCAAACAAAAAAATACCGCTAATTCTTTATTACTAGCTGCTAACTTACTGTCACGTCCTTCTTTGAGAAATAACCTAAACGTAGACCTTCCTGTAACAGTTTATTATATTTCCCCATTGCTTTACTAAGATTTGATTTTTCACTATTCTCATATACTTCTTGGTTACTTAAATGTTCCATACACATTCCATGATATTGTACGGCATTCATTATAACAATTCGATTACCTTAATCCGCTGGTTTAATTACTAGCTCCTTATTATTCTGGAGTTCTATTAATGCCTTCCATTCTTTATAAGTTAAGTTATAGTTAACGCATTTTTTATTTTCTAATACTTCCCTACATATATTTCCACCTTCAAAATTAACCATTGAGTTGAAATGGGAGATGCACGGGTTCTGGAAAGGAGGCATACACTTATTAACTACTGGGATACTGGAAGTATTGAGTAAACAATAAGCATTACATTTTGTCATTTCATCTTCATCACATTGCTGCTCATTATCTTCATTACATGAAAAAAAACTTTCATCGGAAAATTCATCAGTTAAATTCATTTCATTATCATTCTCATTTCCTTTGTTAGAGAAAAAACAT
Organism: Protopterus annectens; assembly: GCF_019279795.1. NCBI lineage: Eukaryota > Metazoa > Chordata > Ceratodontiformes > Protopteridae > Protopterus > Protopterus annectens. The sequence continues at coordinate 1,109,300,532 of NC_056739.1, forward strand.
TTTAAATGTAATTTACAGACAAACTTAAAAAAGTCTTGTTTAAAAACATGCATCCGTGTCATAACCGTTGGAATAAACTTCAGACCTAAATTTAAAACTGTATACTGTTCTTGTGTTAAATTACAGTTGGACAAATTTGCTACATTCAAAGTAACATCATTCTGTACATTACATCTATCAATGTTTACATTTCTTGCTATTATATTGTCCACTTCTATAGTCCTTATTGTAGAAGCCGTTTGAATTGTGGGCAGCATACCTACTCTGTTTTTGGCCCTGCCGTTATTGACCTGCATGGTTCTGAAAACAGTTTTGGTGCTCAAATGGTTGTTGTGGATGTGGTAAAGGTGGATAGTCCTCTTCATAGTTCTCGTAGTATCGCTTAAGCCTGAACCCTCCGACGAAGCAAACGCCATATTGCTTCCGGGGTTTATCTCTATGCTGATTGGTTGATGTCATGAAAGCTCTTCCTCCCTCATAATCATTGACATCTCTCACCAGTTTTTTTCTTTTATAATTCACCAATTCAGTTTCCAATGTGCTTAGTTTAGTATTAATTTGGCTTTAAAAATTACTCACATTCACTGCCCCAATAGAATTAGTAATGGTATTAGATAAAGTTGCTAATTCTTGTTTCAACTTTTTATGTTTTAATTCATCTCTTTGCAGCAAAATTTGTAGCCGCTCCATTACACATTTATGTGAAGCTGCCAACCAATGGCCCCTAAACTGCTTGTCTGCAGGACAGTTTTCATCAGTTGTCATTTTGACAAAACGGAGATCCCTTGGAGTAATGTCCAGCTCAATATACCTCTTTAGGCCCAAAATATTATAGTGTATATGGGTATCTCTCTCTAACAGTTTTTCGAATTTATCACACAGTTCTCTCTTCTCCACTGGAATGGTGGTTAGAGTTTGTCCCACTGCCATAAATGGATTAACTATGCGTTTAGCCCTCTCATTGACAAACACATCAAATAAAGGTCCAACATTTTTGCTCACTGCTCCATTGTCTTGGTTTGGACCTATAACTGCTTGAGAATTCATGTATTGCTCCACAGTTCTTTGGGACCCCATTAAGGATCCCAAACCACCAACTGCTCCCAATGAAGAGACAGATTCATCCCTTAACACTCGGGGTATATCTACATTTGGATCCGAAGACATAGTTGAATATAACACAACACCACTCCTCACTTCGATAGATGAACAACCGGGATCCAAATGAAACAGAAATCTTCAGATAAAACTGTTTTAATTCTAGCGCCTCGGTGAAAACTCACTCGCTCACTGATAGAACCCACCTAATCAAAATAGGGGAAGCCACCTCAAGCAGTAGACTCGTAACAAGCGACGTACCCCATGGATTGGTCTTGGGGCCTCTGTTATTCAGGATATACTTCTCTGAGCTGCAGACCAAAACCAGTAGCCTATGGCTGACCAAGTTTGCAGATGACTACAAGCTGGGCACAGTCATCAATTCCCCAAGTGATTTGGACGTCCTCCAAGAGGGTCTCACCCAAACAAATGACTGGTGCCAGAAACATGGCCTCAAGCTGAATGCCAAAAAATGCATCATCATCCCCTTTGCAGAGAGTGATATCCCCACATATTATCACATTAATAACAATAGCTTAAGTACAGAATCAGTCGTGAGGGATTTGAGCATCCAGGATGATAGCAACCTGACTTTTGACCACCATGTTGCTTCTGTTGTATGGAAAGCTTTCTACATGGCCCACCTCTTAAGTAAGGGTATCTCATCCAGGGACAAAGAGGTCATAAGTTCCCTGTATTCATCCCTTATAAGGCCAATTATTGAGTACAATGCCCCCTTCAGCATGTACCATGCAAAGCACATGCAGCAGCTGGAGAGACCACAGAGGTTCCTCACCAGGAGAACCCAGGGCCTCAGACACAAATAGGTTATAAGCTCTGTCCCTCTACTTAGTTTCATACATACTCCTCAGAGGTGACCTCTGTCTGGCATACAAAGCAATCTCAGACCCCACCTTGATAGGACTGCTGCATATCCACAAGTCATGGTCCACTTGAGCAACCTGTATACGCGACCTCAGCCTGGTCTGTGATATCAATAGGACTTGTTGACAGGACAGATTTGTGTCCTAGAGACTCCCTCATCTGTGGAATAGACTCCTTCTCCACATCAAGCAGAGTATTTCATTATCCCTTTTTAAGCGCAACCTGGATAACTGGATGGGAAACAGAAAATACACTCCAGGGATTCCACCTGTGTCCCTGCTGGACAGGGGCTCTGGGTGCCGACTTATCTAAACATGGCCTAAACTTTTGGCTAGGTTTATAAGGGCCTCAGGATCAATAGCCTAGTAACCTCCTATGATCCTATAAAACAAATTAAGTACTTTTTTTACAATATCAACTATAAACAGAAATATCCCATAATAAAAAAGCTAAAAAACACAGTCAAAGAATCCATTTTAAGTACAACAATGTCTTCCCTAAAATGGAAATAATGTACCTTCCAGTGGTGGAGAGGACTGATACAATTATATTACTATAATGTCTACCCAGTCAGGCAAAGTACTTCCAAACAGATAGGATACGTACACTGAAAAGTCAGAAATACAGGAAGCAATCACAGTCTGTTAATGGAAGGCACTGTAATTAGATACAGGACCCGAGGGTTAATGAAAACATGTATTTGTCAATCTCCTTGAGTAGGACACTGACACTAGAAGCAGCATTTTCCATTTTTTCTTTCTTGTTCCATTGCTTTCAACAGATTATGGCATCAGCTTCATTATCCCAGATTCACTATACAATCATGAAGTACTGAAATGTCGAATTTCAGTATTTCGAGACTGAATAGTCGAAAACCCACATACACGAAAACCCACAATCATGAATAGCACAACCGCGACCATTCACACACACACACAAACCAAGACATAATCACACACACATACACCTACCTAACTAAACAAACATAACAACACACAGCAACACACCTAACCTACCTATAAGCAGGGGGGCAAGCCCCCTGCACCCCCCAGACCCCCTACTTATATATTCTAACTCCGAGGTCACACTAAACACACAAACACACAAAAAACATCACTGCACACACTCACACACACTAAAATCCCTACCCAATATCCTCAAACACACAATTACCTGAAACCCCAGATAAATCCACAAACTGCACCACATGTAATTAACACAACACCACGATAGTGGTGGATTCGACATTTGCGGATTCGACACTTCCGCATTCGGCATAGTGTAGTTTCAAGTAACTGCACTTTCCACTATTCAGTCTTGACGTACTGAAATTCGAGATTTCAATATGGCGAGATTGTCTAGTGTATCCCATTATCCCACATCGTAAGGTCTAGCAAATTTATGAACATATGTGAAGATTTTATAAAAACTGCCTACAACAATCAGAAAGGATTATAGAAAGCTATGTTTGTGTTCAATTCCATGTAAATATTTTTGTCAGTATCCTGTATTCTTCCTAATCCAAAATCTGCTCACTTATCCAGGCTGTTTCATTGGTACTTGCCAGATTTCAGTCCACCTCATTTTTCTATATTTTAGATGTGTTTTGACTTACTTATATCAACAAAAACCAGTGATGGCAGTATTATCAGGACTAGAGAAACACCAGTGTCTAATATTCTCCAGTCTTTATTAACGGCAAGCAGACAGAAGAGTTTTCCTTGTTACTCACTGATATAAAACATGTGACTAACTTAAACTCAGACATAATCCAGTCATAATCCTCTGTAGAGAAGCGGAGATTGGTCTCTTTCACTATGAATGGCTTGGAGAAGTCAGTGCTACTGTGCTGCAGAAGTTCAGTGGGTCAGTAGGTAGCATCTTTTGTAGGTAACATACCATCCGTACGTTCACCAGTGATGTTGTAAGGGAGCAGGTTTGTCCGTCTGTATTAAGATTATGGATATATAGAGAATTCTTCATAGTATATGTTGCAATGTTGACATCTTCTTCATCTTCTTCTTCTTTCGGCTGCTCCCATTAGGGGTCGCCACAGCGGATCATCTGTTTCCATTTCTTCATGTCCTCTGCATCTTGTTCTGTCACAAAAACCACCTGCATGTCCTTTCTCACCACATCCATAAACTTTATCTTAGGCCTTCCTCTTTTCCTGTTACCTGGCAGCTTCATCCTTAGCATCTTTTTCCCAATATACTCTGCATTCCTCCTCAGCACATGTCCAAACCAACGTAATCTTGCCTCTGTGGCTTTGTCTCCAAACCTTTCAACCTGGGCTGACCCTCTAATATACTTATTCCTAATCCTGTCCACCCTCGTTACATCCAGCGCAAATCTTAACATCTTTAACTCTGCCACATCCAGCTCTGACTCCTGCCTTTTTGTCAAGTGCCACTGTCTCCAACCCATATAACATAGCTGGTCTCACTACCCTCTTGTAGACCTTCCCTTTCACTCTTACTGGTACTCGTCTCTCACAAATCACTCCTGACACTCTTCTCCACCCACTCCATCCTGCCTGTACTCTCTTCTTCACCTCTCTTCCACCCTCACCATTACTCTGAACTATTGATCCCAAATATTTAAACTCATCCATCTTCGCCACCTCTACTCCTTGCATCCTCACCATTCCTCTATCCTCCCTCTCATTCACACACATATATTCTGTCTTAGTCCTGCTGACCTTCATTCCTCTTCTCTCTAGAGCATATCTCCACCTCTCCAGGGTCTCCTTCACCTGTTTCCTACTCTCACTACAGATAACAATGTCATCTGCAAACATCATATTCCACGGGGACTCCTGTCTGATCTCGTCTGTCAACCTGTCCATCAGCATTGCAAACAAGAAAGGGCTCAGAGCTGATCCTTGATGTAATCCCACCTCCACCTTAAATGCATCCATCACTCTCTCCGCAGACCTAACCACTGTCACACTACCCTTGTACATATCCTGTACCACTTTTACATACTTTTCTGACACTCCCGACTTCCTCATACAATACCACAACTCCTCTCTAGGCACCCTGTCACATGCTTTGACTAAGTCCACAAAGACACATTGCAACTCCTTCTGACCTTCTCTGTACTTCCCCATCAACACTCTCAGAGCAAACATTGCATCTATAGTGCTCTTTCCTGGCATGAAACCATACTGCTGATCACTAATCATCACCGCCCTTCTTAACCTAGCTTCCACTACTCTTTCCCATAACGTCATACTGTGACTGATCAGTTTAATCCCTCTGTAGTTACTACAGCTCTGCACATCACCCTTATTCTTAAAAATTGGTACCAAAAAAACTTTTTCTCCATTCCTCAGGCATCCTCTCACTTTCCAAGATTTCATGTTGACATGTACTTATTTCAAAATGCTTGTTAAACTGTAGTGTCTGTATCACAGATAGTAATATAAGCTGTTTAGGCAATTGAGATAGGTCTCATGTTTGAGAAATAATTACAATGTCCGAAATGGCACTGTTGCCTCTTTATGGGCCCACAGTTACAAAATAACAACAAAAATAGTGGGTAGACCAGACAGTATGTTATACAAATATTAAGTTTCACTTGGCCCAAGCCATCAATATACTATTAAAAAATGACCTAGGGGTTAATGGAACAGATCTCAACTTAACCAGATAAGCTTGGTGACCTTTTATCCTTTTTTCCTGAGTTCAGCTAACAATATCTGCCGAAATCATAATGGGCCATCTTCATGACTAACTATGGCCACTTAGTATGCTTTACATTTTTATTTATTTACACTTTGTTGAGCAGGTTAGTCTCACTAGCCCAATGGTCTCAGGTTATTAGTCTAGGAGAACTAACCCAGTAAATAAATAAAAAATAAATCATAATGCATTTATTATTAAAAGAACTTCTCTTAAAAATAATAAAAGCAACAAAAATGTGAAGCATACGCTTCAGCCATACTGCAAAATGTTGGAATGAAGCCAGTGAACAGATTTCTCAAAAAGTTGCTGCAAAACAAGCCTCATAACTAAATGTGAAACTAAAGTTACCACACATACAATTACAAATTCATAAACCAGCTATAACAGGACCACAGTGCGTTACTACTCTCATCTGTGATCAAGAGTGTCATGAGGAAAACCACAAGATATAAATTTTCAAGTGGCTGCATGAGAAAAGATAAACAGCTTTCACTCTATAAGCAGAAGAGAGCTAGAAGTGCAGTTGTTAAATTAGTAGTTTTACTTAACTTTTTAAAATTATATCTATTCTTCTCCTTTGCAGAGATTCATTATATGCATAGTCATGCTAATACATTATTGTTTTTTGCTTATCAGATCTGCCCCTTTCAAATAAGGCTGTTAATATGCACTTTTAGAGCACTTAGCCTTGTAGATAATGCGTTCCTTCTGATTAGTTGTGCTGTCTTGTGATAGCTGCTGTCCTAACCATCCGCCTTTGATGAATAGATCTGAAAGGTTGTTTGCATTAGGCCAGTCTGATGACATAGGGTAAATCCCAACTCATGCTCCTCCTGGCATCCTGTATTTGGGTAGCTGGGTAGGAGCCACAGGGGTAATAGGAGAGCAGAAGTAATTACAGTCAGATCACCAATGTGCAGCTGAAGGGGCAAAATTCAAACCTGAAGTAATAAAGTGTTGCTTCACAAAGATGGTGCAGGGGACACTGAACATTACAGCAAAAATAATGATGTAGCCTTGGAGTTCAAATGAGGATGCAAGAAAATTATGATTTATTATTTGTGATTGACGCATGGACCTACTGTTCATAAAACTGGATGCTTTATGAATACAGTCGACTTAACTTCACATTTGCCTGCATTATATTACCTAAACCTTTGAAAAAAAAATCAGAAGGAGGATGCAAACCACAACACAACAAAAGTCAAAATCCCTTTAAAAAAAAGTTCAAGGGAAAATATTAACATTAGTCATGAATTTGGGCCCTAGTTACTAGAGGTGTAAGGTAAGTTCAAATGCCACTTGCAGCAATGGTTTACAAGGTTAAACTCTTAACATTTGTACTGCCAAATCCAGGTGAACCTTACATGCTATGTGCCTATTTTGGTGGTAATTCACACGGACATTCAAATGCAACATAGAATGTTGTATATAAATTGCCATTTAAAAGAAATATTGCCTTTTGGTATTTATGAAGTATATGCATCATATAGGATATGAGAAACACCTACACCTCAGAGTTTTATACTGCTAAGAAGGGTCTGTGTTCTCTCCTCATATAATGCAGCACTACTGACTCCTGTGCAGTCAGAGGTGTGTTCTGCACTTCTGACTTACTATCCTTCAGGTAAGATGTGAACTTTACATCCTATTTGCCTGCATTGATGGTAATTGACATGCAGATGACAAATCTTGTAACATTTGTCAACAGAAAGTAGACGAAATACTCGTGTCAAGTCAAAATTTCCTACAGCACGTCTCCCCAGAAAAAAATGCCACCTACACATAGAAACATAAGTGTGGGTGTTTATATGTATGTATATATATATATATATATATATATATATATATATATATATATATGTATATATGGGTCTACTTCATATGATCGAAAGTTCATTTGATAGAAATTCATTTCAACAAGACCATAACACCGAAAGTTCAAAACACTAAAAACCCATTTGACTGAAACTCATAACACTGAAACATGAAATTAAAAGGATTATGTCCTTTTCCCCACTATAGTGTGATCCTGGAGTTAGTATATATAGTTAGGGGGGTGGAAGGGACAGCCCCCACAAGGGGGGTGTGGGGGGTATAGCCCCCCACATACTTCATACATTTTAAACCATACACATGGATACTTATAACTGCAATGAATAACTCTTTGCAGAAAACAATATTTATCTAAACTATATATGTGTATATATATATATATATATATATATATATATATATATATATATATATATATATATGTCTACATACACACGTATGTATATTTATAAATGTTTATGATATTCAAGGTAAATTCTTATGACTGTTTCATTGTGGCATTATCACCTTGGTTCGGTCACGGTGGAGCAGCATTTAGCATTACCGCTTCACAGCAAGAGGTTCTCCAGTTTGATCCTTGGCTAGGGTACCTTCTGTGTGGAGTCTGCATGTCCTCCATGTGGTCGCATGGGTTGTCTCTGGGTGCTCCAGTTTTCCAGGTGGATTGGACACTCTAAATTGGCCCTAGGTGTGAGTGTGTGTGCCTTCTGTGGAAGGTTAGGGGCTGGACTGGCAGATCGACACCATAAAACTCTACTGCCAATCATGAGCAGACAGGTGATCTGCTGTGGTGACCCCTAACTGGGAAAAGAAGAAGAAGATTATCTCCTTGGCTCCTTTTTATAATAAGCATCAATGTTCCACTGACTAGTCCTGCATTCCTTCCTATTTATTTAGCAGGGGTCAGTTCATGTATTTCAACTCCTATCATTTATACTGTTGCATTCTCATCCTTGGACTAGATGTTAGCTGTGTATTCTTAAATAATTTTCTAAACATTCCAAGTACATATTTGTTAATTTCTCACTTGCATCTAAATCATTTACCTCGTTATAAATCAAGGTGTCATATGCTCATACATAGACAATAATTTCCTTGCCACTACTAAAGGTGACATTTCTAAGAAATATCCACTAACAACCAGCCCCGTTTATCACTTTGTAGGCTTAACCATATGAGTATTTACAGCTTTATAATGAAAACTAGTATGGAACTTTTCGTGTTCTGATTAGCTAAGAGGTAGCACCACTTATATTATAGAGCTACAAAATGTCTAATGGAAACTTTTATGGAAACCAAGATACTGTCTACCTTCCTAAAGTACTCAGGTCTCACTAAAATGAACTCTGAGGGTCTTTGATAAATTCAACTGCAAACAAACTTGCCATTCATTAATTAACTGCCATTTTGTGCATATTTAACAGATAAATTACTTTTAAGAATCATAAATACACAGTATATAAGAAAAACTCTGAAACTATTTTTCTTTATTTTATTTCCTGATACAGCTATGCAACTCTTTTAAATGGTAAGTCCCTTAAGAGCCCCTTGTGGGCTGCTGCTTTTTAACTGCATTACTATTGTGGCTATATAACAAACAGATGCAACTGTGACTTTAAACTGACATGTACAGAATAGCTTCTCATAAAAGGTCATTTTGTATCAGCTTGAAATAATTAAATTATAACTGCTATTTTCAGAATAATGTCACTCCCAGTAAACAAAAACTGAAACAACTGAATGAAAGCAGTTAGAAAGAGATAAATAATGGGGGTGAAGATGTTTACAAATGCAATAGAATAGTGCCATCTACTGTCAGTTCCCTGCTACTCTGCACAAACTAAATTTGAAGTAAGGTTCTCACAATAAAAAAATTATTTATTTTAAAAATCTTTTTTATGTATTGTTTCTTGAATAAATGCATTATAACTAAAAAAACAACACAATACAAACTGCATAAAAACACAAGTAAGGCAGTGAATTATATATGCAGCTGGTGTTTGGTACAACTATTATTATTGTTTCTTTCTTTGGGTGGACGGGTGTATCTTTATATACTTATGTGGTACCTTTGTGATATTCCATTGTGAGGGACAGTCCCTTTTTAGGCAGTTGTGTCCCGTGTCCCGTGAAAAAACTAAAAAAATGGCAAATATCCAGAGATTTTAGGACAAAAATATTTCTTAAGTTTTCTTTAATAGTAAACAGTTATTTTGTATCAGAAACACCTAAATCTTATAAAATAGAATAAGCAACTCAAATGCTACAAGAATAAGCTTCTATTTTGGCAAAAAAGTGAAGTTTTGTCCTTTGCCCTGGCCATGAGTATGTTTTTGTCATGCAAAATCTCATGTTTCTACAAAAAAGTCCCACTTTGACCATCTGAAAAGGTGGCAACCGTAGTATATGCACTAGAAAAAGGAATTAGAAATGTTTTCCCTTAGTCATTCAAGCATAGACCACTTTTTGTATACTTCTAGTTCACACACGTAGCTCCCTATGGCATCCAGAACTTTTTTAGGTCTGGCTACATTTACTAAGTGACTTGCCAACTAATAATATGCAATATTAGAAAGTGCAAGGAGTTATTAGCAAAATGACACCGAGACTGCTACTCTAGCAGCAGAGAAATTAATCACTGTTCATCAGTTATTTATATCGTCCTATTTATGTTCATATTTTCATAACAGAGAGCCTTACATGTTACTGAGGGCTATGGTGTGATATGCCATGATGAGAGACTGGAAAATTCATTGTCAATGTCCATCATCATCACACTATACCTGATATATTGCTAGTTGTTTGTTAGTAATTATGAAAATAAACAATATTTCCATACATACTTAATACTTCAAAAAACAAGTGACTTACAAACTATTGCATGATATCAAGTGAAACCGTAAATGTTCAAGAAAACTGGCTTTCAAATTTGCACTGGAAGTTGCACAGCTTGAGAAATATTCAGTTTTATTTATACTGCTCATTATAGCAATAACCCACACCTGGGTGTGGGTAATGCTGGATTTACCTCACGAGGGCGAAGCCCAAGTGGCCAAACAAAGCCAACCGTGGGCAAATCCAGCATTACCCACACCCAGAAGTGGGTTATTGCTATTATACAATTACATTATTTAAGAAAAAAAATAATTACTTTTCTTAAATAATGGCATTGTATAATGCTTCCTTGCTGCCCTTCCGCAGCTGTCTGGTATTCTGCAGCAGTTCTGATGTACTGCGCATGCCTACGCAGTACATCAGAGCTGTGGGCAAAAGCAACGGAGAAAAGAAGATCTCCGTTGCTTTTTACAAACTGTTTTGCTATGTTAAATGGGTTTAACATAGTGAGACAACTTTAAAAAAAGCAATGGAGAATCTCCGTTGCTTTTTTTAAAGCTGTCTCTCTATGTTAAACCTATTTAACATAGCAAGACAGTTTTGAAAAAAGCAACGGAGAAAGCAAGATCTCCGTTGCTTTTTACAAACTGTCTTGCTATGTTAAAGGAGTTTAACATAGCAAGACAGCTTTAAAAAAAGCAACGCAGAATCTCCATTGCTTTTTTTAAAGCTGTCTCGCTATGTTAAACCTATTTAACATAGCAAGACAGTTTTGAAAAAAGCAACGGAGAAAGCAAGATCTCCGTTGCTTTTTACAAACTGTCTTGCTATGTTAAAGGAGTTTAACATAGTGAGACAGCTTTAAAAAAAGCAACGGAGAATCTCCGTTGCTTTTTTTAAAGCTGTCTCGCTATGTTAAACTCATTTAACATAGCGAGACAGTGTGAAGCAACGGAGATCTTGCGTTCTCTGTTGCTGTAAAAAAAGAGTTATAGTAATGGAAAAAGTCCGGGCGACCGGACCTTTTTCCATTACTATAACTCTGATTTGCAACGTGACAAATCAGCGTGCACATTTTTGAATATTAATAGGGGGTCGTTGTATAATATACAATTAAGCACGTGTTTGCATATTTCTGTAAATATCTCAATAAAAATGTACCAAGACAGGAATATCTTATTGTCATTTTAAAACATGTCTGATTAACAAAAATGTTTTAACAATACAAGTCTGTTGGGTCTATATTATAAAACTGAAAACCCTTTTGAGCGAATACAACAACAGTGACACATATAGCCCGAACCACAAATACTCCAAAACCCCTAAACTGCAAAATTTAAAATCTCGAATTGTCATAGTCAGCCAACCCCACTACCCACTACATACTACCTACCCAAACATAATAAATAAACCACATACATACACTAACCAAACCCTACTTCTAACCATACATTAAACCTTACATACATTACTATCTATGCACTTACCTTAACCCGCACCCTAACCCTAAGGTCCATAACTATCACACATTTACCTTATGGAGCTATACCGCAGATGGGCCAACAATGACAAATTGACATTTCGAATTTCGCGGTTTTGGACGTTTGCCGTTTCTGTAGTTCACTCAATATGTGTCACTCTTTTCCGATTTGCTCAAACAGATCCTCGAGCTTCTAATATAGATCCAGTCTATTTTATACAGTTTCTAAGATGTGACAAATTGTTTGTAATAGTTAAACAAAAAATATAATTTGGGGTTTGTCAGCATTATAGTATACTGTAGTATTTATGGAAAGACTATGAATACATTGACTATTATCACTGCAAGAATACTTCTCACTGATAACATAGATATTTGTACAGTTTTAATAGCTTTTATCATTCACCAAATATTTACTTTTGTTTATCTTATCCGTTTTATTTTTAAGGAAATGGTCTGGCATGCAAGATGTGTGTAAACTGCTAGAGGTGTGACATTCCACACCACTTAGGTGTTAATACATTCAAATTACGGTCGGCTTGCAGTTGTAAGTATGAGCATCCATTTAAAGGACAACAACGGGATTCTATTATTAAATGCTCAACTTCTCTGTCCTTTTTCTCCCTATTTATTTGTCCCTGCTATGAGTAAACAACACAGTATTTAAAATATTTTAAATTGACTGTTTCTCTCCACTAGAACAGTACATTACTGTACTGTGGTGGTTTCACGTTCAAAAAACTTTTATCCCTCCCTGGAAAAACTTGCTGCAGTCTCCAATTCATTGATGTCATCAAGGCCAATGAATACAGGTAGTTTTCTGGCCAATTCCCTCCCCAAACTGACATCACAATGCCTGTCCTAAAAACCCACCCATGCTGTGATGTCACAGCTCCCTGGTCCTTCCCCTACCCATACAAAAAGTAAAGGCTAGAACAAGGAAACAGTACATGAGTCAAATCTCCTGCTATGAGCTGTCAATCAGAGCAGGTAAGAGCTAAAATTACCATTAGCACTTTGACAGTTAGGGAAGTTAGGTGTGAAGAGGCAAGTGAGAGATGAGTCAAAGTAGTACAATTCAGGCTTCACAAAAAAATTGCAGTTTAGTCATTCTAAAAAGAAGCAGCAGTGAAAAGCACTATGAAAGTCTGTTCTATGGTATTTGCACTGTTTGTGTTTTCAGTAGTCATTGAATGCATGAAATGTTACTTAAAACTGACTGAAAGACAGCAGTGTATGCATGTGTATGCATGTAAAATCAATGCAATGACAGGAGCTTTAAGAAAAAGGCCTGTATGGTGTAACTTTTTACAGATGAGCACTGCATTGTGGGATACCTAGAGGCAGCCTAAATAATCAGAATTACTTCAAGATGTCAGGTTCATTAGGTCAGACTTAGAAATTACATATACAAATATTTAAAAACTTGTAAATAGTCCCAGAGTGGTGTTAAAATGTAGGAAACACCAAACCATGATGAAATAAACATGTTTTTTTTTTGAGTCTGTGGGTGCGGTTCTCATTTAAGATAAAAATGCCTCCAGCTGGAGGTAAGTTTGTTTACTTCAATGGTAGATGTTTTAACACACATGCGACATGGCTTTTTACAGTTCTAATACAGTACACATAATATCCTAGATAAAACTAAAACTTCTGAGATGAGTTAAGAATTTCACGTACTTCATTCCCTGAAGACCAGGAACCACTTACCTTTTCCAAGCATACTTCAGTTCATCCAGGATAAACCCAAGACAAGAGACTCATTACATAACAGCCATGCAGTCGTGATACCATGTCTTCCAAGCATCAGTACTCTGTGCCTTCAATAATAATGGGGATTTCAACTTTCCTCCCCATAAATCTTAAACACAGCAGTGTTAATGTAACAATGGCATATTATGACATATGTTATTATTGAAAACCTACCACCAAGCTATTAGCTCCAATCAAAATGTGCTTTTCAGAAAACTTTCATTATGCAGAATATTCTGTTGAAGTCTGCTGCCTTACAAAGTGAAAGTTCAGTCAAGCAAAACTTCTCAAGATAAGAATCTTTATTAAAAATCAATAACATTTTGTGTCTCTACAGAATATTACCTTGATTCAACCTAATATATATTAAACAGAAAAAAAATCTGCATAATAAAGTCAATGTTCTGCTGTCATCTTGTAACCTCATTTTCCATTCTACCTATCCCTCTTTCTCTCTCCCAAGTTTTATCCTATGTGACCAACTGTTTATGACTGCTGCTGTGTTTTGCCTCTACTTATAGTTCTACGCTCCATGAATTTATTAGAATAACTGCAGAGGAAGACCCCCAGCAGGTATTGTAACTATTATACCATGTCAAAACGTTACATTTTTCAATATTGTGATACCATCTGCTTGGCACACTTTTTAATAGTAATAGTATGCATTTATTTTCATACCTATGTCATGAATATTTACATGAAGGCCTCCTTAAAGTTTCATAATCTTGTCTAATAATTAAAGTCTGTTAAAACCAAAGAATTAATTTATTATGGGACACTTATTGTGTTAATTCTAGATAGTGTGCAATTGCTATTAGACTTATCCACCTTTTTTGGCAATGCATAACTGCTGTTCTTTTAAATATACAAAGTTAAGTTGTAAATGCAAATACACTGTTTTCTTTGAGAGTGCGCACGTGTGTGTGTGTGTGTGTGTGTGTGTGTGTGTGTGTGTGTGTGTGTGTGTGTGTGTGTGTGTGTGTGTGTGTTGTTTCTTTTTGGAAATATATTTAATGCAATACAATTTGTTGTCCTTTTAGTGAGACTTACATGTCACATTTACCTAATGTCAGTCATTTTGTAAACATAACTGCAGTTTTTATTTGTATTCTACTTGGTGGAATATATAATAAAGCAAGTTAGGAGATGGACAATAAGATTTGAAAGTTTTTAAAACGTAATGAATAAATGCAATTACAATGTTGTATAGTTTGTAGATATGGTAATTTACTTCTTATAACATGTTTTCAACATGAATGGCTTTTTTTTCAACTAGGTATGATCATTGTACTACCTGGTAAGCATTATTTAACTCAGATACTATTTTTGCAATGTTGGCTTTATTGTTATTGACATTCTGCTTTGTTTGTTATTAATGCATCCTTTTTTTATTTCTAATTTGTGACAGAATAAGAAATTGGAATTCTGCTTACATGTCTGTTCTGGAGTTATGTACTAATTATCTCCTGGGTCAGCTACTATTTAAGCAATAACCCACGCCTGGGTGTGGGTAATGTTGGATTTACCCACAGTTGGTGTGGTTTGGTCATGAGGGCGAAGCCCGAGTGGCCAAACAAAGACAACTGTGGGTAATTCCAGCATTACCCACACCCAGAAGTGAATTATTGCTATTATACGATGACATTATTTAAGAAAAAAAATACTTACTTTTCTTAAATAATGGCATTATATAATGCCTCTGTGCTGCTCTTCCACAGCTGTCTGGTATTCTGCGGCAGTTCTGATGTACTGCGCATGCGTATGCTTACACAGTAAATCAGAACTATGTGTGGAAACACGGGAGAAAGCAAGATATCCGTTGGTTTTTAGAAAGTGTCTCGCTATGTTAAAGGAATTTAACATAGCGAGACACTTTCTAAAAAGCAACGGAGATCTTGCGTTCTCCCTTGCTGTAACAAAACAAAAAAAAAAAAAACTTATACTAATGAAAAAAGTCTGAGCAACCTGACCTTTTTCCATTAGTATAAGTCTGATTTACAACATGTACGCTGACCAATCAGCGTCCATGTTTTGGAATATTAATGGGGGTACGTTGTATAATTTAAGGTATTCTATTGGCAAACTCATTGTGCTTAACTTCCTCTATGGTATAAATAATGTTTACTGTATACAGTGTACTTTGGACAAAATACACAACAAATGGCAGTGAAGCAATCTCATATATGCAAGAGCCATCTAATTTCTTGAAAGAGTAGAAATTAACCAATAAAGTAGAAAATATATTGTGGTGCAAAAGGTGAGAATAAAATATTGTGCTGATCAAGATGATAGACTAGGAGGAAGTATGAGCAAAGCACTTGTGTTCTTTCTAAGGTATGAATAAAGCATTAATAAAAGTAGCAAAATTATTACTCAGAGCTAAGTAAGTCTTTTACAAAAATGTATATTCTAAAATGAGTTGTCATTTTAAGGTACACACAACTGACTAATGATTCAGAGAAGTTTTCAGATAACAATGTATACAAATGTTTGCAAGCAATCATTATGAAATTTCCAGTCAAATGAGTCTATTAATTGCCCTATATTATAACAAATCAGTATACATTCAGCTTAGATATAGTAATTTAATGCAGAAAAAGCCAGAATAGCCAATGCTAAGCAATGTTCATATATAGTAGCAAAGGTAATGATAATATACAATAATTCTGCAATCAGAAGGTGCAATTTACTTGTCAAATATTGGCACGAATGAAAAGAGTACATTTTTGCAAAACTGGTGAATGATGTGAAAGCAAAATGAATCAATTTTCAAATCTTCATACTCCTTAGCGTAGCAGTATTTTGAGTAGGATGTAGCTGCTTAGCCAACAAAAAGTGGCAGTGAGGGTTATGATGCAAAAAACAGATGTTAAACTATAACTGCACTCAAATATAAAGTTTTCTAATCACAAAGTATAACTGCTTTTCCTTCCCTTTAACTAATATACAGGAATGACAAATACAAGTAAAGGATTTTATAAGGTAGTGCACTTATTAATTTCTGCATGAAGCTTTTTTTGCAAAAGCTCAAGTTATTGTCTTTTCAGGTTTCTTAAATAATTGCATCAATCCCAGGGCTATGACAGCCAAATACACCTCCAAGTTTTACAGTGTTAAAAAATAAACGATCTGGTCATTGATACTAGGAATTTTCCTCTAATGTGGGCATTATCAGCAACAGATGGCCAACTTTAGCAAATTAGTTAGAAAATGTGTCTTGGAACTGCAGCTGTGAGTCTGAGCTAAGGCATTAAATAAGCTACTGCTTGAAGCTTAACATACAAATACAACTTAAAATGCTGTACATGAACACCTATACAGAAATCAAAGGAAATTAATACAAAAAGGCAAACTGATACTTCTGGCATATATGGTAAAACATGGAGGGAATCAAAACACTACCAAAATCAGTTGGTAGAGAAAGAGAGTTCTTCTTCTTTCGGCTGCTCCCGTTAGGGGTCGCCACAGTGGATCATCTGTTTCCATTTCTTCCTGTCCTCTGCATCTTGCTCTGTCACACCAACCACCTGCATGTCCTCTCTCACCACATCCATAAACCTTATCTTAGGTCTTCCTCTTTTCCTGTTACCTGGCAGCTTCATCCTTAGCATCTTTTCCCCAATATACTCTGTATCCCTACTCAGCACATGTCCAAACCAATGTAATCTTGCCTCTCTGGCTTTGTCTCCAAACCTTCCAATCTGGGCTGACCCTCTAATATACTTATTCCTAATCCTATCCACCCTTGTCACACCCAGTGCAAATCTTAACATCTTTAACTCTGCCACATCCAGCTCTCACTCCTGCCTTTTTGTCAATGCCACTGTCTCCAACCCATATAACATAGCTGGTCTCACTACCCTCTTGTAAACCTTCCCTTTCACTCTTACTGGTACTCGTCTGTCACAAATCACTCCTGACACTCTTCTCCACCCACTCCATCCTGCCTGTACTCTCTTCTTTACCTTTCTTCCACACACACCATTACTCTGAACTGTTGATCCCAAGTATTTAAACTCATCCACCTTCGCCACCTCTACTCCCTACATCCTTACCATTCCTCTATCCTCCCTCTCATTCACACACATATATTCTGTCTTAGTCCTGCTGACCTTCATTCCTCTTCTCTTTAGAGCATATCTCCATCTCTCCAGGGTTTCCTCCACCTGTTCCCTACTCTCACTACAGATCACAATGTCATCTGCAAACATCATAGTCCACGGGGACACCTGTCTGATCTTGTCTGCCAACCTGTCCATCACCATTGCAAATAAGAAAGGGTTCAGAGCTGATCCTTGATGTAATCCCACCTCCACCTTAAACGCATCCGTCACTCCCACCGCAGACCTCACCGCTGTCACACTACCCTCGTACATATCCTGTACCACTCTTACATACTTCTCTGACACTCCTCATACAATACCACAACTCCTCTCTAGTCACCCTATCATATGCTTTCTCTAAGTCCACAAAGACACAATGCAACTCCTTCTGACCTTCTCTGTACTTCTCCAGCAACACTCTCAGAGCAAACATTACATCTGTAGTGCTCTTTCCTGGCATGAAACCATACTGCTGATCACTAATCATCACCTCCCTTTTTAACCTAGCTTCCACTACTCTTTCCCATAACTTCATGCTGTGACTGATCAATTTAATCCCTCTGTAGTTACTACAGCTCTGCACATCACCCTTATTCTTAAAAATCGGTACCAAAACACTTTTTCTCCATTCCTCAGGCATCCTCTCACTTTCCAAGATTTCAATAAACAATCTAGTTAAGAACTTCACTGCCATTTCACCTAAACACCTCCATGCTTCCACAGGTATATCATCTGGACCAACAGCCTTTCCATTCTTCATCCTCTTCATAGCTATCCTTACTTCCTCCTTGCTAATCCACTGCACTTCATGACTCACTATCCGCACATCATCCAACCTTCTCTCCCTCTCATTCTCTTCATTCATCAGCCGCTCAAAGTACTCTTTCCATCTGCTCAACACACTCTCCTCACTTGTGAGTATGTTTCCCTCATTATCCTTTATCATCCTTACCTGCTGCACATTTGTACTAGCTCGGTCCCTCTGTCTAGCCAATCGGTACAGGTCCTTTTCTCCCTCCTTAAATTACCAGACTAAATAGCTGTTCACCTTAACACACTCTGTATCCCCATTAAATTACAAACAGTCCAAATAAGGCATAAAGCAGTTAACCAGAGTTTAATAGTACAGAAGAATCCATAAAACAAGCTTTGCTGGTGCTTATTATTTTGTTAAATAAATGAAATGGAGGTGGTTTTGAGCTCCCAATTTCTGTTTTGTAGCTTCCCCATGAAATTACATCAGGGAGGTAAAAACCTTGACTGTGAAATAAAATAACCCAGCATACTTGCCCATCGAGATATTTTGGGCTACAAGTTATAAATGAATAGTAAAGATTATTCAGCAGGTGGTTGCCCACAGTCCCCTGTCCTATTTCCCTGAAGTTACTTTTTCTCCAACCATACATTCTAATAAATACAGTGACTGAAAGATTGTCGTTCATATCGCTACTATTTTAATATTTTCAAGGTATTTTTCTTTTACACAGAATTGTGAAACTATGCAGCTTTTAATTCGTCCTTACAAGCACAGGGATTGTGGTTAATTTCCACCATAGGAACAACTGTGCATCCTGAACTAATTGTCAGAGAATGCATTTCTAAAACCATGAACTAATGTTCATAATGATTTGAGCTTTAACAGCTATCCAGAAAATATAATCATGAAAATTGTTCAGCACAAATACATCTTTATAATAATGCATGTGTTGATATAGCAATTCTTAGGTATACATTTATAATTGTTAATACCAACAGATTGTAAGCATTTTTTGGATATGTGTTAAAAGCAAGTGACAATATCTCAGTGAAAGCATTATATACACAGTCAGGGTAAGCAGCTAATTTGTTTAGCAAAATGTCAGCTTCAAAATTAGATCCCATCCAGCACTGAGCCTCACTCAAATGAGTGACATTGACTGAAGTATGACAAATATTGCATTTCTGATAATATGGCAAACTGTTATATCTCTGCAGCTGTACTAGATAGAGATTATATATCTGCAGAAAATTTGTCCAGATTAATGTCAACTTCAAAATTAAACTTCACTCATCATGTGACCATGCTCTGTTATAGAGATACTGACATAAATATAAACAATATCATTATTATCATATGTGAAACACAAACAAGCCATTATATCTCTGCAGGTAGGCTAGACAAAGATCAGATAATGAGCCTATTTGATCCATTCTGATGCCAGCTTTAAAAATAATACCCCAGACATTGTGTTGATATTCTCTCTTATAGAGCCATCACTAATATGAAAGAATCAGTTCATAGACGTTTAAGTGTGGAATGTAAAAACTTCAAATTTTTCCTGTTGATGTGTGTATAATTGCTTAAATGGTGGTTTGGGTATGACAGGAATGCCTAAACAGTAACTAGGTGAATACTGATCAGATTTTAAATGGTTGAATATGTTGGACATATTAATGTTTTGCATGCCATTAAAGAAATTTGGGCAACTCAGTCTGAAAGAATGCAGTTATGTTAGTTAATCACTGAAATCTCAGATAATACCAAGCTCCACTGATTACAAATATAACAGCCGCCAAAATGCAGAGACTGATATGAAGTTTGATAGGGCCAAATAAACCACCCAATAATCAACAAAGAAACTTTACAGATATGTTTGAATCTGAAACATTTGATGACTGTGAAATTCATTATGTTCTATAAACAGAAACAAATGAGATAGGAAAGCACTTTGGATTATACATCAGACTTATGTAGGGTGACTAAAACTGCAGTTTTGGGAAAAGACTATCAGGTAAACTAAAATATCAAGCCCTGTGTGTCATATCTTTTGAATAAAAAATTATACTTGATCAAAATGTAAATGTTTCAATATTGATGGAAATAGCAGTTAATGACACCCATGAACTAAATGTGCTTGAGCATGTTCTCATAAACTGTTTATGAAACCTCATAAAAGTGTGCCTTGGATGCATCAGATGGTCGTGTAAATATGGTAAGTATTCATTTAAACAAAAAAACAGTAGAGGATGCTATAAAATGGTCATATTAAAAGAATATACAAATGGAAAAATAACACTAAGAAAAATAAGTATAAATATAGAGAATAGGATGGCAAGAAAGCATCAAAATATATTTGAAAATGGTAATTACAGGAAGTACGGATGGTTTAGACAAAATGGCGGCAGTCACAGAAACTAAATGTTACAGCCTGATATGTTGAGACTTGCACAGAATAAACTGAATGGATGGAGAAATTATTTATTCCATTCTACATGCCCAAGAAGACTTCTAAGATGAAGATGATTACAAGAGGAGGTTTATCTGTGATTTACAAAAAAAGTAAATAACTGAGTAAATAATTAGATATGTTACTGTTTACATTACATAAATGAAAATTTATATCAAAAGAGCAAAATAAATGTGCCTGTAACATAGTTAGATAAGCCACTGAAGCTATTTATTTTGTATGCAACACAAAAGCACAAGCACTGTTTAGCAGAGAGTGGACAAGGAAGATGGAACTTAATTAAAATTCTGTGGAAAGACCTCATGCAGCAGTGAAGAATATTATCAGACTCACAACATGTGAAAATGCATTATGATAATTAACAAACACTAATCAAGTTATTCATAAAAAGGTCAGAAAATTAAAAGACATGAAGGCAAAGAACAAATCAAAATCAAATGCTAGCTCAATATTCCAGAAGCCAAGGTAGTTTGCTGCACTCTCAGATCCAAGAAATAAAAGGAATTGCTAAAACTGGGAAATGTAGGGGCACTATCAAAGAGAGAATGAGTAGTTTAGAAAGGTTAATAGTAGTGTTTTATAGAGTTACCATAAAGCTAATGTTAATAAAAACAGAGCAATATATCATACTAAGAATCAAATCATTTTCAGACCCATTTTGGTGGAAAGACAGTGTTTTATAAAAAATGATTTAGTATAAGTTTATTTACAAATAGAAATGGAAGAGGATTCCAAGAAATTTCAGATGATTAATATATAAAGAGTTGTGGCAATGCAATGTATTAGTCTTTGGTGAGTTATCTGTACAGGCCACTTGGGAACAGACAATGGACTGGGAAACCTATGGAATATTTATAACAGAGTTATTATGTGGATGAAATCCTAGTAACGGGGAAGAATTTTGAAGTGCAAGTAGGTAGTCATAGTAAGTTTTAAAAGACTATCAGCACAGATTAAATACAGAAAAGCATGACTTTTTCCAAACATAAAATTCATATTGTGAGCATGTGATGTACAATAAAATTATGTTTTTATGATGGTTGCCTAAGTTTCCCAAATGGTTCAAGTGATAACATACAAGGAATTGGTGAACTATTGGCTTAAGTTGCTACCCCAGTTCTACAGCCACTTAATGTATTACTACAGAACATCTCTAAATGGAACTGGACCATGGACTGTGAAGATGCCCTGAAGGAAGCAAAAAAAATAAATAAATAAAGACACTAGGTGAAGTGTTTACTCACTATGATTCATCTTTGAATGTTAGGCTGGCAAGTGATGCTTTCCCCTATGAGACTAATATTGCTCTACTCTGTCATCTCCCGCATGGTAAAGAAAGGCATAGGGTTATAACCAAAATCACTGGACATGGTGAACATGAGTGTGCCAGAACAGGCAAAGAAACCCTTAATCTGCACTGGAAACTAAAGAAGTTCAACCACTACATACACACATAAAGATTTATATGGATCCCAGCCAGCCGGCTATCTTTTGGCCAGGAAACAAAATATCCACAATAACTGAAGACCAGTTATAACATTGATCCTGGTTCTTAGAAGTATTTATCTATGATACTGAATACAAAGTAAAATGACATCACAGGAATTTTGATGCTTGCCACAACTGCCATATGAAAATCCTAAAGAACTGATAATTTGGGGTGAAAGTAGTCTAATGCTACACATTTCACCTATGAATTATCAAACGAATGAACTACTAGGAATGTTTTGCTGACTTTTATAAATCAAAGAAAGCATTCCATGGAAATCGTACATAAATCAAAAAGTAAGCATTTCTGCAAGGAAGCAAATGTCATGTCACTTCACCCACCCCTTGCTTGTAGATAGTAAGGCCTTAGCTGCACAACAGGGTGAAAAAAATCCAAGGTACAGTGCGCAACAACCTCAGACTAATGGTGATCATGCTGTACACAACAAAACACTTTCAACAGACAAGCCTCGTGGACAAAACATTATCAACAAAATGATACATGGAGAAACATGCCCTCACGGAGAACAAAGAAACTATGATACATATCAGTTACTGAGCAGTTACAGATAACAAATGAGGAACAATTTCACATTGTCCCAAGTGCAGGACTAGCTGTAAAAGGGTGGCCTAGAGGTCATGCCTGGCTATGCCCTGCTAGGAAAATGCAGCTATCTATATGTCGAGTTATTTCCTACATTGTACAGATTAGTGATTCCAGCTAATTTATGTCCCAAAATGCTGAGTTATTTACTTATGAAACATGGGAAAGATAAAACATCCCTGTTTTTATGTGAACCTGACATTAACATTCAAACTGAAGATTTAGCCAAAAACTGTAGTGGATATTAAATGACCATTATGCACCAGCTCCTGTATTCTGCTTCATATTGACTTAGCAAGCCTTATTCATGAGTTTGTTGTTTCTGACTGCAGTGAATCTTTTACTTGGTGTGTCCTAAAGTACCCTGCATGGTGACACTGTCTAAAAAGTTACTATTAGTACTAAGAATAATGTTTCTACTACACTGGTTGCATTAGTTTATAGGTTCATAGGTGTACTAGGCTAATGCCCCTGGAGTCTTTACAAGCCTAGCCCATAGGATTACCCTGGCATCGTGCCACCCGACCTTAGTTCCCAGTGCCTTTGTCAAGTAGAGCCACTGGAGTGATCACCCCCTGGGGTGAATTTTCTATTTCCCATCCACTCTTCAAGATTTCTCTTGAAGACGGCCAGTGAGGTGCTCTGCTTGACATGTATGGGAAGTCTATTCCATAGCATGGGCAGTCTCTGGGTTATGAACCTGTCCCTCCATCATGTTCTGTTGATTGTGGTAATGAGGTTGAGGTCTCTGGAGCATGTGGTGTGGAGGGATTGTGATTTCTTTAGACTAACAGAGCTGGGTCAGACATGGCTTTGTAAGTCAAACAGAGATTGCCTCTAAGTAGGCGATATGAGACAGAGAATAGTTGCAGTTTTTTTAGTCTGTCCATACAGGACAAATGTTTAAGGCTTAGGATCCTCTTTATGAGTTTTTTTGTGCGGCCTCTCCAGTTGTTGCAGATGTTTAGTGAGGTACATGCCAAATGGGGCATTGTACTCAATGACTGACCTAATGAGTGTAGAGTAGAGGGAGACAATTACCTCTTTCTTCCTGTATGCAAACCCCTTAGTAATGAGATGGGCCACATAGATGGACTTACTGACCACAGTGGCAATGTGGTGGTCAAAAGAGAGGTTGCTGTCAACCTGTGTTCCTAGATCTCTTATAACATCTTCTGTGTTCAGTGGACTACCATCATTCCCTGGAAACAGGTTTTTCCCAAAGGGGATGATGACACATTTTTGGTATTAAGCTTAAGGCCATGGTTCTGACTCCAGTCGTTGATCTCAGTGAGGCCTTTCTGTAGGATGTTATCATCACTCGGTGAGTTAATAATAGCTCCCAACTTACAATCATCTGCAAACTTTGTCAGCCAGAGTCCCTTGTGTTGGCCTAGACTTCAGAGAAGTAGATACCAGACAGGAGAGGACCCAGGACCGAACCCTGTGGGACTCCACTCATGACTGTTCGGCAATCTGACTTGAAGTCAGCTACTTTCACACTGTGGGTTCTACCTGTGAGCCAGTTTTTAACCCACCTAGTGATATAGGGGTTGATGCCTAGCTTAGTGAGTTTTTCTATGATTCCAGAGTAAGGAATGGTATCAAAGGCCTTTGCTAGATCAAGGTAGGCTGTATGAACCACCTTGCCTTCATCCACAGCTCTGCTGACTCAAAGAAGTTGACCAAGTTGAGTAGGCATGCTCTACCCTTCACAAAACCAAACTGTGTAGGATCCAGGGTTTGGAGATTCCCTATATCCTTGTTTACTAGGTCCATGATGATGTGTTCCATAGATTTGCATATCAGACTCGTCGGGCTAATGGGGCGATAGTTTCCATGGTCTGTAGTCACTCCTCCTTCATGGAGAGGGATGACTGTAGCAGTGCACCATTCATTAGGGACAAAGCCTGAGGTGAGGCTGTGATTAAACAGGGCACACAGGTGAGGTGCCAGTTCACTCTGTAGTTCATGTAGAACACAGCCAGGGATATTGTCAGGTCCCATAGAAGCTGTATTCTTGGCCTTGGACAGTGCTGTTTTAACCTATGCAGCAGTAATACTGGGTGCCTGGCAATCTACTGGTATTTTGACTGGTCTCTTGGGGGGTAGAGTTAGCGCTGAACCTGTCAGACAGTATATTGGCAATATCTATTGGCTCAGTATAGGAGGTACCATTGTGCAGTAGCTCAAAGCAAATCTTGGTATTGCCCTGGAGATTCTTTACATAACTATAGAAGGCCTTGTGGTTGTCTTTACTATCTGCTGCAATTCTGTTTTCATAGCTAGCGTTAGAGGATTTGATGAGGGATCTAAACTTTTTGTTGAGGTTGATAAGGGATTTTTTTCCAGTCTTGGGACTTCACCTTATTCCACATCAGTTTCCTCCTTCTGTTGCAGAGTTTGTTTATGGCAGGGGACCACCAGATTGGCTTACTTTTTTTGGAGGAGAGTATCTTGGTTCTACTGGGTATCCATGCATTTGCATACGCGTTTGTACAGTGCACTGGTGTATGATTCAGTGGTCATGCAACTGATCTCCATTTGCATGGGTGCCATGAAGTTAGCCACCTCTATTTTTAGGAGCCCAAAGTTAGCTTTGGAGAAGTTTTTCATGGTGGTTACCTTTTGGGGGGATGTGGATTTCCATGGTGATTAGTTTGTGGTCAGATCTAACCAGGGAGGAGTTGACTATTGGTGTAGAACAATGGTTGCCCATGTTAGTAGTGACCAGGTCAAGGATGTTGCTACCTCTAGTGGAGGTAAGAACAAGCTGGTCCAGGGCATTGGAACTAATGAATTCCAGGAAATGTTGGGCAAGTGTATTGGTGCATGAGTACTTTTCCCAGTTAATGGAGGGGTAGTTGAAGTCACCTAGTATGAGAGTGTTAGGTTGGACCCTAATATTCTCCAGGGTGCTTAGTAATGTGGAGTGTGAGTCTTGGGACATGGTTGGGGATCTATAGCAGGCTATAACCTGAATCTCTGTCTTACCCAATGTTAGCTGCACCTGAAGTATCTCAGATGCATTATGTTGGGCTACTAGTCTGGAAATGTGCATATCCTTTATGAACATGGAAACACCACCACCTTTGGAGCTTCAGTCCAAGTTCTGTGACCAAAAGGTGTATAATGAGTTATAGCCTGGTAGTGCAGGGGTGCTTTCTGCTGCCTTGAACCAGGTCTCTGTTATGGCACAAATGTTGATGTTCTCCATTTTAAGGAGTGCTTCGAGCAAGTGCATTTTGAGATTTAGACTTCTAATGTTGAGCAGCATGACCCTCAGATTGCATTTGTTTGTAGCTGTTACAGTGGTAATTTGGTCTTTGGAACAGCACCTAAAGAGGCACCATAGGTATGGCAAGAGACTTGGCCAGTATCCGGAAGCCCAGGGGTGACAGATGCAGACCATCTCTGGCAAAGCATCAAGGTCTGTCAATCATGTTATCCCAGGTAGACAGATACTGGATCCCCTTAGAATGACACCAGAAACTTAGCCAATTGCTGAAATCAATAATTTTCTGATTGTACTGTGGTATCATTCTGGGTGATGGTAGGATGCTGTTCAGGGCTAGGGTCATACTCACCTGAGCTACATAATCCGAGAGCTCCTCCATGTCTCTTTTCATATAGTCCAGGGAGGTATGTCTCAGATCATCCACACCCACATATACAATGACAGAGTCATATTTGTACCTGTTGTTGAGGGACCTGAGTGCATGTGTTATGTGGCAGATCCTGGTGCCTGACAGGCAGCTGACTGTTACTTTCTCCTTATTCAACCTAGTGAGTGGGACATCAGTGTGCCTCACTATCGAGTCACTTATGACTAGTGTGTTGGGCATGCTGTTTTGCTTTAGGGACTTTGGTTGACTGGCATACTGTTTAGGAGAGTTATGTGTCTCGTGATTAGTGTTGTGTTGTGGTGGTCAAGTGTGTTTCTGCCTTGGAGGTCTTTGCTGTTTGGGTAGATTTTTATTGAGAGCCTCCAGGATGGTGGGTGTGTGGTTTGTGTTTGTATGTGAATGCAGTGCTGGTGTGTGCTCTGGAGGGAGATGTGTTCCATGTGGTGTGGTGCAAGTGCTGACATTCTCCTCTTGACCAACTATTCTGGTCTTGGCTTCCAATTTGGCTATATAAGTGCATCTCTCACAAGTTTGTGTTGGGAGGTAAAAGGAGAGAGTTGTCAGTGTACATAAGGCAGTTGCTACATTGCCTCAGGATGCCCAAGTTCACCAGGTTAACAGGAGAAAGCACAGGGAACTAACCTTTATACATGCCTGGAGGGGTGGGCATTAATAATAAGTACTGGAGCTGTTTCCTTGTAGAACGTTTAGTGCTGGTAGCACTTTGGTGTGCTGCAATAATTGCTACAAGTAGTCTGGTAAAGTGCTAAACTAATAAGCTAGTAAAAGTGCAGGAGAGGAGAGAACTAGTAGATCTAAGGGAAACATTGAAGACCAGACGTTGGCACTGCTCAAAAGCTTACAAGCAGTCCTGGATACAGCACACCTGTATCTGCACTAGACTAGTTACAGGATAGGCAGGAAGCAAGCGCAAATGAGAGCTTTTAAACCAGAAAGTTGAAAGAGATGGAAAAACTGCCCAAACTGCCAATGAACTACAATTTCTGGGCCAGAAACCACTCCTCTTGTAATAGATAAGCTACCTAGCGCTTACCACTCCCACTGATAAGCTAGAAGGCTTCCTTCCAACACAGAAAGACTTGATGGGCTCAGAAGCTTACATACAGTCCTGGATAAAGCAATTCTGTATCTGGACTAGACTAGTTACAGGAAAAGCAGGAAACACACTTAGAATTTAGATTTTTTTTTAAATAAAGTGGAAAGGGAGAAAGGAGGAGCAGAAGATAATTCAAGGTTAAGAAACTAAGTGGGTTGGCCTTCTCAAATGCTCTCTCTGTATTAGGTAGAATGAGCTAATGACACTAGACTGGGAAGAGTGTCCCAGATCAAATTTACAGTAGGGGCGGGCAACTGCAAAGCCACCAAGTATAAGAACAGGATTCTTAGTGAGAATGGTCCATAGTAGCATTACCACCTCTCCCGCTTTGTGAGGGACAGTCCTTCTTTGGGCATTGCGTCCTGCAAAAAAATTGTAAAAATGGCAAATGTCCTGAGATTTTAGGGCAAAATTATTTCCTATATTTTATGTAATAGTTGCATAAAACAGTTATTCTGCATCTGAAACACCTAAATGTTATAAGAAACAGAATAAGCAACTAAAATGCTACAAAAATAAGCTTTTATTTAGGCAAAAAAGTGAAGCTCTGTCCTTTGTACTGGCCATGGATATGTTTCAGCCTGCAAAATCTGGACATTTGTATCAAAAATGTCCGACTTTGGGCATTTGAAAAGGTGGCAACCCTAATCCATAGTTAACATTAATTTAAAATATTATGAAGCAAAAAGGTGTTAAAGATTTTACATCTACTCTGCACCATGCAGAACTAATGAGCTGGCAAAAGTATTTGTACAATCATTCAAGAAGGCTACAAACTCTGATGGTAAGCCTAGACAACATAAGACAGGCACTTCTCTGTTTTTTTTCACTGTAATTTCATGCAGGCAACCACCAATACCCACACCAGTAAATGTTGTTTTTGAACAGGAATGTATGCTGCAAAATGAGTTCATTAAAATCAGATGTATGTAGATGAGAGCAAGATATGCTATTTAACTATGTGAATGACAGATCATTAAGAACATGTTATAACTTGACAGTATAAGTTGGTCAGAGATTATGAAACTGTTAAGTGACACCATGGCCAAGTTGCTTCAAAAAATGTGCTTCTCATATATACTGTTGATATGAAACATTATACATAGAGAGGATATTTACATCATGCAATAAACAAGAAATGGTTGAAAATAAGTCCTAATCAGATTTCAGTAAGTCACTTAATGCAATATGTTTAAAAAGTAATGGTCAAATTAAGCAGTCTTAGGGTAGGTCATAGAGTGGTAACTTAGATACATTTTCTAGACAAAATTCCATTTAAGGGCATATAAAATACAGTCCACTAAGGTGAAAGAATGGTTGAGTGGGTGTGCCATGAGTTAATACTGATACTGTTTTCATTTTAGAGTCTATACGTCACACTGTAAATGTGCTGATCAATCAACAACTCTTTCATCAAATGCCAATAGATCAAAAGAATTTGGGTGAAACAATTTTCACCAACAGAGGACGTTTCTCTTCTACCCATTTTGTGTGACCTGAAAGTAGGAATATATAAGTTTGGGTGAATGGGGGATGTACCCCCACATGGGAAGTGTAGGGGTGATTGCTCCCCACAACAAAACTTAGCACAGAGGTTTGATCTACCAACACTTGCTGAACATTTTATCAATTGGGCAGATGAACCCTTCACATTAAAGGAAGACTATGTCACATGATGAGTAAGAAGATGCAGAAAGAATAAAAGGGGGCTTGGCAACACTAGAGGAATGATCTAGAAAATAGGAGTTTAAATTTAATGCAAATGGATGCAGACTCATACATCTTGGTAGCAGTACTCTGTAAAAGGATTACATAAATGGAGGAGATGCAACAATGTGGATTTGCATCAGATAATATTCAAGGCAAAGTTCAAAGTGCTACAATGGAATCACTCTGAGCAGTTTCCTGTACTGCTGAGTAGATGCAGGTGTGTATCACAGTGTACTCATTTCTGGACATAATGTTCTCA
The DNA here is from genome assembly GCF_019279795.1 of Protopterus annectens. NCBI lineage: Eukaryota > Metazoa > Chordata > Ceratodontiformes > Protopteridae > Protopterus > Protopterus annectens. The sequence continues at coordinate 1,109,330,241 of NC_056739.1, forward strand.
TTAAAAATACAATTGTAAAACTTACATAGGACTACGACATCCATGATGCATTTTGCCTGGTGTGTATCACCGCTGATGTTGTGATATCATTCAGTGCACACTTCCTCCGTTTGAAGCTGGTGGTTTGTGAGAAAGTAGAAGAATTACACAAGACTGTTTTAAAAAAAAGAAGGTGCATAACTAAAATTCCTGTTTTATTTTGGATGTTAAGGTGCATCTGCTGTTAGCTGTCTGTAATCATTTGCAGTGAGGAAAAAGTTGTATGAAAATCTTTTTCTTTTTAAACACGTGAAATCAATTTGCACATGATGGAAATGCTTTATACAGTTAGTCAGTGTACACAAAAATATAATACTACAATTCATTTGCCACTGCTTGCTTTTTCACTTTATTTAAAAGTGTACGGTCAGCATTACAGTAAATTGCCCTTTTAAATAAGCACGAAACACATTGGACAAATATAACTTTTACAGTATTACTACTGTCCTCAACAATGGCTGTAGGCTTTGTTATTTACTTTGTGTGTCATTCTTTTCCTTATTCCCTGCAGCCAGATAAGCATGATTAAAATGGATGCTGATTTGGGAGAAAGCTACCAATGTGTGTGAGCCTGGCATATTTAATACACCATATTTAAATCTAATTTTCTTAAAAGTGACAATTCATGACGTGACTTTATCACTGCTTTTCAAAAAAGACACAGTGGTGGATATACATGCTTTAACAACTAACTGCATGACAAAGCAGCAAAGAAGGCAAGGCAGTGGAGTGGAAAGCAAAATAAAAGGTGACATCAGTTTAAACAAGTAATAAGATACCACATGGTACATTGCAAGCAGTTTAGAAAACTTTTTCATAAGGACATTAGACATTATTAAGACCTTGCAGGAGATGGCAACAAAGCTATCAGATGACTATAAGCAAAAACATATCTAGAAATATTAGTGAAGTAAACAATTATGCCGCAAATATGTGCTTTCCTGAAATATGTGTATATTTCTTTTTAATAGATGTATGAGAAGAAAAGGACATAACTTAAAGATACGGTATGGAAGGTTCATTAGGGAGGCCAGAAAACATATTTTAATGAAAGGGAGTCAGGCCTGGAACAGTCTTCAAAGAAGCAGTAACATCAGAAATAGACAGTTTCAACAATGTATAAAAAGGCAGAAGGTAATTATTAGTGAAAGAAAAAAGAAATGTTGTTAGTTATGAAGGATGAGTAACTTTTGTAGAAGAAAAAGAAATGTGTAAATTAAGTGGGTGTTGCAATCATTGCCTGCAATCAGAATGTATGCTTCTTTCTAACTCTTTAAAAAACAAGAGTGACATTCCTCACCCACATTCTTTAAATGAGAAATACTATGCATATGTAACTAAAACCACAATCACTGTTGCCAGAAGTATTTTATTATGTTTCTATAAATCTCTTGAATTTAGACCACAAGGTGGGTTCTTCATTTTCCCGAAACAGAATGCTAATGAAACCATCAAAGTTTTGATACTACATTCTATTTGAATATTGCTCTCTGCCTTTCTCTACAGTCAATAATAATTGTTTTTATAAGGCTGCATTATGCATATATCAATGATACCTAGGATATAATTAATATTAATGTGAGTCATATACATCGAACCTGTAAGTAAACTATACATCTGAACAGCGAGTTATGAGATTGCCAATTTCAAAATTGTTTAAACCTGAAATAATATCTGCTTTAGACAGCTTTGTTGGGTGTTTCCTGTAAAGAACCATCTATTTATCATTTTTTCTGCCATAGTTACATTTGTTGAGACAACTGTTTCACTTCCTTGCTCTGGGTTTTATGTTACAACAGTGGATGCCATTCATCTGTTTCTTCTATGGATTTCACATCCACAGTTCTAAAAATGAGTAATCAGTCTCTTTACTTTGTGTAAGGGACAAACATTGTTTCTCAATACTTTCATCACTAGTTCTTAACTGGAAAGCTGCTTTATGCCAGAAAATGTTAACATTCAAAGAATACATGCAAAGACTTTTATGTAACTTTAACATTGATTCTGCAGATATATTCTGCTTCTTCTTTGACTCACATTTCACAATAGAGTAACAACAGTGTTCTGCCACTGAGAGGTAGCACAGTCTTACCTCAACTCGTCAAGCTTTTGTTAAGCATCCCTGATGCTGTTAAGTTCATGTCTTGCATGTAACAAGTTTATCCTTTTCCTTATTTCATAGTATAACTAAGGCACTCCATGCACTACAAGTAAATCCCTAGTTTATTGTATTTGGCATACAGTGCAATAACACAGATGTCACACTGTAGTAAACAGCTATCACATTGTATTAAACAGGTGTCTATTATGGAATGATCCCTTTACTGACTCTTCATTTTCACAGATTCACAAATTATTCCAAATGTTTTCTTTCCATCAGTAATTCCTTGCTGTATAACATATGCAAGCACTGTACAGTAGGTCCGTCATTGAGGTGATACACATCCATAGTTTTCTCCTTAAAAGGGATCACTCCATTGGTAGGCAACAATTTATTAGTTTTACATCTCTTTATTACACTGTATGCCAAACAGTACACACCTTACAAAGAGTATTATCTTTTCCATCTTTTTGTTAACCTTTCTCTTGAATATAGCTATGTTTGTTTATTGATTATTTGTCTGAGTTACTGATTGTGTTGCCTTCTTATTACTTTGTAATAATATTTATGGCAGACTACATAAAACAGGTCTAACTAACTACAAACTGTTCTCCCCACTACTGCATCATCAGAAGACGGGGCTAGATGACACATAATCAGGAAGTAATTGGACATTTGCTCAGCGGACAGTAAACAATAACACTAGTATATTAAATTTAATAACTATAGGGTTACTGAAGTAATTAAAGTAAAAAATATGCATTTTAGAATAAGAAAGCCAATTTTACATGATGAAGCCATAATTATAACAAAAAGGAATGGTAAAAATGGCAAAAATGAAAACCTTTGCACTTTTAAGTGTTCTAAAGCATTTGGTTGAATACTTCATTCTCATGTACTATGTTTCTGAGATACATTTTCATATTATAAGTGCCTTTATAGAATAAAATGGTTTTACAGAGCAGTCAGTTCTATTCTATACCTGCCTCCTAGAGATAGCCTTGTCCCATTTCACCAGAGGAAACAATTGCTGTCAGGCTGTCTACCTGGGTCACTTGTTCTGAGATCTAGAGAGTATTAGGGGTTGCTATCTGACATTCCACTAACAATGGTTTCTTATTATACAGGCTTGTAAACTCATGACCCAGAAGGCTGTCATTTATGGCTACATATTTAACTACTTCTTCTTCTTCAATTTTTACAGGTGTCTTCAGTTCAAGAAGCAAATTTTACCTAAATGGCTAAAATTATAGTCTATCAGTCTATCATGATGCCAGAGCAGCCAAAACTGAAGAAATGCAGAGGTGCACAACTCTCAGTGTATCTAAATTACACAGGGTTCTAAGTAACATCAATGCTGTGTGAGCTTATTCAAAAGGTACAGTTTCACTGAGCAAGATGCACTTATAACAAGCCAGAGCTCTGTCACTTAAGTGGGTATGGAAAAGAGCAAACAGTAGCCGGTCAGCAGAGAAAGTGTACAGATATAACTGGCATATTCATTCCAAACTTTCCTGACAAAGGGAGTACTGTGAAACTTAAATAAGACTTTAAAAATTCCAAAATGCCAAAACACCAACATTTGGAAACATCAATTTATTAGCAATTCAGTGCTTTCATCTACAACAAAGACTTTTTTCAAAACTAACAGTCCAGGAAGTCTGTTTAATTAAAAACATCAAGAATCATGATTTAGCCAAACCAATTAAATTCACCATTCTTATTTATTACCTACAAAATATAACTTTAAATAATTAATTCAACAATCAAATAAAAATCTATTGACTATACAGAAATATGTACAAATAAGTTTGTAAACAATTAATTGATCGTCATAGCTCAAATTTTTTAACATCAGTGTTTCTTGACTTTGGCGTTTTGGCATTTTGGAAGTTTTAAAGTGTTATTTTGATTCTTTTGTTGCTTTCCACATGGCTTGTAGTATTTCTAGTTTGGTTTAGTACTGTGAAGCTTAATATTCTGCAGAGAAGCACATGGATACTTTTCCTGTGGATGCGAATACTGCCATACTAATGAAATTAATGGCTGAAAATTTCCAGTGACAATGTAGAAATGGTCAAAAGAGAGACAGTCTTACCTGGAAGCTGACTAAACAGTACTCTGGAAGTCTTGCTCTTTCCTGCTCCCACATGGAATAAACATGCTGATTTTCTGATTGCACCTGTTCTCCTCTCTGTGACCCTGATGTAACTCAGATTTTTTTTTTTTGACGTTGGTGCTGTAGTTCTAGATCTTGTACCTACAAGAACTGATACCAAAAGCATGCTGATGCACACTTTCCACTGGAGTAAGCACATTAACCTTTTCAGCATCATTGTAAATTGTTCCACTTTTGGCATGAATGGGAATTCAAGGTTTACATGTTTATTATATATGTTAGTAAAACAAGATGGCATTATTTCAACAAGTGCTTCCTGCACAACTTATATTTGCCCAATGAAGGTAATGGAGTACTGGATGGTTTTGGTACTACTTCTCATGTTTTACTGCATATTTATAAATGTGCACTCATACTTTGGAATGTGTAAACAGTCATGCCCAGGAGATAAGCTTGGCTCAAATGCCACCTTACAGTGAGAAGGCTGATTACTCAGATCAGAAAATGCCTGGTTTATTTGAAGTTTCTGTTAGCAAAAGGCATTAATGTTCTTATCATTCAATTAGGGAGGAAGGGAAAAAGAAAGAATCTCTACACTTAAGCCGCTTCCTGCCCTTGCACAGACTCCTGCTATAAATGGTAACATTCCTTTTTAAAATAGATGTTGCTGAAGATATTTTTTTAGGGCAAGCGACTAGGGGTAGGCTATCTGAGAATGGCTAGTTGTCACATACAAGGAGGAATGGTTCAAATGGCCAATTCTTCTCCAAATTCAACACCTTTTCTATAGCAGAAGTATAAGTTTGCAATATGTAGCTTGGTAACACTGCTCTGTTTATGCAAAGGCAACTTTTGTTCCCTGACCTTCCTCTGCTATGACATTTCTTCTACAAATTCATGGCTCCAACCATCTAATATTGTTAACAGTAAGGTAATGGTACCATGACGAAGAATACCTAAAGGTCAGAGGAATTGAGATGTTCTTCCTCTAGGCAAGTGACTTTTGAATATTCAAGATGAGCAGCATTGTAAACACTCTGTATCTATCCCAAAATGCATTCAAATATCAAAGGGGGTCTTCACCTCTATCAGTTAGAATAGAACCCAAGCTGAAGTTAGTATTAAGGAAGAGTGCCTTCTAATTTTAAAGGTGCAAGATGTTATTCACCTTCCTTTCAGAATAGACAGGTATATTTTCAATCTATTTTACTTAAACAAGTTTGTTAAAGTTAAGAAACTCAGAATGATAACCTACAAGTTCAACCTTCACCTTTTATCAAGGAGGAGGAAGATGGATGGCAACAGTGTAGTGTAGTCACAGGATATGCACTGGTGTGTTCTAGTTTTGAAGTCATAGCTCAGCAGAACGCTAATATTTCCACTTCAGAGAATTTTGGTTTAGCTTTGGTTCTGCAGATATTTACCAAATGCCCAGTTCTGGCAGCATCAGGACTGAGGGGCATCCACAATATCCACCTACCTAGGCAAGTGTCTATTGATGGCTCATCCTTAGAACAAGCTTCTGGAATGCTTGATTTTGGTTGTTCAAATTCTGAACTCCTCAAGATTTACTTTCACTGGCAAAAAAATGGACTTGATCACAGCTTGGAGAACAGTGCATTGGCTTAGACTCCAAGATAGGATGACCCCTTCTTACAAAGAGCATAATTCAGATGATGCTGGCATACATCATCTTGATGGTTATCGGTAGGAACTCTCAGCCACTAAGTTCTTGTGTTAGTGAGCATTTTCATGATTCAAGTTGCAAGACCCCATATGACAGAACTGCAGTGGTAGCTCTGTAACCTATGAAATCAGGAGATGGACCTTTTATGCAAGATTTTTCCTCTGAATTCTGCTCTAATCTATGAGATTCACTGGTAATTTCTGACAGTTCATGATAATATGAACAGGTCTTTGTGAATAATCCACCAGGGAAGTATAAATTAATGACAGATGCATCAGCCTTGGTTTGAGAAGCTCATCAGGGTGTATGAGCTAAGACCATAGCACACACCCACAGTCTTTATATAAATCCAAAGGAGTTGTGGGTAATATCACAGCCAATCTGGTTCTTCAAAAAGGCCCATAAACAGGAACTGTAAGACTTTGAAAATAAAGTGAAATTGTAAAAAAAATTTCACCATATCTCAAAATTATTTCTAATACCATTAAAATATTTTCCAGGGGACTTCTGGGTCCTTCACCTGCTATACCTCATTACATGGGTTACCGTGTCCCCACTCTTACTTTATTTATATGTACTAACTCTGAGATCACTGTACCTTTGAATATGGATAATACTCCAAGGCACAGCAAGCAGATAAATAGTATAAATAAACTTCCATAGTCATTATTAAGTCTCACTCTTCTGAAGAATGCAATTATAGTATTCATAATTTCAAAAGGGACTCTATTAAGATCTGATAATACCACAGATGGATGGTATCTGCCCAGACAAGAAGTCACATTCTGTTGTCAGCTATGGAGCATGTCTCTTGGATGCTCTTGGAGCAGGCATTGAGTGTGGCACTGAGAAGTCCATGTCCCCCCTTGAGAGGTATATTTTGGCAGCTCAGCACTAACAGTCTATCCTGCAACTTCTAGATGGAGTAGTGTTTTGTTGGAAATACATTTTGTATAACTATTAATCATTCTATGTGTACTGAATCCATTTTTTACATTGAATATAAAACTTAAAGCTTCAAACTATAACTGTGGAGTTTTTTTCCCCAGAACTCCACTGAAAAGGGGTATCTTCCCAGCCAGATTATCTGACTTAACAAACGGAATACCAGATTTTGCATATCAAGCATTTTCTGAAGGATATGAAGTCTGAAACTCAAATGTATATCTTTATTTAGTGGCTTCAATCCTCAGTAATTTGCCAGAAACCCACAAATTGTATGAGGAACAGACCAAAAATATGAGGCAAAAATCTAGACGTTCTGTCAAAATCTAGAGCATTGAGAGGTATGGTGCCAGAAGACACTTTGAGCTGACTAAATGGGATTGAGATATTGAATTCAGTTACTGGGTCTGAATTTGTCATAGGCTTCTATTAAGTTATAGTGTTCAGCTTTCTTATATAGCTAAGAGAATTCTTTAATTTCTGTTCCTGTGATAAATCTGTTCCTGAGCACAGGCTTTATAGCTCAAAACCTCCTAAGAAGGTAGAGTTTCCAGAATTTGGCAGTACGTATGTCTATTTGAAAATGCTCAACAAAGCCCTCTTTGGACCTGCTGGGTCAGTGGCCATAGAGCTCTAGCATGATGACAACTGCTGTCAGCTGTTACATCAGCTAGAAGAGTTTCAGACACGCAGGCCTTGATGTGTTCTTCACCATACACATTGTTTCACAGGATGGAGTAACCCTGTAAACTAATCCTTCATTCATGCTTATAGTTATGTCTGAGAATACCTTGAACTCAAAGATTTAGATTTCTTCTTTTCATAATCAGCCAGAGAACGTCAGATGGTCATAAGTCCCAGGCACAGACTCCAGAAGACACCTTACATTTGACACTAACAAGACTAAAGTTTTCAGTAGTTCAGATTACCAGATAGTTTATTTTGCTCTGGAAAAAAGTTAAGAGATCCATGGGTTAGCACAATGTCTATAGATTACTTCTGGTTTTGACAGAGGTCCATTGTAATGATGCAGTAACCCTAAAACCCTTGCAGCACACTGTTATGGTTAATTCTACTAAAAGAGTTGTGGTTTCTGCAGCTTGTTTCTTCTGGTAGTATTTGTGATATAAATATGTTGCCCTGGATCCATACATAGGTTCATAGGTAGGTACTAGGCTATTGGCCCAAGGGCCTATATAAGCCTAGCCAAACGGTACCCTGGCTTTTGCCACCCAAGAAAATTATTTTCCTGTGCCCCTGTCAAGCAGAGCCACAGAAGTGATCCCCCGGGTGAATTTTCTATCTCCCATCCAATCATCAAGATTTGTCTTGAAGAGTGCTAATGAGGAGCTTTGTTTGATATAGATAGGTAGTTTGTTCCAGAGTATGGGAAGTCTCTGGGACAGGAATCTATCCCTCCAGCATGTTCTTTTTATTGTGGTGACAAGGTTTAGGTCTCTAGAGTGTGTAGCTCAGAGGGATTGGGATTTCTTTAAGTGGAGCATGTCCAGCAGCCCTGGGTTTGACATAGCTTTGTATGTTAGGCAGAGACTGCCTCTGAGTAGGTGACTTGCGACAGATTAAAGCTGGAGTTTTTTGAGATGATCTGCATAGGGCATCTGTTTGAGGCCGGTAATCCTCTTTGTGAGGTATTTCTGTGGCCTTTCCAGTTGTTGTAGACGTCTTGTGAGGTACATACCTAAAGGGGTGTTGTACTCTATAATGGGTCTAATGAGTGATGAGTAGAAGGGAACAATGACCTCTTTTTTCCTGGCTGAGAAACCTTTTGTGATGAGGTGTACCATGTAGAAAGATTTCCTGACTACTGTGGAGATGTGATTATCAAAGGAGAGTCTACTGTCCACCTGTGTCCCAAGGTCTCTTATCACACTTTCGGTGTTAAGTAGACTACCGCCTATGTGGTAGTTCATGGGTACAGAGTTTTTACCAAAAGGGATGACAATGCACTTTTTGGCATTGAGCTTGAGGCCATGGCTTTGACACCAGGCATCTGTCTCAGTGAGGCCCTTTTGTAGGATGTCCACATCATTGAGAGTTTTGATTATGGCTCCTAGTTTGCAATCATCTGTGAACTTTGTTAGCCAAAGACCTTCTGTGTTAGCCTGTACTTCAGAGAAGTAGATACCAAACAGGAGAGGACCTAGGACTGAACCTTGTGGTACTCCACTTGTCACTGGTCTGAAGTTGGATTTAGAGTCTGCTACTTTCACAGTGTGGGTTCTGTCAGTAAGCCAGTTGGCAACCCATCTTGTGACATAGGGATTTATACTTAGTTTAGTGAGTTTATCTATAATTCCAGAGTGGGGGATGGTGTCGAAAGCCTTGGTGAGATCTAGATAGACTTGTGTGAACCACCTTACCCTCATCTATGGCTTTGGTGACCGCTTCAAAGAAGTCGTTCAGGTTTAGGGGACATGATCTGCCTTTTACAAACCTGAACTGGGTAGTGTCCAGAGTTTGGAGATTACCAATGTCATTGTTTATAAGTTCCATGATGATATGTTCCATAGCCTTGCAGACCAGGCTCTTCAGGCTAATGGGGTGGTAGCTCCCAGGGTCCATGGTGGCTCCCCCTTTGTAGAGTGGGATAACCGTTGCTTGCACCATTCAGTGGGCAAAAAGCCTGAGGTGAGGCTATGATTGAACATGGTACTTAGGTGGGGTGCCAGTTCATTCTGTAGTTCATGTAGAAAGCAGCCTGGGATGTTGTCAGGTCCCATGGATGCTGTGTTCCTGGCTTTGGAGAGTGTGTTTTTTTACCTGTGCAACCATGATTACAGGAACTTTGCATTCTTCTAGTATAGAGATGGGCCCTTTAGGGAAGGAGAGAGGGGTAAAGTTAGCACTGAACCTATCTGCCAGGAAGTTGGCAATATCAGTTGGTTCTGTATATTTAGTGCCATTGTGCTGTAACTCAGAGCAGATCTGAGTGTTGCCATTGAGATTCTTGACATAGCTATAAAATGCTTTGTGGTTATCTTTAGAATCAGTGGCGATTTTGTTTTTGTAACTAGCTTTGGAGGATTTTATGAGGGATCTCAGCTTCTTACTGAGGCTGACCACAGAGTTCCTCCAATCATGGGATTTTACTCTTTTTTGCAGAGTTTGTTTATGGCAGGGGAGCCACCAGATTGGCTTCCTTTTTTTGGAGGATAGCATCCTGGTTCTCTTAGGGATTGCATGATCCATGCACTTGTGTAAGTGCTTATAAAGTACAATTGTATAGGATTCAGCAGTCATACCTCTATTGTCTGTCAGCATGGGTGTCATGAAGTTTGCCACTTCTGTCTTAAGAAGCGTGAAGTTGGCTTTGGAGAAATTTTTTACAGTGGTTTCCCTATTGGGGGGTGGGGGTGGGATGTGGATGTCTAGGGCAATTTCTTTGTGTTCAGATCTGACCAAAGAGGAATTGACCTCTGGTGTGGAACACCGGTTGCCCATGTTGGTAATGACCAGGTCTAGGATATTGCTGCCCCTGGTGGGGGTGTGGATAAGTTGATCCAAGGCGTTGGAATTTATGAATTCCAGAAAACGCTGAGCACAAGAGTTGGTACATGAGTAGTTTTCCCAGTTAATGGTGGGGTAGTTGAATTCACCCATTATTAGGGTATTAGGTTGTACCCTAATATTTTCCAGTGTATCAAGAAATGAGGAGTGGGAATCCTGGGGCATGGTGGGGGATCTGTAGCAAGCTACAGTTTGGATTGTGGTCTTGCTCAGAGTTAGTTGCACTTGGATAATCTCAGATGCATTATGCTGAGCAACTAGCCTGGAGATGTGGATATCCTTAAAGAATATGGACACGCCTCTACCTTTAGTGCTTCGGTCCAGGTTAGCTGACCGAAAGGTGTGGTATGAATTATAGCCTGGTAATGCAGAGGTGCTCTCTGCAGCCTTGAACCAGGTCTCTGTCACTGCACAGATGTCGATGTTCTCCATTTTAAGGAGTGCCTCGAGTGAGTGCATTTTGAGGTTAAGACTTCTAGCATTAAGTAGCATTACCCTCAGATTTTGCTTGCTTGTACCTGTTATGGTGGTGAATTTGTCATTTGAACCTTGCCTAAAAAAAGGCACTATAGGGGTGGCAAGAGCCATAGCCAGTATCCAGAATCCCAAGGGTGACAGGTGCAGCCCATCTCTGGCAGAGCATCATGGTTTGTCGATCATGTCATCTGAGGCAGACAGATACTGGATCCCCTTAGAATGACACCAGAAACTTAGCCAATTGTTGAAGTCAGTCATTTTGTCCTTGTACTGTGATATCATTCTGGGTGATGGCAGGATGCTACTCAGGGCTAGGGTCATACCTGCCTGGGCTACAAGATCGGAGAGCTCCTCCATGTCTCTTTTCAGGTAGTTCAGGGAGGTATGTCTCAGGTCATTCACATCAACATGGACAATTACAGAGTCATATTTGTACTTGTTGTGGAGTGACCTGAGTGCATGCATTATGTGGCCGATTCTGGCACCTGACAGGCAGCTGACAGTTACTTTCTCTTTGTTTAGCCTGGTGAGTGGAACATCAGTGTGCCTGACTACAGAGTCACCTATGACTAGAGTGTTGGGTACGTTGTTATGCCTTATGGGATGTGGTTGAGTGGCACTCTGAGTTTGTGGGCTATGTGTCATTTGGGTTGTGTTGGGGGGGGTGGAGGTTGCTTGCGTTTCTGCTTTGGAGGCCCCTGTTGCTTGGGTAGATTTTTTTTGAGAGCCTCCACAAATGTAGGTGTGTGTTTTGTGTTTCTATGTGCATGTTTTAGTAGTGTAGGTTTTGATGGACTATGTGATGAGTGTAGTGTGGTGCAAGTATTTACCTTCTCCTCTTGACTGTCTAGTCCAGTCTTGGATGAAGAGAGCTTTGCTTCCAGTTTGGCTATATAAGTGCATCTCTCACAGGTTGTATTCTTAGGTGGTAGGAGGAGAGGGTTGTCTGTGTACATGAGGCATTTGCTGCATTGCCCCAAGATGCCCAGATTCATCAGATAGACAGGAGAAAATACAGAGAGCTGACCCTTAGACATGCCTGGATAGGTGTTATTTATTAAGTACTAAAAACTGTTTTCCCCTAGACAAGTGAGGAAAGTTGAGTGCTGTAGTAATTTGTAGCTTATTTAGTGCTTACAATGAGTTCTGAACAAGTGCTGAGCTCAAAGGAACAGATTTGAGTGCTGAAACTAGAAAACTGGCTAGTTCTAAGAAACAAAATTAAGCTAGAAGGCTTCCTTCCAACACATAAAGGCTTGGTGGCTCAGAAGCTTACAAACAGTCCTGGATACAGCAAATCTGTATCTGGACTAGATGACTCACAGAAAAGGCTGGAAACAAGCTTAGATTTTTTTTTGTAAAGTGGAAAGGGGAAAGGAAGAGCAGAAACTAACTTGGTAGGCCTTCTCAAATGTTCTCCCTGGTGGATTAGGAAGAATAAGGTAAGGGCACTACACTGGGAGGAGTGTCCCAGGTCAAATTTACAGTAGGGGCAGGCAACTGCAAAGCCACCAAGTATAAAACAGGATACCAATAGGGAGGGAAGGTGGGAAACAAAAATCAGAACAAACAAACCCAACCAGATGCTTAACAATTGTAGAAAATTCTAGCTAATACCTCACACACAGTGAAACTAGCTAGCAAACTATATGCAGACAATAAAAGTGCTATAAACAACTCAGAGATAAGCAAAAACCAGGATACTTAATGTTATATATCACAGATTAGTTAGCTCAGAGCCATTCCACCGACTTCCTCTGATTAGCTCAGTGTAAAATGGCAGAATCACTCACAAGTTAACTTCTTAAGTAACAAAGTTGAAACCTGAAACAACTTTAAAAAAAGCTTGAAAGAACCAATGAGGTGCTTACTCCAAGGCGTAGTCCAGGCAACCCAGTCAGCCAATGACCACAAATAATTCACTCTCACTGAAATTCTATATTGGCTTTGGCTAAGCTATGATGGCCTTGAACATGTGCTCAGACACACAGCCTCTACTAATAAACAACTAGGCCCAAAACACAAGCCTGAATATGGACAATGCTACACTACCAACACTACTTATGTAGAAAAAAACTGCAAAAATGTTTAAACAGAGAAAGGATCAAGGAGATGCTAGAGAATGCTTTTAAATGCAAACAAGTTATATGATACACTTCTAGCAGGAAATCAAAACAAACAAACCCAACCAGATGCTTAACAATTGTAGAAAAATCTAGTTAATACCTCACACACAGTGAAACTAGCTAGCAAAGTATATGTAGACAATAAAAGTGCTATAAATAACTCAGAAATAAGCAAAAAACAGGATACTTAATGTTATATATCACAGATTAGTAAGCTCAGAGCCCTTCCTCTGACTTCCTCCAATTAGCTCAGTGTGAAATGGCAGAAACACTCACAAGTTAACTTCTTAAGTAACAAAGTTGAAACCTGAAGCAACTTTATAAAAGCTTGAAAGAACCAATGAGGTGCTTACTCCAAGGCGTAGTCCAGGCAACCTCAGTCAGCCAACGACCACAAACAATTCACTCTCACTGAAATGCTATACTGGCTTTGGCCAAGCTACGATGGCCTGGAACATGTGCTCAGACACACAGCCTCTACTAACAAACAACTAGGCCCAAAACACAAGCCTGAATATGGACAATGCTACACTACCAACACTACTTAGGTAGAAAAAAACTGCAAAAATGTTTAAACAGAAAAAGGATCAAGGAGATGCTAGAGAATGCTTTTAAATGCAAACAAGTTATATGATACACTCCTAGCAGGAAATCAAAACAAGCAAACCCAACCAGATGCTTAACAATTGTAGAAAAATCTAGTTAATACCTCACATACAGTGAAACTAGCTAGCAAAGTATATGTAGACAATAAAAGTGCTATAAATAACTCAGAAATAAGCAAAAAACAGGATACTTAATGTTATATATCACAGATTAGTAAGCTCAGAGCCCTTCCTCTGACATCCTCCAATTAACTCAGTGTGAAATGGCAGAAACACTCACAAGTTAACTTCTTAAGTAACAAAGTGAAACCTGAAACAACTTTAAAAAAGCTTGAAAGAACCAATGAGGTGCTTACTCCAAGACGTAGTCCAGGCAACCCCAGTCAGCCAACGACCACAAACAATTCACTCTCACTGAAATGCTATACTGGCTTTGGCTAAGCTATGATGGCCTGGAACATGTGCTCAGACACACAGCCTCTACTAACAAACAACTAGGCCCAAAACACAAGCCTGAATATGGACAATGCTACACTACCAACACTACTTAGGTAGAAAAAAACTGCAAAAATGTTTAAACAGAAAAAGGATCAAGGAGATGCTAGAGAATGCTTTTAAATGCAAACAAGTTATATGATACACTCCTAGCAGAATATCAGAACCAACAAACCCAACCAGATGCTTAACATTTGTAGAAAATTCTAGTTAATACCTCACACACAGTGAAACTAGCTAGCAAAGTATATGCAGACAATAAAAGTGCTTTAAATAACTCAGAAATAAGCAAAAAAACAGGATATGTTACAAGTGTGACTATCATTCATACACAAAAACAGGCTTTGCTAAGGCAAACCTTCTGAGAATGCAACATGATACCTCCAGGCATTCATAGATGTCTGGCTTGATACACAACATTATTTTTACTGTTTGAAGAGACAGGAAGAGGGTGAAATTATAGCACAGCAGTGTGGAGAATTCATCCGAACAGTGTATCTCTGAGCCTGCTTCTGTATACTTCTCACACATTTCCATCCAAAATTGAGGAGAAAGCTAAAAATGATCAGGGTCAAAGGCATCAAATCAAAAACACTTTTTAAAATACTAGACCTATTTAAACTCATAGAATTAAAGAAATGCAATTATTGTGCATTTTGTGACAAAAAGTCTTTGACTGTAATAACTGATTGCATTTTTTAAGTATAACTGGCCAGAACTTCTTAAAATCTACAAGTCTTAGGAGGGAAAAGCTACATTACTAGGACAAATCTCAGAACAATCTCTGAAAATAAGGTGCAGCTGAAAAGTATGGGCAGGATTCACGAAGGCTTGCACGGAGTCTAAGAGTAGTGTAAGACTCCATGCAGCCTTCGCAATCCAGGAACAGCCCAAAGTCCGTGTAAGAGACCAGCTAAAACGTCTCTTACACGGAGTGGGCGTGGATAAGCTAATCACCTCACTTGCAGCCGAATAGCATGCAAATGAGGATGATTAGCAATCCAGGAAGCCCAGAACAGCGCGTGTAAGAGCCGTTTTAGCTGCAGAAATGTACTCAGTTGACAACTGAGTACGTTTCTGCAAAATTCACAACAGAGCCATGTCAGCTCCAAATAAAGGGTGCATATGTGTCAGGCAGCATGCCAATGGCCAAATATGTGGCCATTGGCAAGGTAACCCGATGCAAAAATAATAAAAATATAATGTTTAAACCCAGCGCAGCCCTGCGCAAACGGGCTGCGCTGTATAAAACATAAAAACGAAGGTTATAAACCCACAAATGTGGGTTTTATACAATACATGGATTTACAATGCAGGGACCAGCAGACCAAAAACAACCTGGCCACCGTGTAGTGGTTGCTAAGGGGGGAAGCTGAGTCTAAGAGATGTAACTAAACATTAGTAGGCAATCTGATGCAAATGAGTGTTAGGATACTGAATTCCACTGTCACATGGCAAATGAGCACATTCGGAGTAGTGTAAGAGTTACAGAAGGGGGAGGAACAGAGTAGGAGATAGGTGACATCACAGGGGGGAATGGCAGAAAGAAATGCAGTTCATTGGAGGTCAGAGTTACATGACAGATGTCTGACACATATCATGGAAAGAGGAGTGCCACAACATAAGCATGGGAAAGTCAAGAAATGGAAGGTGTACACTGGTGCCTACACCAAAGTTTCTTGCTGGGCATGCATGCGCACGTGTGCACACCATGAAGCGCAAGTAAGACAGTGTGCACGCGTGTTAGGCAGACTGAGCATGTGGGAGCGTGTTGGGAGATGTTTAACACTTTTTGCGCGAGTTTGCACACATTTTTAACCAGAATAAGCAGATTCTGAACCGTGTAAGCATGTGTGCGTGCATGTAAGCCACTGTGAGCGTGTTTCTGCTGGTATACATGCTGCTCCCCCCTGAGGAAACAGAAAGGAAAAAGGAAGCAACATAATTAGTAGGAAGCTAACAGGGAATACTGCTGGAGCTAGCAGGTGAAAACAATTAGAAGCAGGCAATTACACAGGCAGAATAGTAGCTCAGCCCAACACTTAAAAATCTGCAAACAGCAGTGCAAGATGTTTCTCTCAAGAGACACTGCAAGACAGGAGTAAGCTATTAGAAGTGAAAACTGAAAAAGCTGAACTCAGAGCAGAAATGTTAGGGGCTGCCATAGCTGTCATAATGAGACATAGGCGACTTGCTGAGGGTGGTGACAATGCAGATGGTGCCAGACAACCCACAGTGAGGAGACGGAGAAGAGTGTACAGGCCCAGGGTCACCTACCATGGGTTACATGAGCTGGAGATAGTAGAGCGCTATAGAGTGGACAGAGACCTCCTGCAGCAAAAAGTGGAGCTGTGCAGGCCACGCCTCACACACAGAACCAACAGAGGGGAACCCATCCCAGTGGAAACCAAGGTATGTGTTGGCCTAAGAATACTAGCAACAGGTACCTTCCAGAGACCAACTGGTGATATGATGGGGATATCACAGGCATCAGCCTCCAGGGTACTGCACCAGTTCCTGGATGCCATGTCAGCACATGTCAGTGATTATGTATATTTCCCCAATGCCTGCGAGGTATTGGCCAGCAATATGCATCTCTTCCAGCAAATAGCGGAATACCCTGAGGTAGTGGGTGCAATAGACTGCACGCACATACGCATCAAAGCACCAGCCGGTGAGCGGGGTAGGGCCTACATTAACCGCAAGGGCTTCCCCTCCATCAACTGCCAGGTCATTTGTGATGCCCAGGGCATAATAATGAATGTGTGTGCTGGCTGCCCTGGAAGTTACCATGATTCCCACATCTGGCATTTGACGCAGCTGTACCAGACATTTGTCAATGGGGACATCCCACACGGACACCTAGTGGGGAATGCAGGTTATGCACTGGAGCCGTGGCCGATGACACCCATCAGAAACACACACACACCCCTGAACAGGAACGCCATAATGAGGCACATGCACAAACACGTAATGTAATAGAGCGTGTGTTTGGGCTGCTCAAGTCACGGTTCCGGTGTCTGGACACATCTGGTGGAGCCTTGCAGTACACACCAACTACATGTACCCAAATTGTCATGGTATGTGCTATGCTACATAATATGATCTTGTGAAAACAGCTGCAGCAGGACCAGCATAGGGCTGGGCCAAACAGCCCCCCACCATTGCCAAGGCCATCACAGGCAGAGCGTATCTCGGAGGAGGAACAATCTGAGCCTGCCCCAGTAGGCAGAAGGAGGCGTGCTCAGTATGCCCTGGCCTTGGCAAAGAGGCAACGCATAGCACATACACTGGCTCAGTAGGAACCCTGGGAATGACACCCCCTCTGACTCACTCAAATAATAACATGGATGCCTAAAATGACATGACCTGCTCACAAACATGTGCAGGGAAGTGTAATATGCGCATCCAACAGAGGCAGCCCTGCAGCACCACCTGAGGCATGAATGCCATGTGTTAAGTAATGTAACACCATGTACTATATGCACACCTGAGGACCCTGACTAACATCCTACCCTCACCAAGCATCATGCCACAGTATGACAATGAGATGATCAAGTGCAATAATTGACTGAAGTATCGCAGTTAGTCAAAGGGGATCCAATGTGTGCCAGCCTGGGATGACATGCTGAGCATGACATGATGCTCCACCTGCTAGGACTGGCATGCACCTATCAGTGCAGGCCGTATGGATACTGGCAAAGGCTGTTGTTACCCACAGCGTGCCCTGAATAGGTAAGGCTCAAAACACAAACCTACCTCCATAGGTATCAGAAGGGATAAGAATAAGTTAAGGGATAAGTCGAAACAGCAAGATGCATGCAGTCTAAACTCACCCAGTATGGAGAATTTTGATATCTGTGCTGTAACAGAAAACTGGGTCAAGGCTCACAACAGCACCCTAACACTACCAGGTTACACCTCATACTGTGCTGTACAGCCTCAAAACATGGAACAAGCTACAAAAGGAGGGTGACTAGCAATAATTGTCAAGGATAACCACACCCCATGTTGGTACCACAACAAGAAGCAGCATGGACTAGCCATGGTCAAGTAACAGTGGCTAAAACTGCCCCCCAGTTTATAGCCTGCTACAGACTACCATCCCAACACCAGGAACTGCACCTGGCCTATGCTGGAATACATGAATATATCAAGTCCTCCAAACCACATTATATTGGGTGACTGAAAATACCCAGACATAGACTGGGAGCATTATACTAGCTCCAACAGTGTAGGACAAAAGTTCATAGAATCCATAAACCAAAATGCCCAGGAACAACGTACCACTCCCACAAGAGGGGTAAGCATACTGGATGTGATAATCAGCAACATGGGTACTGGATGGCAAGACGAGAAGTGTATTGCTCACTGGTAAAACCAGACCATAGAGTAATCACACTGGATATACAAATCCTGACCACACTCCCTGGCCAGAAAACCACAGTGGAAAACATGTGTAAAGCAATATTTGCACTCCTCCAAACTGATGTGGAATCCATTAAAGGTCCTGTGCAGGTGCAAAATATGGGCCACACCTCAGAACCTATAATACAGCCATTCCATGAACACTGCCAGGAATGCTTGGATTATGCAATCCTAAATTAAAACAAGACACAATGCCATACACGCAGGCATCTGGCATGGTGGACACCAGCCATAACCAAACCATGCAAGAGAATGAGAAAGCTACTACATGATAGAGCAAACATAAACAATGAAGTAATCACTGATCAGTAGTATGGCAATAAAATAAGCCTAGCACTTGTTCTCGATACTTCTCTACTAAGTAAGCACTCTCGTACTAAGTAAAGCACTACATCTACTTACCACCCCTGTGAATATCCACTTCCCTTAAAGGTATACCACTCCCTTATACTGTTCTAGCATGTCGAGTGGTAGATTACTGTCGTCGTCTCCAGTTCAGCTGGTCAATCTGGGTATCTTGAGACAATGCTACAATTGTCTCATGTACACAGACAACCCTCTCCTCCTCCCAACAAACACAAATACATGTGAGAGATGCAACTATATAGCCAAACTGGAGGCTGAACTCTCTCAACTCAGGGCTGGCATGACCAGACAGGAGGAGATGGAAACCACACACACACAACAATCCCAGTCCCACATAGACCTACCACAACTGCAAACCAAACACATAAAAACACAAAGACATACTCAGAAGCTCTAATAAAAAACTTACCAAAACAACAGAGGCTCCCAAAGCAGACATCCAAAAATCCACCACCTCAAAACAAAACACATGCAACACATACTTCAATAAATCAGTGTGTTGACCAATTGCAGCCCTTAAGGCCAAACACCTTGCCTGATACACTAGTAATAGGTGACTCCATAGTCAGACACACTGATGTCCCACTGACCAGGCTGAACAAGTAGAAGGTGACTGTGAGCTGTCTATCGGGAGCTAGGATCTGCCACATAACACACACACTCAGGTCACTCCAAAGCAAGTACAAATATGACTCCATCATTGTCCATGCTGGTGTGAATGACCTGAGACATACCTCCCTGGACTACATGAAAAGAGACATAGAGGAGCTCTCTGATTATGTAGCCAAGGCTGGTATGACCCTGACCCTGAGCAGCATCTTGCCCTCACCAAGAATGATACCACAATACAAAGACAAGATGATCAGCTTTAACAATTGGCTCAAGTACTGGTGTCATTCTAAGGGGATCCAATGTCTGTCTGCCTGGGATGATATGTTGGACAAGCCACGCTGCTTCGCAAGGGATGGCTTACACCTGTCACCACTGGGCTTCTGGATATTGGCTAAGGCTCTTGCCACCCCCATAGTGCCTTTTTTAGGCAAGTCTCAAAATACAAACCCACCTCCTTAGAAAACAAAAATGGAAAAAAACTAAGGGTAATGCTGCTCAATGCCAGAAGTCTAAATCTCAAGATGCAGGCACTTGATGCACTCCTCAGCATGGAGAATATCGACGTCTGTGCAGTAACTGAAACCTGGTTCAAGGCTCCTGAGAGCACCCCAGCACTACCAGGCTATACCTCGTATAATGCTTTTTGGCCCCCAAACCCAGGTCGAACCACAAAGGGAGGGGGAGTGTCCATATTCATAAAGGACACCCACACCTCCAGGTTAGTAGCAACGCATGAAGCATCAGAGACCATACAGGTGCAACTAACCATAAGCAAAACTGCTATGCAACTGGTGGCATGTTACAGACCACCCTCCCAATCTCAAGAACCCCACTCAGCCTTCCTGAAGACATTGGAGGATATGAATGTATCACAAAATACCATCATACTGGGAGACTTCAACTACCCAAACATAGATTGGGTACATTATTCTAGCCCTAATACCCTAGCCCAAAGGTTCCTGGAATTCATAAATTCAAATGCACTGGAACAACTAGTCACCTCTCCCACTAGGGGAGATAATATACTAGACCTGATCATCACAAACATGGGGACAAAATGCTCCACACCGGACGTATACCCCTCACTAGTGAGATCTGACCACAAACTAATCACCCTGGATATACATATCCCACCTCCACCCCCAGCACAAAAGACCACAGTGAAAAACTTCTCAAAAGCAGACTTCACTCTTCTTAAGACTGAGATGGTATCCTTTAAGCCCACTGTGCCAGTGGATACCACATCCCACAATGCCGAATCCTTCACTAATGCTTTCTATGGACATCTCCAAGAATGCATGGATCATGCAATCCCAAACAAATCCAAGTCCCTCTCCACCAAATGTAAGTGTCCTGTCTGGTGGACCTCAGCCATAAACAAATTGTATAACAAAAGAAGGAAGCTACTGCACGTCAGAGTGAAATCCCATGAAGGGAAGACATCTCTGATCAACATTAGCAGAAAACTACGTTCTCTCATAAAACATCCAAGGCAAACTTTGAGAGAAAAATCGCTAAGGACACTAAAGATAACCTCAAAGCCTTCTTCAGCTATGTTAGAAACCTGGTGGAAACCCTCAGATATGCTCAGAGTTGGTTCACAACAACAAAAATACACTGAACCCACAGATATTGCTAACATTCTGGCTGACAGGTTCAGTGCAAATTTCTCCCTCCTTCATCCCCAAAGAAGAAATACTTATCCCAGCTGAATGTAATCTCCCTGTCATCTCAGATGTCCAAGTGAGAACCGCCCTAAACAAAGCAAAAAACACAGCATCAATGGGTCCTGACGGTATCCCGGGGTGCGTGTTACGTGAACTCCAAGAGGAGCTAAACCCACACATAAAAATGCTATTTAACCTTAGCCTTACTTCGGGATATGTACCTGAACACTGGCGTACAGCAACAGTGGTCCCACCCCACAAGGGGGGTGCCTCTACAGACCCTGGAAACTACCACCCCATAAGCTTAACTAGCCTGGTCTGCAAAGCTATGGAAAGAATCATTATGGAACTCATAAACAGAGACATAGGGGACCTACAGACACTTGACCCCACCCAGTTCGACTTTGTAAAGGGCAGATCCTGCCTTTTAAACCTGGTTGACTTTTTCAAAACAGTCACTAGAGCCATTGATGAGGGCAAAGCAGTCCGTACAGCATGCCTGGACTTGGCTAAGGCCTTCGACACAATACCCAACTCAGGCATCATAGATAAGCTAAACAGCTTAAAAGTAAACCCTTATGTCACTAGATGGGTTGCAAACTGGCTAAAGGACAGAACCCGTAAAGTTAAAATTGCTGGAGCAATGTCAGACTCAAAGCCAGTCACAAGTGGTGTCCCACAGGGATCTGTCCTGGGACCCCTCTTGTTCGGCATTTATTTCTCAGATGTTAAAGCAAACATGGGAGGGCTGTGGCTGACAAAGTTTGCAGATGACTGCAAACTAGGCGCCATAGTCGATACACCAGCAGACACACACATCCTACAAAAAGGCCTCACTGAAACGGACAACAGGTGCCGTAGTCACGGCCTTAAACTAAATGCCAAAAAATGTATAGTCATCCCTTTTGGAAAAAACAAAGTACCCACAAATTATCACATAGACAGCAACCCACTGAGTACGGAAAAAGTAATCAGAGACCTAGGGACCCAAGTAGACAGCGACCTCTCATTTGACACCCACATTGCCAAAGTGGTTAGAAAAACATTCTACCTTGCACACCTCATCATGAAGGGATTCACATCCAGATCCAAGGATGTCATTGTACCCCTTTATTCCTCCCTCATCAGACCCATGATTGAGTACAATGCCCCATTTGGTATGTACCTCACCCGGCATTTGCAACAGCTAGAGAGACCACAAAAGTACCTCACCAAAAGGATCAAGGGTCTCCAACATATGTCTTATTCTGCCAGACTAAAGAAACTTCAGCTCTATTCAGTAGCATACCGCCTGCTCAGAGGTGATCTCTGCCTGACGTACAAGGCCATGTCCAATCAGGATCTGATGGACATGCTCCACCTCAAAAAATCCAAATCCATCAGGACCACGAGAGCTAAAGACTTAAACCTCAGCACAAGTATGAATAGGACATGCTGGAGGGATAGATTCATATCCCAGAGGCTTCCCATGCTTTGGAACAGGATCCCAGTTCGTATTAGGCAGAGCCCCTCACTGACTCTCTTCAAGAGAAATCTTGATGAGTGGATGGGAGATCATAAGTTTACCCCAGGGGTCACATCTGTGTCACTGCTAGATAGGGGCACAGTAAACTAATTCTATTATATAAGGGGGCCTTCATTGTGTCAATTACTAGACAGAGGCACAGTATTCTAGATTTATTCTGTACATTTTTGTACCATTTCATGGGGTGGCAAAAGCCACATCACTATGGCTAGGCTTACAAATGCCCCAGGGCAGATAGCCTAGTACTATACTATGAAACTATGAAATATGTCCACACATATAATCCACTAAGGCCAGCCACAACAAGTTGAATCTGTGAATCAAGACTAATAAGTGTTAAATCTTTCTTTTTCCTATTTGCAAAATCTATTAATGTTAAAGTTCTTCTTATATTATCAAAAGTATTTCTATTTACAATGAAGCCTGTCTGATCTATATCTATAATGCCGGGAATGATTGTCTTCAATCTATCAGCAAAGATATTCATAAACATTTTATAATCAACATTAAGTAATGAGATGGGCCGATATGAAGAACATCTAGTTGGATCTTTATTAGGTTTTAAAATTGCTGAAAGAAAAGTCGGTAACGCTGTTGAATGGTTCTCTCACCAAGAAAACTGGAAATGATAGAAGCAAGAGTGATGAACCAACCACCAGGAATAAGCAGCAAAATTGTTCGTAAAATCACAAAAACTTCAGTTGAAGAAAAAGGTAGCAGTCCGTTGTAAAATCCAAACAATCCTTTATTAAGATACAGAGAGTAAGCGCTTTCACGTGGTGAATCCACGCTTCATCAGACATCATTAAAAAATACAGAGATCCTGTTATTTATCCTACAAAACGCGGGAAATTAATTAATCAATTTCATAGTTAAATCAGCTGAGTGTATGTTGCTAAGCATTAAATGAGTGCATTCATTATGCTGCAGAGATCTCATTACTATGTAAACAAAACGTAGCAAAATAGGATTTAAAACTATCTACAAATATTAAGAAACCACATCATATATCATGCTTCTCTGTAGGTATAACAATAGCTTATATTCCCATTTATAACTAGAAAACAATAACATCAACTGTCTGACAATTAGAGTGCAAAGATGGGGGGGTTATTAACTCAGTTTGGGCCAAAATAAAAACCTTATGTATTAATGAATATGTATTTTTAGAAAGGATTTTATATATCTCTGGTATAATACCATCATTACCCGGTGCTTTGTTTGATTTAAGCTTATTTATTTGTGTAATAACTTCTGTATATGAAATACTCTTGTCCAAGAGTTTAATCTGTTGTTTATTAAACTTTTTATTCATATTTGTGGTTATAAACTCCTTTATTTTATCTTTAGGTTCCATGTTAATATTATTATGGTTAATTTTGTGAAAGTGATTTCTAAATTCATCTAGTATTTCTGGTATACTAGAAACATTCTTCTTTTTCCTTAGAGAAAAGATTTCTTTGATATGGTTTTGTTTATTCAACCTTTTTGTTTTATTTTTAAGTCTATGTAAGTATTTGGGGCTTATTGAATAAGACAAAAACTTGTATTTCTCTAAAGTTATTTTAACTTTATGAGTTAAAATTTCTTTGTATTTCTCATTTAGTTTGTTTATTTCTTCAATAACTTTCTTGTCCATAATGTTTTCTTTATTATTATGTTTATAAGAGTCTAATTTACTTTGAATATCTAACAATTCCTTATCCCAAGATTTCCTTTTATTATTATACCATCTGATACTTTGTCCATATAGATATGATTTTAAGGCATCCCAAACATAAACAATGGAGACTTCAGGAGTGTTATTTATGTCTAAAAAATGTTTTACTTCTGAAAGTATATATTCTTTATAGTCTTTTAGTTGAGTTAAGTATGCTGGTATCCTTTTGATCTGAACATTATGAGTATTTTTTATCATGAATTCAAAATCAATTGAATTATGATCAGATATAGGACATGAATGATTTTGGAATTAATTAAATCTGTTACCATCTGGTTAGAAATAAAGACCCTATCTATTTTTGAATAAGTTTTGTATCTGTTAGAAAAAAGGTGTATGGTAATGATTTTGAATCTATCTGATTATTAATATCATTCAAATGATAAGAATTAGCAAAATCCTTTAAATGTTTTGCATTAGATGTAATTCTTCTCTTTCCTATAGTGGTAGTATCACTTTCATGTAGTATACAATTAAAGTCACCAGCTAAAATAAAATCTCCTATAGAGAATGATATGATCTTATCAAGATGATGTTTCACTGTATTAATACCAATTCCAGGTTTCCAATATACATTAATTAAAGTGTAAGTCTTCCCATTAATTTGTATTGTAACCATACAAAACATTCCTTTGTCATCCTGATAAGACTTAATGGTTTTAGGAATGGGCATACTTTTATTCCATAAAATAGCCACTCCTCTTTTTTCTGAGTGTGCTCTGAACTAACCAATACTGTATATTTGTTTGTGGCTAGTTTATCAATATCTTTTTTCAAGAGATGGGTTTCTTGTAGGAAGACTAAGTTGGCCTTATGTAAATTAATGTATCTTATTAGGCTTGCCCTTTTACATGGATTATTCAATCCATTAATGTTTAAAGAAATTCCTTTTAAAGATGTCATTTGGCATTTTAAAACTTAAGAATCTTATGATCAAAATAACAAATAACAAGATAAGTAATGTTACATCTCCTCCTTTAGGTGTACCTTTAAATATAGCTGTATTTATTGAATCTCTTATGGGATTTCGTATAGGATTCAATTTTGTTTGTAGTGACAATGAATGTACAAAATATATTGTGGATGTCAAAACTATATACAAATAACAATGAACAAGTGAAAATAATGTAAGGATTAAACCTTGCATCCAGCCTGAGTTGTAAACTCCAACTTAGAGTAGTATTTACCACTCAAGTTAACCCCTACCCTAAGCAGCGTGCGTCAGCTACCACCTTATCAATTTAATACTAGTTATATTTAACTGAAGTTAACAGTTTTCAATTCAATTATCTAGCAAGACAAGACTACACATTTGGTAAAACAGCATCATATAAACTAAAATAAACCTTTTTTTTTTTTTTTTAAAAACTGTTCATACTACTATATACATCCATGTAATATAAAACACTTGTATTCAAATAGCATTCAAATAATCTTGATGTTAGAAATCAAGAGGAGAGAAAAATAAGTTCTAACATTCATTTAAATCAAAAACTTTGGCTAATATGATTCAGACATTACATATATTAGGATGCATCTATTTTCTGTCATGTAAATACAGTTAACAGCTTCCAAAAAAAAAACTTGAATTGCTTGTATATGAGCATTTACTCAAACTCATTATTGCCAATAGAGTAAAATAAATACTGTAAAATATTGTACTCATAGAAATTGTTATAAATCATACTTCATAGTTAAGCAGATTCTCAGAAACATTTATATACATATCTACATACACACACATACACACACACACACATATATATATATATATATATATATACATGCATACACACACACACATACACACACACACAAACACACACACACACACACACACACACACACACATACACACAAACACACACACACATACACACACACACATACACACACACACACATACATATATATATATATATATATATATATATATCTGATCTCACTGAGTTGTATCTTTACTGAGCACCATCTTACATTGCTGTCCCTTCAATAAATCTGTCTGCTTTATACAAAATAATGCACAACAATCACATTTAATAACCAGATTTTACAAACATGCTATACTACTGCTATAAAATATATCACATGACAATTTCTTCCAGTATAGAGTTATAAAATTATTTATGCTTGTCAATCAGATTAATTAAATGAGTTATAGTAATGTATATGTTTGGGACATAGGTTTTTAACACATATTATTAATCTGCTATTCCTGTATCTGTGATGTGTCAGTGTGATATCTAGGTCAAAGGTGAGACCAGCTGCTTTCAGCTTCTCTGTGAGAATTCTGAGAGTTGAAGCTTTTGAAGTAGCTCATGGACACTGTGCATGAGACAGCCCACATCCCAGATTGTCTCTCTTAACATTTTGGTGGGAAACTTATTAAAAACTAGTGACAAACATTCATTTAGCAGTGTAAATGCATCTAAACATGACAAAACCTTCACAATGCATTCTACAGGTTATTACAGACTCTATGTAAGTGAAATCAAGCCCAAAATTATTGATAAGTAACAAAACTCAACATTTTTGTCCCAACTCAACTCCTATCACGAATCTTATTATTTACTGTGTCTATATGATCAAAAGTATTTCTATATATTAATAAAGAAAAGAAAAGAGAGTAGAAAGTAAAAGGGTGTAAGGCAGAAATAAAAAATGTAAGAGAAAGCTATAAGAAGTATATACAATAGAATATTACTTACTGTTTATATTAATAGAGTTAAAAATAAAACATATTATTTACTATTATTTAGTTCTAATTATTATTAGTTAAAGCATGACAGATTATTTGCAAACAAGCATAAGCAGTGTAATCAAGAAAGTATAATTAGGTAGTGTCATTCCTGTATCTGTGATGTGTCAGTGTGATATCTAGGTCAAAGGTGAGACTAGCTGCTTTCAGCTTCTCTGTGAGAATTCTGAGAGTTGAAGCTTTTGAAGTAGCTCATGGACACTGTACATGAGACAGCCCACATCCCAGATTGTCTCTCTTAACATTTTGGCGGGAAACTTATTAAAAACTAGTGACAAACATTCATTTAGCAGTGTAAATGCATCTAAACATGACAAAACCTTCACAATGCATTCTACAGGTTATTACAGGCTCTATGTAAGTGAGCATGCATTTTTCTGAAGGTTATGAAGTCTGAAACTCAGTGTATCATTATTTAGTGACTTAATTTCTAAATGATTTGCAAGAAAACTACAAATGTTATGAAAAACAATCCAAAAATAAAAAGCAAAAATCTATTCATTCTTTGAAAATCTGGACAGTTGGGAGTTATAGTTCAGCTGGGCCTGTCTGAGTTTGCTGCTCTTCCCCCCTGACAAAATCACGGTTGAAGAGCCTCTGCAGCCATTCCTATGAACCATTACTTGGCTATTTCACTCCATTTACCATAAACACTAATGTGCATACTGCTTTACTTGTATGATGAGTTGGACTTCATTTGAAAGTTTTATTTTGTATTTTGCAGCACAAACACTAAGTCATCTACTAAACAAAGCAATGCAGTCTCACAATGAAAACTTAGCATTAAAACTTCTCTGCTCTTGAAACTCACATTCATTGAAACAGCATTGAAACCCACATTCAAAGAAAATACATTTTGCCAGTGGCAGATAAAGATTAATTTTGGGCTGTTTTCAAATCATAGGCCCTTGCATATGAAACATACATGTGCTCTTTGATACACCTTCCTCATTGTACTAAATTATATTCCTTGTACAATATATTACAGTTGTTAGAGGGCGTTTTAAATTTGTTTTGAACATTTTTCCAGTAAACAATGAAACAAAATGCATGCACCCATAATGACAAAACTGCCCATTTCAGAACATTTATCATAAAAGTCTACTCAGACTTCCGCAGTCCACCATTATCAGTAAATATGCACAATTCTACAGTCCACCATTATCAGTAAATATGCACAATTCTACAGTCCATTATCAGTAAATATGCACTATCTCTGAAGAAGTAAAAGTCATCTAAATAATTCCACATTAAAGACATCTGTAACTAATGAAGAGGTTGCTGCTAGCAAACACCTTTATATTTCATGGTTTCATCGAAAAATAAAGTGCCTGTTGCCCCTCAGGAATAAATTGCCTATATTACATTAAAAAAATGATAAGCTAGTAATATTGCAAGAGGAAATGGATGGCAAACTGATAACGAGCTCATAGTTAGTATCTTCTCCAATGAGAACATTCTCAGTACAGTAGCATCCACCCCTTGTGGGAGTAGAACCCACAGCCTTCTGCATCAAAGACAAGTACACAACTTGTTGTGCTATTAACAAGGCAAACCAGCTTCACTTAAGCAGCACTAAACTTCTGTTCGCCTGCAGCTCTCAGCTCCTTGTAAAATCTACTCAATACTCAACTTTGCAGCACAGGAAAACTGGAAAAAGCCAAAATGTATTGGGGGGGGGTCAAAAGCCCAAAAACCAGGGACACAAACATTGCTTGTATAATCTTGGAAAGTTGCTAGAACGATACATTTTACTGCCAAGCTCTCGGTGCAAAACAGAGCAACATACCACTACGCCAAATCAGCTGCTTTGTAAAAGAGGAAGACTGAAACTTAAATGGCTATCATTTAGTGAATTCAGTTCTCACCATAGCTGTCAACCTCTTAGTACAAAACACCTGGACAAACCCAGTAATGAGGGAATACAGCCCTCAAACATTCAGTGAATTCAGTTCTTGCCATAGCTGTCAACCTTAGCACAAAAGACCTGGACGAAGCCAATAATGAGGGAATGCAGTCCCAAAAATAGGGACAAATTTCAAATATTCATCTTATAAACTTAGAAAATTGCTAGAATAAAAGGTTGTGTTACTATGTATTTTCTGAAGAACATGAAGTCTGAAATTCAAATGCCTGTCAATTTTACTGCTGACAGAATAAAAACAATTTGCAGCAGAGACCCAGGGAGAAATACTGCAGACACGTCTTTGTAAAATGACAGGGCACCAGAGCAAATCCACACAAACACAGGAAGGAGATACAGACTCCACACAGAAGGCACCCCAGCCAAGAATCAAACCAGAAAACCTATAGCTGTGAGGCAACAATACTACCACTACACCATCAAATTTGCAAAGGCTTAAACATTCAGAAACCTGAAGTCTGAAATTCAAATGCCTGTCAATTTTATTTAACATTTATTAATCAGGACAGTCTGACATGGAACAAAAAAAAATTCAGCAGAGGCCCATGAAGAAATAATGCAGACATGTCTTTGTAACATGGGAGGACACAAAAGCAAACCCACACAAACACAGGGAGAAGATAAAGACCCCACAGAGAAGGCACCCCAGCCAAGAAGCAAACTTGAGAACCTGCAGCTGTAAGGCAACAATGCTACAACTGCCCCATCAAATATCAAGCATTGCAACATTTACAAACCACAGATATCATGAGGAACAGATCAGATCAAACATGAGGCAAAAATCTGCAGTTTTGTTTTCACAAATGGTGGTGGGTAGGGAATTAAGGTCTTTAAAACCTGCATACAAGGTACAGGATTCAAGCCTGAGGTATTCCCTACCACACACACAAACACCTGTAGTAGCAAACCACAAAAACTAAATATACTGCATTGGGTACCAAACAGTTGTCATGAGAGTCCAATCAAGACAAAATGAAGTGTAGAAGAATAAAAATATTTCAATGCATTGGCTGCATGACAGCTTAATATCTAGATGGAAACAAAAAAGGTTGTGAGGCATGAAGAAATAAATTATTTTTTTTTAAATACATTAATGGAATGCCAGTCAAAATCAAGTATAAGAAAAACAAGCAGCACTCAACTCAAACCACTTCTTGCACTGCAGTTCTAATTATAATTTATATTCAGCTTTATTAAAGTAACATGCTGAAAGTAGAAATCTCTGATGCCCCCACTTGTAAAAATGTTCCTTATCCAAAAAAGACCTGCTGCCTAACAACTACTTGTTTCATGGGGAAAACATGATCAAAGTAAAAAATGAAAAGCAAACAAGAAATAAGCTCAAGATACATTGCTTAAAAGGATTACTGTACAGGTTATAGACCACACGATTGGCATTTGGTTTATGGTTAAAGCCTGCAGAGATGACTGTAAGTCTCCAAGTGTAATGAGACTCTTAAAATAATGTAATTCTGTCCTTTATTACAAATACTGGCATATGCATTTCAATACCCAAGGCTTATACATTATCTAGTTAAGTATTCTCTACATGGCAACAGAAAGGCTTTCAATGTTGGCAATTCTTTAACAGTATGCTTATTAAAGCTTACTTGCATCTTGCAATCTCAGCCAAGCTTACCTGATGGTCATTAAAGTATTGCTACTTAAACACATAGCAACATGCACTTTGAGTAATAAGCATAAATCAACAGTACAAAAAATATGACAGAAACCAGACCATTCTGCAAAAATCAAGGACAGATGAAAAGCCACTCTAGTACTTGTGTCTACCTTGGATGGGTGGGATTCTCTGCACATTTACACTGCATAACTACTCCTTGCCTTGCTTCGACACATCCAGAGTCACTACATGGGGGAGTGGGGTGTAACAAGTATGTCACAGTTTGAAATGTCTCTGGCTGACTTGTGATGGCCCTGACACATTTGTCATACCTCTCAACCTCAGAGCAAGAAATCTGGACAAAGCCATACAAAGAAATGGGACAAAGGCCCAAAAATAAGGACAATTTTTAAAATATCGCTCTTATAACCTTAGAAAGCTAATAGAGTATAAATTTTCTGAATGGTATGAAATCTGAAACTCAAATGTCTGTCATTATTTTCTAACTTCAGTCTTTAATTATTTGTCACTAATTTGCCAAAAAAACACAATTTTATGAAAAATGGACCAAAAATGTGATGTAAAAATATAAAATAGCAACACAATACAGCTGGGAACCTGTCAAAGAAGGGACACTTTAATATTAGTACTGCTAACTTGAGCAGCTGACAAAATAAAATAATCTGCATGCATTTCTGAAATAAAAGTAATCTGATTATTACAGTTATTTCTTAATTATAAACCCTCCATGTTTTCTTCCAAAATTGCTATTTTGCGGAGGAATCATTAGGGGAAGAGTAACATTCTGAGTCAAAATCAGGGACAGTTCAGAGGTTTGGCTATGCCTAATTCTATAAAGCAATTTATTTGCATGTACCTCTCAACCTGTTAATGCAATAAATCTGGACAAGGCCAGATATATTGGGGGAACATATAAACAGTACTAAAAATTGCTCTTGTATAAACTGGGACATAAATCTGGACAAGGCCAAATATATTGGGGGGGAACATATAAACAGTACTAAAAAATGCTCTTCTATAAACTGGGACAGTTGATAGAACAGGTCTTACTTTAGCATGCATTTTTCTGAAGGTTATGAAGTCTGAAACTAGGTGTGTCATTATTTAGTGACTTAATTCCTAAATGATTTGCCAGAAAACCACAAATTTTTATGAGGAATAAATCAAAAATAAGAAGCAAAACATCTATTTATTCTTTGAAAATCTGGACAGTTGGGAGGTATGGTTCAGCTGGGGCTGTCTAAGTTTGCTGCCCTTCCCCCTCACAAAACCCTGGTCGAATGGAGCCTGCCTGCAGCCATTCCAATGATCCATTAATTTGCTATTTCACTCCATTTACCATAAACACTAATGTGCATACTGATTTACTTCTATGATGATTTGAACTTCATTTGAAAGTTTTATTTTTGCATTTTACAGCATAAACACTAAGACATAACAAACTTGGCATTAAACCTTCTCTGCCCTTGAAACTCACATTCACTGAAACAACATTAAAATCCACATCCAAAGAAAATACATTTTACTCGTGGCAGATAAAAATGAATTCTGGGCTGTTTTCAAATCATAGGCCCCTTGCATATGAAACATACATGTGCTCTTTGATACACCTTCCTATTGCTTTGAACATTTTTCCAGTAAACAATGAAACAAAACTGTCCAATTCAGAACATTTCCATCATAAAAGTCTACTCAAACTTCTACAGTCCACTATTATCAGTAAATATGCACAATTCTACAGTCCACCATTATCAGTAAATATGCACAATCTCTGAAGT
This sequence comes from Protopterus annectens, assembly GCF_019279795.1. NCBI lineage: Eukaryota > Metazoa > Chordata > Ceratodontiformes > Protopteridae > Protopterus > Protopterus annectens. Next base: position 1,109,362,783 of record NC_056739.1, read on the forward strand.
AGTAAAAAAGTCATCTAAATAATTCCACGTTAAATAAATCTGTAATGAAGAGGTTGGTGCTAGCAATCACCTTTACATTTCATGGTTTCATCAAACAATAAAGTGTCTGATGCCCCTGTGGAATAAACTGCCTAAATTACATTAAAAATAAGCTAGTAATATTGCAATAGGAAATGGATGGCAAACTGATAACAGGCTCATTATTAGTATCTTAACTTTCAGCATTCAACCCTTATGGGAGTAGAACCAACAACCTTCCACATCAAAAGCAAGCACACAGCCTGTTGTGCTATTAGCACTAAACTTCACTTCTCCTGCAGCTCTCAGCTCCTTGTAAAATCTGCTCAATACTCAACTGCATCTCAACTTCTCAGCACAAGAAGTCTGGAAAAAGCAAAATTTATTGGGGTGGGTCAAAAGGGCAAAAACCAGGGACACATTAAACATTGCTTGTATAATCTTGGAAAGCTGCTAGGATAAAATGCTGTGTTACCACGGTACCACCATACATTTTACTGCCAAAGTCCCTGTGCAAAAAAGAGTCAGAACATACCACTATGCCAAATCACCTGCTTTGTGAAAGAAAAATGCTGTGTTACCATCATAATTTTACAGACAAGGTCCCTGTGCAAAACAGTCAAGAGCAACATACCACTACGCCAAATCAGCTGTTTTGTGAACGAGAGGAAGACTGAAACTTGAATGGCTATCATTTAATTAATTCAGTTTTCACCATAGCTGTCAACCCCTTAGCACAAAACACCTGGACAAACCCAGTAATGAGGGAATACAGCCCTCAAACATATTCAGTGAATTCAGTTCTTGCCATAGCTTTCAACCTTAGCACAAAAAACCTGGACAAAGCCACTAACAGGGTATTACAGTCCCAAAAATAAGGAAAAATTTCAAATAGTCATCTTATAAACATAAAATATTGCTATAATAAAAGGTTGTGTTACTATATATTTATTGCTAGAATAAAAAGTTGTTTTACTACGTATTTTCTGAAGACTATGAAGTCTGAAATTCAAATGCCTGTCAATTTTACTTCTGATGGAACAAAAACAATTTTCAGCGGAGGCCCAGGGAGAAATACTGTAGACACGTCTTTGTTAAATGGCAGGATACCAGAGCAAATCCACACAAACACAGAGATAAGATGGAGACTCCACAAAGAAGGCACCACAGCCAAGAATCAAACCGCAAATCCTGTAGCTATAAGGCAACAATACTGCCACTGCACCATCAAATATGCAAGAAATTAAACATTCAGAAACCTGAAGTCTGAAATTCAAATGCCTGTCAATTTTATTTAACATTTGTTAATCAGGACAGTCTGACTTGGAACAATTTTCAGCAGAGGCCCAGGAAGAAATAATGCAGACATGTCTTTGTAACATGGGAGGACACAAAAGCAAACCCACACAAACTCAGGGAGAAGATACAGACCCCACAAAGAAGGAACCCCAGCCAAGAATCAAACCTGAGAACCTGCAGCTGTGAGGCAACAATGCTACTACTACACCATCAAATATCAAGCATTGGAACATTTACAAACCACAGATATTATGAGGAACAGATCAGATCAAATATGAGGCAAAAATCTGCAATTTTTTTTACAAATGGTGGTGGGTAGGGAACTCAAGTTTTTAACACCTGCATACAGGGTACAGGGTTCAAGCCTGAAGTATTCCCTACCACACCACCATGAGCACCTGGGGCATTTACACACACACACACATACACACACACTGGTCCATTCAAATAGGCTTCCCTACCATTCTAAACAATAAACACACACCAGTTCATTCAAATAGGCATACATTCATTCACACACTTCCCTACCATTCTAAACAATACTTAACACACTTACCTGTCCTTGCTGCCCATTCTCCATAACGTTAATCCAAATGCCCGCGCAGTGATCCAAACCCTAATCCGCAGTCCAGCCCCAATGTGTTTTCCCAGCGAGTCTGTGCACTTTAAAAGTGCACAGACATCTCCTATGTTTCCCTACCTGGACTGCCGGACTGCCTGGAGCATGCGCAGTAGACTGGACTACTGCGCATGCGCGAATTTAAAAAAAATGTTTTTTCTTTTTTTTTTTGTTGAGGGGGCTGCAGTCCGGCAGCCCGATAGCACGGGCCGCCCCTGCCACCACAGTCAAAGTACTGAACCAGTACACTATACAGTATTACAGTGTTAGGTCAGTGTGAAAAGATGTTGACAACTGTATGCAAAGTATCCCATGCAAACCCTGCAGACACAGTATAATCCTGTTGTGTTCACACACAAAGCAGTTGTACAGTAACTACACAACATGACACACAACCATAAATGGGAGATATTTGTTGAAGTTCACACTCATCCACAAATGTGGTGGGCTGCAGAGTTCAACATATGGAATGCTCACAATGGGCATGCTCACACACTTTGATAAATGAGACATATGTCAGACAACATGCCATGGGAAGGCTGAACTGGGCATGCTCACACACTTAGGCCAAATCTCAGTTTAGCAGTTGGCCGCACATATCTGGTATTTTTACGTGTTATTCCAGGAACCAACCACATTACAGCAATCTGCCCAGTGCACACAGTTAAATGACTACAGAGACATACGTGATATAGTGGATCCCTCCCATATGCAAACATCTTCCACAGATACACAAGTTGTTCATACAAACAGGGAATGCTATGGCAATAAAGACGTGCAAACAGTCTATCAGCAACAAATAATGTGCATCTGACAATTAAACATATGGGTGTAGAGGTCAACACTAGGCTGTTTGCCCTAGGGAATGACAGCTTAGCCAGAGTGTGCTTGGCGTCTGCCTCCCCACAGGATGCACATTCCCCTTTCTAAACACTGATGATGTCAGCACCCTATAAGTACAGCAGGAGAACAGAAGCTGCCCAGTAATGTGAATAGTGTGCTTCGTTAATGTGGCCGTCTTAAGTGTCATAACATAGTTAGATAGGGGTTTGAATCCTGTAAATGCTCAGTGTGAGTGGGGTTGGTGTGTGTGTAAGTCTGTGGGAGAAAAATGTCCCTTTTGGCAACTGGGAAAACACACTACAGGATGCACATTCCCCTTTCTAAACACTGATGATGTCAGCACCCTATAAGTACAGCAAGAGAAGGGAAACCTCCCAGTAATGTGAATAGCTCGCTCCGCTAATGCGTCCATCTCGAGTGTCATAACATAATTAGGTAGGCGTTTGAATCTTGCAAGTGTGTGCGTTTTGCTGAGGGGGGTTAGAGTGTGTGAGGGAAATGTCCCTTTTGGCAACTACGAGAACAGACTACAGGATGCACATTCCTCTTTCTAAACACTGATGATGTCAGCACCCTATAAGTACAGCAAGAGAAGGGAAATCTCCCAGTAATGTGAATAGCATGCTCCGCTAATGCGTCCGTCTCGAGTGCCCTAACATAGGTAGGGGTTTGAATCCTGCAAATGTGTGTTTGGCTGAGGGGGGTTAGTGTGTGTGAAAGAAATGTCACTTTTGGTAACTAGGAGAACAGACTACAGGATGCACATTCCCCTTTCTAAACACTGATGATGTCAGCACCCTATAAGTACAGCAAGAGAAAAAATATTTCCCAGTAATGTGAATAGCACGCTCTGCTAATGCATCCATCTCAAGTGTCATAACATAGTTAGGTAGGGGTTTGAATCCTGCTAATGGCAAGTGTGTGTGTTTGGCTGAGGGGGGTAATTGTGTGTAAGGGAAATGTCCCTTTTGGCAACTAGGAGAACAGACTACAGGATGCACATTCCCCTTTCTAAACACTGATGATGTCAGCACCCTATAAGTACAGCAAGAGAAGGAAAACCTCCCAGTAATGCGAATAGCACACGCCGCTAATGCGTCCACCTCGAGTGTCATAACATAGTTAAGTAGTGGTTTGAATCCTGCAAGGGTGTGTGTTTGGGTGAGGGGGATTATTGTGTGTGAGAGAAATGTCCCTTTCGGCAACTAGGAGAACAGACTACAGGATGTGCATTCCCCTTTCTAAGCACTGATGATGTCAGCACCCTATAAGTACAGCAGGAGAAGGGAAACCTCCCAGTAATGTAAATAGCACACTTCGCTAATGCGTCCGTCTCGAGTGTCATAACATAGTTAGATAGGGGTTTAAATCCTGCAAATAGCAAGTGTCTGTGTTTGGCTGAAGGGGGTTAGTGTGTGTGCAATTGTGTATGAGGGAAATGTCCCTTTTGGCAACTAGGAGAACAGACTACAGGATGCACATTCCCCTTTCTAAACACTGATGATGTCAGCACCCTACAAGTACAGCAGGAGAAGATATGTGGCATGGACAATGACTGAGTCATATGTGTCCATGCCTCTGACTGACCTGTATGCTTGTGTTATGTGGTGGACCATAGTGCCCCACAGGCATATCACTGTGACCTTCACCTTGTCCAGCCTGGTGAGCATGACCATACTGTACCAGACAATAAACGTAGCTAACACAACTGTGGCAGGTGTGTTGTCTAGCCGTACAGGCTGTGACTGGCACACAGGATTTGTGTCCTATGTGTTATGTGTGATGTGTTCAGGCATAACGTATGCCTGTGTGCCAGCTGCAGAGGTGTGTGCCGGTCAGGCAGGATGCTATTCTAAGGCTCCACGAATGGCCCAGTGTGTTCACGTGCTTGTATTGCTGTCAGTGTAGGTCTACATCAGACTGGTATTGTAGTCACTGTAGTATTGCATGCCACCTGACAGGTTATGCCAGCACTGGGTTCAGAGTGCTTAGTCCCCAGTTTGGCTATGTGGTTCCATCTCATACATGTGTTGTACATCCATGTGTAGGGGAGAGGGTTGACTGTGTACATGTGACAGCTGTGACATTGCCCCATGACCCACATATTCCACAACTGTAGCATAGAGGTGATTGACAACTGACCTTTGAATGTGCTACCATAGTATTGTGATTGCCATGGTGATTAACAGCACATAGGGCCAATGGGGAACAAGGTACATAGGTTCATAGGTTCATAGCGTCATACTAGGCAATCTGCCCTAGGGCATTTAAGAACCTAGCCAGAATGTGTTTGGCTGTCGCCATCCATTGTAAATATATCTTGCCATGCCCTTTTCCGAGGTTAGTATACTGTGCCTCTGTCTAAGAGTGACACAGAATTGATACCCGGGGTAAACCTACAATGTCCCATCCACTCATCAAGATTCCTCTTGAAGAGAGTCAATGAGGGACTCTGCCTAACCTGGACTGGGATTTTATTCCAGAGTAAAGTGAGCCTCTGGGTTATGAATCTGTCCCTCCAGCATGTCCTATTTATTTCAGGGATGAGGCTCAGGTCTCTCAAGCGTGTATCCCGATGGGATTTGAATATTCTCAGGTGCAGCATGCCCATTAATTCCGGGTTTGACATGGTGTTATACATTAGGCACAGATCGCCTCTGAACAGGCGGTATGCCACTGAGTAGAGCTGGGGTTTATTTAACCGGTCAGCATATGGCATCTGTTTAAGCCCTTTGATCCTCTTGGTGAGGTACTTGTGGGGTCTTTCCAGTTGCTGCAGGTGTCTGGTAAGGTACATCCCGACAGGGGTATTGTACTCAATTATGGGCCTGATGAGGGATGAGTAAAGAGGCACGATGTCCTCCCCTGATGTAGATGTGAATCCCTTCATGATGGGGTGGGCTATATACAATGTCTTTCTAACCACTTTGGCCACGTGGTTGTCAAATGAGAGATTGCTATCAACTTGGGTCCCCAGGTCCCTAATTACTTCTTCTGTACGTAATGGAGTACCACCTATGTGGTACTTTGTGGGCACTTTGTTTTTGCCAAAGGGGATGACTATACACACTTTTGCATTCAGCTGGAGGCCATGGCTCTGGCACAAGTTGTCTGTTTCTATGATGCCCCTTTGGAAGATACTTGTGTCAGCTGGAAAGTCGATTATGGCAGCCAGTTTGCAGTCATCTGCATATTTGGTCAGCCACAGTCCTTCCGTGTTGGCCTGTACCTCCGATAAATATATACCAAACAAGAGAGGTCCCAGGACTGAGCCTTGTGGGACACCACTCGTAACTGGTTTGGAGTCTGGCATGGCTCCAGCAATTCTAACCATGTGGGTTCTGTCCTTGAGCCAGTGTGCAATCCATCTAGTGACATAGGGGCTTATATTTAAGCTGGTGAGCTTCTCTAGAAAGCCCGAGTGGGGTATTGTTTTGAAGGCTTTTGCAAAGTCCAGGTAGGCTGTGTGAACCACCTTCCCCTCGTCAATGGCCTTGGTGACTGTTTCAAAGAAATCAACCAGGTTTGAGAGGCCGGATCTGCCCTTAACAAAGCCAAACTGGGTATGAACCAGTGTCTGTAGGTTCGCAATATCTATATTTATGTGGTCCATGATGATCCTTTCCATAGCTCTGCAGACCAAGCTAGTGTGGCTTATGGGGTGATAGTGTCCAGGATCCGTTGAGGCACCACCTTTCTGTAGAGCTACCACTGTTGCTGTACGCCACACTTTGGACACATATCCTGTAGTAAGGCTGGGATTGAACAGTAGGTTTATGTTTGGTAGTAGCACGTCTTGGAGGTCATGTAGGACACAGCCCGGGACACTGTCTCGTCCCATTGATGCAGTGTGTATTGCTTTGGAGAGGGCGGCTCTTACCTGAGCATCTGAGATGTCAGGGGGGCAGCACTCTGCTGGGATACATATTTGCCCTTTCAGTGTGGAGGGGGGTGAGAAGTTTGCACTGAACCTGTCAGCTAGAATGTTGGCAATGTCTGTGGGTTTGGTGTTTCTACTGACATTTTGGACTACCTCTGCGCATATCTGGGAATTACCACCCAGGTTCCTAACATAACTAAAGAAAGCCTTGTGATTATCCTTAGTGTCCTGTGCAATTTCTCTCGAAGCTGACCTTAGACAATCTTATGAGTGCCTGTAGTTATTTGCTAATACTGATCAGTGATGGCTTTCCTATTTGGGAATTTGCTGTATCATTTAGTAGCTTACTCCTTCTATTGTGTAGTTTGTTTATGGCTGGGATCCACCAGACAGGACGTCTGCCTTTGGAGGATTGGGTCTTGGTTTTATTCGGGATCACATGATCCATGCATTCCTGAAGCTGTCCATAGAATGCGTTTATAGAGGAATCTGCGGTCTGGTCTGTAGTTTCCACAGGCCCGGGGGCTTTGAAGGTTTCCACCTCAGTTTTGATGAGTGTGAATTTGCTTTAGAGAAGTTGTTCACTGTGGTGTTCTGGGCAGGGGGTGGGGTCGGGATGTGAATATCCAGTGAGATTAGTTTATGGTCCGATCTTACCAGTGAGGGATACACTTCTGGTCTGGAGCATAGAGTCCCCATGTTGGTGATGATCAGGTCCAGTATGTTTCCCCTTCTTGTGGGAGTGGTAACAAGTTGTTCCATAGCATTTAAGCTCATATATTCTAGGAATCTTTGGCCTAGGGTGTTGGAGCTAGAGTCATGCTCCTAGTCCATGTTTGGGTAGTTGACATCGCCCAATATAATGGTGTTTGGAGAGACCTTCATATTTCCACTGTTCACAGGACAGCCGAGTGCAGTTCTTGGGCTTGGGAGGGTGGTCTGTAGCAGGCTATAACCTGGAAGGCAGTTTCACCCATTGTTAGTTGCACATGGATAGTCTCTGATGCTTGGTGCTTTGCCACCAACCTGGAGGTGTGGGTATCTTTGATGAATATCAATACTCCCCCTCCATTTGTGGTTCGTTCCAAGTTTTGGGGCTGAAAAGAATGGTATGAGGTTAAACCTGGTAGTGCTGGTGTGCTCTCAGTAGCCCTAAACCAGGCATCTGTTACTGCACAGATATCGATGTTCTCCATGCCAAGGAGAGTTTCGGGTGCATGCATCTTGAGGTTTAGACTTCTGGCGTTGGGCAGCATTACTCTTAGTTTCTTATCCCTTGTGATACCTATGAAGGTGGGTTTGTCATTTGAGCCTTGCCTAACATAGGCACTATGGGGGTAGCAAGAGCCTTTGCCAATATCTGAAAGCCCAGGGGTGACAGGTGCAGGCCATCCCTAGCGAAGCAGGTGGTTCAACAGAAGATGAATATGTGAGGGTGTAGTGCCTGTGATTAGTTAGCAGTAGCATATATGACTGCTCACGTGGACACATGCCAGGTAAGCCATATGCAATGTGTCACAGGCAACGTACATGTGAACAGGACAAACAGTGACATTCTGTCAAGTGAGACATGGACATACATATAGTAAGCTATGCAGATGGCACTAGGAGTCCACAGAAGCTCTATAACTATGCATTGCAGGTGGGATCAGTATTCCAGGGTAATTGCAAGCAAACATGCATGCAAACAAAGCTACAGTAAACAGGGCTGCATGTAGTCCATTGTACAACAAACAAGCTGTACCACTTCCAGTAGGTAACACTGCAAATATGCAGGCACTATGCACAGGTACATGGAAATACACGGGTCAGATGGCTAGGGTCCAGTCTCAGCACACACAAGTGTACAGACCATGTACTGTCAGGATGTACAATAACTGGATGGAAACCCATGTGCTCATACCTGCAGTAATACACATGTCAAATAACAGACACTGAGCCTTCACTCAGTGGTTCCATACTTAGTAGGATGTATGCTACCTGGCCTGCCACCACAGTATCCCTGACATATATGGGAACTCTCCCTCCTGTGACAGTTAGTTTTGTGTGTTGGGGCTGTCTAGCATGGTATGAGATGTGAGCTTGCAGTGCTAGGGTGCTCCTGTGTGTCCTGTACCAGTCGTGTAGTACTGCACACATATCAACATCCTCAAACATCCGCATTGCAGAGTCCAGTGTGGGCAACATGCCACTTGCAGTTTACATGTCCATCATTGCGTATTACTACATTCATTACCTTATCTCCTGTGCTACCTATGTATGTAGCCTTCTGTTGACATCATTACCACCAGTATGCCAACATGTGCAGATGATACACTATGGTACTTACCATGGGTGTAGACAACAGTACATGACAATTACACCCTTACTGCATTAGGCATGCTGTGATATACCCACAATTAATTCAGCACACAGTACTGTTAACAACATGATACTATTACTACACGTCTATGTGGTCACCCTGTGCATCAGCAACATGTTAACCTGTACCTGCACAGTTGTTACAGATTGCAGGTGGTGGCACAGTTTCATCATATGCACAGGGTGTGAACTTGGTATGCCTGAGTCAGCCACCGATACCACCTATTGACATGTATGTGTATGTGTGTTGGTGAGGGACAGCAGTAGAAAGTGGGGCAATGCTGATGCAGTGTGTGCGTGTATGCGGTAGCCCTAGGTGTTGTCAATTCGCATGTGTGTATGGATGCACACAGTTCCACCTCATGGCTGCCATATACTGGTGTTTGTGGACAGCCACAGACTGTACCTGCCAGGTCATACAGATCAGTGTCTCTGGCCACAGACACGGTACCTGTGCCTTGCAGGGGTGCTACGGACCATATATGGTACCAACCCAGACTGGGTACTGTCATCAGAAGCAGGTGTCCATTGACTGGACACAGATCCCTGTCGGGCCTGGCCAGAGCCACGTGCACGTGGTCTCCTGGGGCAGTCTGATGACAGCACAGACCCAGCATTGCTGGGGCTGCTGCTGGCACTACGGGGGCGGCCGCGGCCCTGTTGTCGTCCGTGACAACTGCCAGCTGCTGCTGTTGCTGGCATATGGCCATGTCAATGCCTCAACTGTTCACCATCGCCCTGGCTCATGGACATGTAGTTGTGGAACCGGTCTAATATGTCCTCACAACTTCTGTCTATGACATCGGTGAAATCACGGATGGCAGGCGCAATGTCACGCATACTGTCAGTCATGGCTGTGCGACATGCTGTCAACTCTTTTAGACCCTGTCTGGTGTACCGTTCCATATGTGACCATGCCTGCATGACAGCCCGAAACATAGCTGAGGTTGTAAGACCTCTGTGGGCACGTCTGACAGGGGCAGTATGCCCACGGATGCTCCCACAAGAACCCTTGGACATCTGTCTGTGTGGTACCATCTCTGGGCCATGCCCATGGCTGCTGTGTGTGGAGGCATGTGCCACAGATACCACATTACCCTGGTCAATGCCCACTGTATGCTGTCCATCACCTAGGGACATTGGTGACAAAGGGTGTATTGGCAGAATAACTGTGTGCATTGATGGGGTCGACAGCTGTGTACTGTCAATCAGCTGACCAATGGCAGACCCTGGCATACCTTCCTGTGCCATTACACAGATGTCATCATTATCAGTACCCATTGCACCTGATTCAGGTTCCCTGCTACATGACACCAGAGCAGCACCAGAAACTGTGGGAGGGAAACAGGAAAGACAGTTTACAATGTCTACACATTACCAGTGATGCACACATGCACACATGCACACATGCACACATGCGCACATGCACATATGCACACATGCACACTTGCACAGTTGCACACATGCACACATGCACAGGTGCACACATGCACAGGTGCACACATGCGCACATGCACAGGTGCACACATGCACACATGCACAGGTGCACACATGAGCACATGCACACATGCACACATGCACACATGCACAGGTGCATACATGCACATTTGCACAGGTGCACACATGCACAGGTGCACACATGCACACATGCACACATGCGCACATGCACACGCATGCACCATGCACAGGTGCACACATGCACAGGTGCACACATGCACACATGCACACATGCACACATGCACACATGCACACATGCACACATGCACACATGCACAGGTGCACACATGCACAGGTGCACGCATGCACACATGCACAGGTGCACACATGCACACGTACACATGCACACAGTTTCACACAATTGTACAGTACTCAGTATGCGTGATATCAACACACAGACACACCTACATGCATACAAAGAGCACTACTAAGTGAGCCTAATATTACTATTACTAGCAAGACTATTACAGGTATTGTTAATACACACTCACCAGCATGGATAGGCTGTATTGCTGTTACACCGGAGGGACCTGCAGACGTGAAGAAACTAATGTCAGTGGGCACATCTGTGCCATTGTTACTGAGTATGATACAGGTCAGTAGTACAACAGTCGCCTTTCACAGGTCAGCTGCTAATATTGAGGATATCACACTTGCACATTAAATACTATGGTGACAGCTTCAAACCAAGGACACACCTCACACATGCATTAACTACCAGTGTACACAACAGTCAACTATACATATGGCATATTACCTGCAGGCTCACTGTCTTGCTGCTGCGTGGCTCCAGCTTCCATCATAATGCATGTCTGCTGCTGTTGTTGTTACTGGTGGACTGGAACCACTACACTCATGAGTAGTCCCTCCAGTCTGGTGAGTGGGGGATGTGTAGCCACCCCACCACCTGTGGTGACCTGTTGCCTGTGGATATCCGATGCATGCTGATGGACATTTCTGATTAAATCACTGCAGTGATGTCGTACCTGCTCATATGTCCTATTATGCGTGCCTATGTCATTTACCCAATGGACCAGGTCTTGCCACAGTGCAGCCCTCTCCTGCTGATTCTGTCTGGTGCGGGAAAAGAGTATTGCATAATCCCGCACCAGGCTCTGGTGTATCTCCTCATCCTCAGGTGTGGAGTAAGTGGGATTCCGCGGGTGAGCCATGTACCTGAAAAAGAAAATAACCTGATATCAGCAATATATGTCAGCAGAATTTGGCACACATACTATACATGCTACTCGACTGTTATGATACAACATATCTCACATATATAGCATCTGTCTGTCTATTGGTGGATACATATGTAAATGGCCAGGTATCAGTGCTCAGCCAGCAACTGTGCAACAGTACCTGGCACACTCCATACAACATACTACCAAACCCCAGCAGTCAGAACACTGATTCAGGTCAAGAGCACCTCCTCACTCTGGGGGTTTGTATCTAGGTACTGTATGGCCTACATCATCAACTACTGTGAGCTGACCACACACTAATTGCCCTGGATATACATATCCCACCTCCACCACCAGCACAAACGACTATAGTGAATAACATTGCAGATGCAAACTTTACACTTTGTAACAGTGACATGGTATCCTTTCAGCCCACTGGGCCAGTGGCAGATACAACCCACAATGCTGACCCCTACACAAATGCTTTCTACAGACATCTCCGAGAATGCATGGATCATGCAATCCCATATATGACCAAGACACTCTCCACAAAGGGACAGCATCCTGTCTGGTGGACCCCAGCCATAGACAGATTGTATTACAGAAGATGGAAGCTACTGCAAGACAGAGCATAATTCCATAAAGGGAAGGCATGTCTGAGCAGCACTAGTAAGGATCTATTTTCCATCATTCAAACATCCATGGGCAACTTTGAGAGGGAAATCAAGAGGGACACTACAGATAACCAGAAGGCCTTCTTCAGTTATGTTAGCAACCTGGTCAGAATCCATCCTCTATGCCCATAGTTAGTACACAACAACAAATATTTCTCTGAAACCACAGATATTGACAACATTGTGGCAGACAGGTTCAGTGCAGGTGTCACCCTGCCCTCTCCCCCAAAATAAGACATAGTTATCCCAGCTGAGTGTAACCTCCCTGTCATCACAGATGTCCAGGTGAGAGCCGCCCTCATGAAAGCAGAATACACAACATGACTGGGACCTGATGGTATCCCCAGTTGCATGCTACATAAACTCTGACAGGAGCTAAACACACATATAGAAGTGCTATGTAACACTAGCCTGACTACAGGATATGTACCTGTATACTGGCGCACAGCAGCAGTGGTTCCACTCCATGAAGGAGGCACCTCAACATACCAGTACAATACAACACAATACATTACATTACAATACAATACTATACAATATGCTATTGCCCCTGGGACTACAGCAGCATACTGTTCTGCTAACCTGACCATTGTGACACATGTGGTGTGATGGTACCTGCTGCTGTCACACAGTTACACAGGATGACTCATATGGCATATTACCTATCTGACTACCATTCAGCAGGGGTATGTGTGACATGTACTCATGGGGAGTCTTGCTTCTTAACACTGTGTGGTTTATTGCAGGGTATGTCTTATCTGTGGGTAGGAACTTTTACCTACACATGTGCTCTCTATTGCAGTGGCATGGACAACACACAGCAGTCATTCAGGTTGTGGATGGTGTGAGGTGTTACTATGGTTGTTGGACATCTGTCATGGGTGTGACTTATGTATGTAAATCCGGGAGTGGTAACCTCTATGTGGGTAGTATGTGTGTACTCTGTGGTGTTGTCAGTCACTGTGCATTGGTAATGTGTTTGAGTGCATTGTCACAGTGTTGTACATGTCACTGTGTCCTTCTCCATATCTGTAGCTGTCATGTGAGGTCCATACCATGGCATCCATTATGTGGTGTGGAGGGGTACACCGACCTACATGTCCATAGCTGACACACCATGTCTGCTGACACATACCATGTGCAGGTATTCCAGGAATAGTGTGCCACTGTGAATATCATTGGGGCCACTATTGTACACATTTATGACCCTGTTCACCCGTGACGCATGCAGTGGTGGGCAGCCAATC